>NC_141386.1:18096563-18696563 GCF_017979445.1 Akebia trifoliata
GAATAGCTTATCGTACAACACTCTTCACTTCTTTCTATCACTGGACCGTTTTAGACCTCCAAGGCGAAGTACCTCTTTCTTAGATTTGAATTTTTCTGATTTGTTTATGAATTTCTAGGTGTTTTTGAAGGGTTTCTAGGTATTTTTTGAGCTAAAGTTGGGGTATGGATGTTAGGTAAAGAGTTAAGACTTCAAGATTAGGATTTATGGGAGGTTAGGGAAGCTTTTTGACCTACTTTTCTCAGGATTTATTTTTCGATACGAAAATAGGTTGTAGAGACCCTTATTTATAGATTTTTTTAAGTGCTTTTTAGATAGAGTTAGTGTTTAATTAGAATTATTTTAGATAGAGTTAGTGTTTAATTAAAATTATTTTTAAATAGAGTTAGTATTTAATTAGAATTAAATTATATAGTTTTATAGTTTAATTAGAATTCTATTAGATAATTTTAGAATTTAATTAGGTTTCTTTTAAATAATTTTAGAGTTTAATTAGAATTCTTTTAGATAGTTTTAGAGTTTAATTAGAATTCTATTAGGGTTTTGACTTTAGTTTTATTAGATTGATTAGGGTTTTGACTTAAGTCTCACTTGATTGACTAGAATTTAGGATTTTGACTTAAATCTTATTTGATTGACTAAATTTAGGGCTTTGAGTTAAATCTCACTTGATTGACTTGATTTTAGGATTTTGACTTAAGTCTTACTTGATTGACTTGACTTTCGGATTTTGACTTAAGTCTTACTTGATTGACTTGGATTTTAATTAGGATTTCACTTTACATTAATTAATATTTTAATTATTAATTTCATAATTTTTAATTATTAAAATTGTAAAATTACCATTTTGTCATCGAAAAAGATTTTTTGCGTTTTAAGTCATTTTTAATGTACCAGGATGTTTAGGAATCGATTTTTTGTAAGAAATTTAATGGGAATATTGATTTTTGTCATTTATGAAATTTTTTGTGCGAAATAGTTGTGAACTTTATGAGGGGTATTTTCGTAATTTTATCGAATTTTGTGAAAATTGGTGAAATAATTTATTTTGTTTTGATTTGTTATTTTATGTGTTTGAAATGATTTTCCTAAGCTTAATGTAGGCTCTAGCGATGTTTTGAGGTTAGGGGTATTTTGATAATTTGATTATTTTTTAGTGATTTTTATCGTGAAGCTTCTTTTTGTCTGAAAAATGATGATTTCTATGTTTTTGGGGTTATATTTTTCTAGCGTAGCGTGGTTTCTACAATTTTGTTAGTTTGAGATACCTCATCCAAATTTCTGAAACTTATCTAGCAATAGAATAATCATCCATCATTGGGAACTATTGCAATCGGGTTTACGAGTTGATTAATTAGACGAGTGAAAAAATGGAGTGTCTACAAGGGGAAGGGATAACAAATTTTTTTAGCATCGATGAGGTCTTGAACGAGGTGATGAAGGGCGACACAGTGATCAGTAAAGTGACCAGAATTTTGGTGAAACTCGCAAAATGACTTGGGATTGTGAGAATCGGGGAGTAAGTTTGGTAAAGGTCGAGGGTGGAGAGGTGCAATGATCCCTTTACTTAATAGTTTCTGAAAGACAATGCTTAAAGACATCCCAAGATTAGTGAATTTCCTACACGGTTAAGGTTAACTAGGATTAGCTTGGTTAATAAATAATAAAAGAAGTAGTCTTCCCAACGATCAGTAAGTAGAGACTCATGTTGATAACATGTTATGATTTTAATAAAAAACGATAATATAAAACTAAAAGAAATTGTAAGATACCTAAGTATGAGTCAAATTTGTTCTTCAAGAATTCGCATATAATTCATGTAATCAATACCTATATTTATAGACTTATACTAATAATGAGAAGGAGATGAAAAATTGAAAGTTAACACAAATTAGTAGGACACATAAAAAGATAGAGGTTATGGAGATGATAATTATATGGTCATTCAATATACATTTTATGTATTTATAATATTCTATTAATTATATATTTTTAAATTTTATTTTTTTACATATTTTTGTATTAGAAAAAGAAAATCATTTTAAAGTTTTTTTCTTATTGAATCATATAGTTGTTTGTGTGTGTCAAATATTTTATACAATAAATTCAATCCTCTGCAAAACTATCTAGTCCAAGTTCGATAATAGTTTACACTGCGTTTGGATAGAGCTTCTTGACGACTTCTGCTCTTGCGGGGAGCTAGCAAACGTTTGGATAGATTTTTGCTTTGACGTGGAGAGGTTTTTGCTCTTGCGGGGAGAGATTTTTTGCTCTTTGTGGAGAAGCTTCAAAGACCTGCTCTTCCGCGGAGAGGTTTTTTGCTCTTGCGGGGAGTGATTGAGCTTTTGCTCTTGCATGGAGAGGTGTATCCACACAGGCCCTTAGTAACCCAAACTCGAAATAAATTTGAATCATTGAGTTCAGGCTCAATGCTAGATTTGACTTGAGCATAGGCCGAGATCTCAGCTAGTTGAATTGAATCTGGGTCTACCCGATAACCCGCACAGACTAAAACCCTAATTTCAAAGCACAAAAATCTTCATGACTCCCGAGTTGATTTCGTAGCGAGATCCAATCATACGGTTGAGAGAATCGCGTCAAAAGAAAGCCATGGCCAGACCATTTCATATTTATATCGAAACCCTTGGTTGAGTTCGGTCTCTTTTCTCCATCTCATACAATCGAATCCTACATTCTAAAACTCTGCACTTCTCCCTCATCTGCAAATATGGTATTTCTCAACTCTCTTAATTCTGGCTTAGATTAGATTGGGGTTAGTGTTCTGATCCTTCTAAAGTTTTGTTTTTTGGGTTCATCTACAGGCGCTTCCGAACCAACAAACTGTCGATTACCCTAGTTTTAAGCTTGTGATTGTTGGTGATGGTGGTACAGGTACTCGATTATCGATTTTTTTCCCCTCAATTTTTGGAAAAACCCACTAGTTTTCCTGGATTTATAGTAGATTATAGAGTTCCAGCTCGATTATTTGTGGAAATATGAAGAGATCTGTTATCCGATTGCAGGGAAGACTACTTTTGTTAAACGACATCTTACAGGAGAGTTCGAGAAGAAATACGAGCGTAAGCACTTGAGCCATTGGAATCTCGATTCTTTCGGTTTTTGTCTTTTTGATCGATTTTGAAATGCGATTTTGTTGTTGAAGAAATCTGTGATATTTGCAGCTACGATCGGTGTCGAAGTTCATCCATTGGACTTTTTCACTAACTGTGGGAAGATTAGGTTCTATTGTTGGGACACTGCTGGCCAGGAGAAGTTTGGTGGACTCAGAGATGGATATTAGTAATTTTTCACCTTAAACTCTTGTTAATAACGTTTCTATTGTGTTTTCTGACGTCAATATTTGAAGGATTTTTGGTTGATATTTCTAAATAATTCATTATCTATGGAAGTTCTGCTTGATCTATTTTTAGTATGCTCTAGCACTTGTTTGGTTACTTTGTTATCTATTTTTCTTGGATCTGCTACTTAGATTTGATTATCAAATATGTAACGCTAATAGAATGATTCATGTTTAATTAGGGGGAACACTCATGGAAGCGTTGATTGCAAGTCCATAATTTTTCGAACATTTTGTTTGTATATATGTGATTCTGCCTGCTTGCCTGTGATTGACATACAAATAACCTTGGGACTTCTGTTTTCCTGACATTGCAACATATATATTTTTTTGCTAGGGATGCTCGTTGTGAATCTTAGCTTTTTAAGCTTATTTTTGCTGGACCGGTTGTGTTTGGGGCCATGGGTTTATCATTGTTATTAATTTCTTTGTAGAATCAATGGTTTTTTTTTATTTGTCTTTAAAATTTCGAGGAAGATTCATGACTATCAAAAAAAAATGTTGAAAAATCATCATGTGTCGAATGGAGAGCAATTTATTTTCAAGTTGTATTCTACAACTTGTAACATTGTTGAATGCAGAAAAAGACTAAAGGTGATATTTAGAGAAATGCGGATGGAATTTTATATTTATAATGGTCATTTTCTATCTTTATTTTTCGCTACCTAGTTTTTCTAGGATTCTGAATCCCAAAAGACCATAACTCTTAAAGAAGCATATCTTGGGTTTTTGTACCATAACGGTTTTTATTTTTTTATATTTTTTATAACATAACTCTTTTAGCTCACACATTGCTACGATTTTGGATCATTCCCACCAAATTTCACTTTTGGGTTTGCTTATACCTTCTGGGATAAGGCTTTGATGATGATGATGGTTTGCTTATATAGGATTGGTTTGTGGGCTGTGTGCCATTAGACACATGCATTGAATATGCTAGTCGCTAGAGACTTCTTAGGATGCAGCTAATGAGATTTAAGTTTCTTCTCGGTTTGTGTGTTATGTTGGTAGGTGAAAGAAAGAGATCATGCAGGACGGAAGGGAAGAAGATGAAATAAGGGGTAGGTGAATCAGGTTTGAGATTGATTTAAGGATTTGGGCTGCAATAGGGTTATCATAAAAGTTTAGGGCTAAATCTAAAAGGGTTTGTATTGTGGGATTTAATTAAGACATTTTGCATTATAGTTAGGGACTTAAGTTTATAGGGTAAAAGAGGTAAGGATTGAGGGACAGAGGTTGCAAGAAAAGGTTTCAGATCCAAAAGATTGTGAAATCGATGTGGAATGTTTCAACAAATGTCAACTGAGTATGTAAAATACGAAGTTTGCAATTTAGATATTTTCCAATAAGGTGTTGTAATTATGTTTAAGGGTATGGAATAGGGTTAAGCAATAGAGTATAGGGTAGATTTGGGGAAGAGATTAATGGTATTGGTGTTTTTGATTTTGGAAAGATTTGATGGGGATACAGGATTCTCGACGGGTTCTTGATGGGTTCAAAACAGAAAATAAAAATAAGTGAAAAAAAGAAGATTAAAAATAACTTATGAGAGTGTGGTAGTGGTGTTTGCTGTGGTCTGTTTGGCTTTGTTGTTTCTATAGTTTTTTCTTTTTTTGCTTTCCTTTCTTTGTTTGCCTTCTCTTTTATAGGGGTCACCTTGGCCTCTGCTCTTTCCTTTTTCTTTTTCTTTCTATAAAATCTTTTTATGATGTAGGACGGTGGGGAAAGAAGAAAAAAATGGTGGTTAGGGGATCTGATTTGTGATTTGGAATTGGGTTAAGGATTTAGGCGACAATAGGAAAAGGGTTTCAAAAATCTCAATTGGCTATTGCGATGTAAAATGTAAAGTTTTGTAAATTACGATATTTTGGTTGGGGTTGGATAAGGGTTATAAGATAAGGATTAAAGGTTAAGAGAATAGAGGAAGGATTAAGGGTTTAAGAAAAGGATTTTCAAAAAATCAAGATTCTCGGATCAAAGTTAAAGAATTCAAGAATTCGAGATTTCTTGAAAAATCAAGAAAACATAGTTTATAGATTGGATTCTTGAAAGGATTAAAGGGTTTTTGATCTCTCACAAATAACCAAATAAAATTTGTAGAAAAGATGGATTGAAGAAGAAGATAGAAGATAAGAAAAAGATTAAAGAAAAAAAGAAAAACAATATATTTACCTTGGAACCACACCAATGATTTCCATGGTATTGACCATGTTGAATGCACCAACATCCAAAGGATAAAAAACAATTTTTTTTTTATTCTATTTATCATCTATAAATAAATTGTAATACAAATTATAAATAAAGAAAATCAACCAAGAGTCCTAATAAAATTAAAATACCAAATTAATAACCTAATTTTCGTAACTTTCTCTTTCTTAAATTTTCAATCCTAATAAACTTAAATAAAAGACATCCTAAAGTTACCAAATTTAACCCTAATTATTATACTAAAACCATGGGCCGATAAAACATGAAAATAAGCCTGAAAATCATAAAAATAAAGTCCTGAAATAGAAAATAAAATAAAAATAAAATCTATTCTTCAAGTTTGATGTCCCCATCAAAAAAATTATGATAGATTATTTGACTAAGTAAAGCGCTATCTTGATTATTCGACCAAGTAAAGCGCTTACCACAAAGAGGAATATCTAACAATTCATACCTCATCACAAAGTCCTTGAACTTCCCCATCCTCCCAGTCACCTCGGATCCCTTGAGCTTCTCATAATTGAGGATAAACAAGCTTTGTAGAAACTTTTTGTAGCATGAAAAAGATGGGAAGAGTAAGTTTCACCTCATGAGTTGGGACAAGATTTGTGTGCTGAAATTTCTTGGGGGTTTGGGGTTAAAAAACGTGGGTTTGATGAACATCGCCCTCTTGTGCAAGTGGCTTTGGTGTTTTGGAGAAGCGGAGGGTCATTGCAACTACGTTTGGTGTGTTTGAAGGTGGTTGGGAAAGCCAGGCTCATGTGCTCCTCACGGATGTGGCCTTTGGAAGGGGATCATTGCACATTTGCCGGTTTTTCATAATGGAATTGGCTTAAAGTTGGGGGATGGGTTTTGAATCAAGTTTTGGGAAGATAAGTGGTGTGGGGATACTCCTTTAGCCTTCCTATTTCTTGAGTTGTTTAGGTTGTCCTTGAGGAAGGGTTTTGCCAGTATTTGTAGTTTGTGTTTTTGGAGTAATGAGTACGCGAACCATGTCTTGCTTGAATTCCCTTTTGCAAATGGGGTTTGGAGCCACTATTTGGCCCTTTTTGGGGTGGAGGGGTGCTTCCCAAGGTCGGTCAAAGACGTCTTCAAGTGTTGGGCTTCTTGGGGCCACTCGTTTAGGATCTCTAAGAGACTTCTTTGGATCGTAATTCCTTTTGCCATTTATTGGGGGGCTATGGAAGGAAAGGAATAGATGGGTTTTCGAAGGTGTATCCAACGCTGGGGAGAACATTATCTTATCGGTGATGGGGCTTTTATTCTTTTAGTGTAAGGTTTTTAAGGAGTTAAAGGGGTCTCTTTTGTAGATTTTCTGGTTAGGTGCGACATATTTGTTGTCTTGATCCCCCTTGATATTTTCTTGTATTTCCTTTCTTTCTTTTGTGTGTCGCTGAATTTTTTCCTTTGCCGGTTCTCAACTGCTTAATGAAATGACCTTTGCCTATAAAAAAAAATATTTACCTTAGAATTACCACAATGATTTTCATGGCATTACCAAGTTGAATGCACCAATATTCAAACAAGAAAAATGGGAACTTTTATATTTTTTTTATTTAATCGAAGCTCATCTAAAATAAGTAAGGATATCTTTAAATACTAAACAAAATTCTAAAGAGCAAAATACCTAAACTACACTTAACTTAAAGATAAAAATTATAAAAAATACCCTAATTTTTGTAATTTTATCTCCCTTAAATTTTCAACCCACATAAATTTAATAAAAATATATAATAAAACTACCACATATTCCTAAACATCTATACTAAGATCATGGACTAATAAAGCATAAAAATAAGCTTAAATACTAATCCTAATCAGTAAAATGGACCCTCCTAAACATAAAACTAAAGAAAGTGTAAAATCTAATGACTCAATGGAAAAGACACATGATCTTTGATTTCCCCATCGCTAGAATTGTCAATATACCCATAAAAAAATCCAGATGATTAATAATATGGTCATCTTAATTGACCATTATAAGGATCCCCACACTCACAGCACTAGATATACAGCACTTCCCCCCCTTCCCTTCTTTTTCTAGGAAAGAAAGGGGTTAGTGGTCAGCATAGGCGAAGGTGGGTTCAATGGGATTCGAACCTTGGTCGTGGGATCACTACTGGTCAAGTCTACCTTCTTCCTGTTACACTAGAACCAATTAAAACATAACAGTTCCCCTGCATGAATGTAAGCCCCTGAAAACTTTTAAATCTTTAAGTAGAAACTGCTGAAAGAAACCTTTCTTTCTGCTAGTTGGTTTCGTGAAATAGGGAGCTTGAATTCTGAAAAAAAGGGATTTCAGGTAGCCCCAAAGGTGGACTCTTTGTCCTGCCACTTTGCTTGTCACCTGTGAAAACAATCTTTGCTGTGATTGGAGTCTGTTGTTCTCTGAGGTTTCTTTCATTGGATTATGCTTAAAAGATTTCAAGTTCTGAAGTCAAGGTTTTGAGGGGTTTCAGGTTGAAGAATGTTTTTTAACTCCCTGAGGCTGTATGATAAGTGTTATGGGACTGTTTTCATGGGCTGAGGGCTCTCCAAATTTGAGTTTTTAGGGTTTTAGTGGCTGGGTTTATTAGAGAACATAAAAGGGATAGGACTAAATAAATTAAAGAATCTTGCCACTTAACTTGCTTACTTGCATGGAGTCTCACCACACAGAGAGATGAGTCTCATCTCTTGAGGGAACTTGCAAGTGCAAAGGGAAATCTTCATACAAATCAATGCCTTAAAGAAAGAGCTTACACATTTATAGAGGGGCTTGGGACGCACCATGTTAGTCTCTGACAACTAACCGAAAAAAGAAAAGAAATAGAAGCCCTTATTCCAAGGACAATAGTGGCTAGAGTAGAAGGCCTAAATAGAAGCCTACCACCATTAGAACCTTTAACTGGACACTCAATTAAAATAGAAACCACAACTAATATTGTCTCAAATATTCCTCTATTATGAGACCCACATATGAGTTGCCCAATCAACCTAACAAACCAACTTTATTAGAGTCGTATACGTGGCCTGCTAATCTGATTGTTGACCCAAAATCCCTGCTTTTAGGACTGTATTGGGCTCGCTAATGGACTTCGCAGGGAAAAATTTGGGACTATGGATTGCTAGTAGACTGGGTCTTTGATTTCTGCACAGCCCGTGTCAATGGATGTCCTGTAACTATATTGTGTATTTGTGTTGGATACTGTATTTGGACAGCAAATCTCTCAGAAAATCTTATGTCGCTTTGCAGAGAAGCCTGCCTTACTGTAGAAAACCTCAAATTTCTAAACCTGTGGTTACTCTCCTCCGATGGACTACATTACTAGATTGTGTGTACATCTGTTTGACGTGTATTTTCAACAGTTTGTTTTTGACACAGCCATCATACTGGGAATTCTGATTTGTCTTGCCACCTGTTCAAGTTTTAATCCCATTTTCTTCATGATTAACATTCGTCATTTTGTACCTTTCCAAAAAAAAAAAAAAAAAATCAAATTTTTTGTAACAAATTTTTTGTGAATGCTATGTAGTATCCATGGGCAGTGTGCTATCATTATGTTCGATGTCACTGCTCGTTTGACATACAAAAATGTCCCTACATGGCATCGGGATCTTTGCAGGTGTGTCCCATAATCTCTTATTGTTTCTTTTTTTGCTAGCTTTCTTATACTATGATTAAAGAATGATTGGACAAATGTTACTGACTTATGGGTGTCATTCATAGGGTTTGTGAGAATATCCCCATTGTTCTTTGTGGGAACAAGGTTGATGTCAAGAACAGGCAGGTGAAAGCAAAGCAGGTCACATTCCACAGGAAAAAGAATCTCCAGTATTATGAGATATCTGCAAAAAGCAACTACAACTTTGAGAAGCCATTCTTGTATCTCGCCAGAAAGCTTGCTGGGTAATGTAACAGTTCAAGTTTATTGTTCTCTTTTACATTTATTGATGGAAAATGTTTAATTTCAATTTGCTTTGATGGTGTAGGGACCCTAATCTCCATTTCGTTGAGTCTCCTGCTCTTGCTCCTCCAGAAGTGCAGATTGACTTGGCGGCACAGCAACAGTATGCACTTTATTATCACTTTTCTTTCTTGTATTTGGATTTATGCCATAAACAAACTGGACCCACCTAAAGGTTTAGAAGGCTTTGGCAGTATCTTCAGTGATGAAATCTAGTTGGTAGTAAGTCACACCTAGATTAAGAAAGGAAGCCCTAGTTGGCAACTCAGATGTTCAAGAGCATCTCTGGTCAGTAGTTTTCAGTTTAAACGGTTGGAGAAAAAGAACATCTTTTGATGCATAATGTAATCTTATAGGGAATCGTATTGCTGCTGTTCGTCCTTTTGAGCATTTGTTCTATGGTTACACATGCATTCTTGTGGTGATGCCCACCAATTTTTGACCATGCAACATGTTCAAGATTAGTAAATAAGCTTTTTTGGCTGGGTTCATGGTATCCCAAGTCCTTACTCTATCGGGCATAAAATGGGTTGGTCATGGTTTTGTTGCCAATTTCTTATATTAGGTTGAGTGGCATTTGGGAATCAGATCATTTTTTTTTTGATTCGCGATAAACTTACGTGCTAAAACTGACGTGGTGATGATGTGGTTGATGTGGCATGTGAACAGAACCACAGATATTTTTCTTCTGGATATACAAGGAAGAAGATCTGTGGTTCTGTGCACATGCCACATCATCGCCAAGTCAGTTTATCATTAGTCTTTTTTTTTCCTCTGAATCAGAAGGTTTTGAAAATTGGTTGCAATCATCTTATATGAGCATTAGTTTGTTGAAACATTGATATGTAGCTCATTTGCATTATAGTGATTTGTTCCTTGGAGATGGTCTACTGTTTCTTAAAATCTGAAGTCAATAATGGCTTCGTCCGTACTTATCAAAAAAAAAAATAATAATGGCTTTGTCCATGATTCTAAAAGTGTCTTGGAGGATTGTATAAATTGTCAATGGATTTACTTTTCATATATTCATTTGAGAATTATCACCACCCATTTGGCCAGTAAATTAAATTGCCTTGTCAAGCATTTTTAAACTGTCTTTTGCAACAAGTTATTTATTAATTTAGCCAACTTAAAGCCATATACAGTAAAGTAGCTGATCAATTCTACCCCGAGTTTATAAAGAATAATGTCATTTTTTTTTACTTACCCTTAATGCGGTTTTTGTGTCCTACAGACATGAAGCAGAGCTTGCTGCCGCTGCTGCTCAGCCTCTTCCTGATGACGATGATGACGCATTTGAATAGATTGTGTTTGGATTAATGGAGGGGTCTTTTATCCCCCTTTTCTTCTGCATTGGGCTTCTCAAATTTTCTGCAGTATATCATGGATTTGGCTTTCAGGATTGTGTTCAAATATTGAGGGTGATGGATGATATTAGTTAGGGTTTTGAACTGAACTATGCTTGTATTGTATCTGGACGGGGAAGAATTCTTTATTTTATTGGACTATTTGCCAGTGTTGGTGTTCAAAGCGATTACATGGCGTCATGCAATGCTCTACCCAATTTTTCATGGCTTAATTGAGTACCGGGGTCGCTGCATCCTCTACTGAAATGTGTAGAGCATGAAATGGGTTGGGTTTTATCTGCAATCCGAGTGATCCAAATTCAAATTTAGCAGTTTTTATTTAAAAAAAAGTTGAAATATGGGTTGATGTCCATTGATTGACCTGAGTTGGATATGGATCCATCCATATATCTGCCTAGATGAAAATTATATTTCATGTTTTTCAAAATATCTTTCTCCTATAATACAACCGAGTTCTTGTTGGAACTAATTACATGTGCTACCTTGCATTAAAGATATTTGAGATGTGTCCATAAGTTTTCATAATGATTTTTCAAATCTATTGTTTTTACCTCACTCTAATCCCTTGAATGTAACTTGATTTTTTTTTCCATCTGCTAGGGTGTCAATAGGTAGGTTCTCACATGCGATCGTATTTTTTCGATTTTGAGTTCCTGGCTGGTTATGAGTTAAAAAATTGTGGTGTTTGGGTCATTTTCATTGATGAATTGATCATTGGCTATGAAAAAAATCTCTACTGGATTAATTTAAGTACAATTGGGAATATTCATTTATTAGTTTGGTGTCTGGTTAAACATTTGGTTATAAATTGATTTAAAACACAATTTTTTTTTTTTTTAAATTTGTGTGTATACATATTAAAATCCTCACAATACACATATCCAAATATTTATATAACTCCCCTATTTTTTTAAGATTAATTATTTTTATTTCTCTTCTTTCAAAATCACCATTAATACCTGTGTGGTTGGAATCCGATGAACGGTTACGATGAATCCAATCGCACTGATGTAAAGTCGTTCCTAGCACCTCTCTCCTTGCTGTGACGTGGTACCTGTCAAAATCACTTCGACGCTCCAGTTAGAGAAGCAAATGAATAGTTTTTAGCACTGGTTAGACTCTAATCTTCCCCCACTACCCACCCCAAAAAAAAAAAAAAAAAAAAGATCCCCTCCAATTGTGCTTATTGTACTATTTATCCCCTTTAACTGCCCATAGGATTTCCTTCTTTATAGACTGTAATCATGGGATCTATACTAATTCTGCGGAGTTGTTTACCTAATCATGATCTTCTGGATCGATCGTACTTATTTGCAGAGATTTCTTCCGTGATCTCCGGGATTGACGTACACGCAACAGTTTTACAGTTATTTTTATGACCTGGCCTGCTTTGCTTGGCAGGCCTGGTCTGACTTATCACTATGTTGCCCTGCCAGCCAGACTAAGGAAATCCTTGCTTTGACCTGCCTTGTTTATAGGGTTACGCCCCGCACACTATTCCGTGCTTGGTGCCACTTAACCGATTTGCACACGCGTATGGCTTAGATTAACACACAATTATTTCTCTTTACAATTACTCCCTTTCGAGGAGGCGTAGGATCTCTTCGTCTCCTCGAGATGTAATTTTACTTTCTGATTGACTATCTCGCTCCTTCATAATTGCGTTTGTTGTTTTCGAATTGACGAATTCAATGTGATGTCACTTCGAATCTTCTCTAACGGCCTAGATGGATCGCTTTTCATTTGTGCTTATCCACGTGTTCCAATGCTTTTTGTACTACCCCCAATCTCGCGATGCTTCAACTAGGCTCAAGCTGTCCCTTCAAGTGTATGTGGTCCTTCGCCTTTTCTTATAAATAAGGGACTTAGTGCATTCTTTGCTTGTTATCATGCTAAAACTCTACAAACTCGTCTCTGCGTTTTTCTGTGAAGACTTTCTATTTCTCTTTCTACTTCGCTGTTACAGTTACCTCTTTCATATTGAGGTAATGTTTTCTCTCTTTGTTCATTTTCTCCTTCACTCTTGACTTTTCAATGGTTGTTACTGTGTTCCAACTTCGACGAAGTTTGTATATTCCCGCCTCTGTATATATTCGGGTTGGCGGAGACTCTGATGCCCCTGGCGAATGCCGTTAAGGGAAATTCTTGTCTACGCCGGTCACATTAAGGCTGGCCTTAGTTTCCCTTTCTTTGCCTTCTTTAGAGAGGTACTAAGTAAGATAAATCGGGCCCCTGGCCAAATATCCGGGAACTTCTACCGTCTGGTGGAGGCTGCAGAGAATATGGGCATTACCTTCAACAACTTCCTTTCCCGGTACAACCTGAAGGCCATCCCCCAACGGTCGGGATATTACTCACTGTCCTCCAAGAGTGCAACGGTGGCATTAATTCTCTCTCTCCTTAATTCTCATAAAGGGTGGCATAGAGACCCTTTTTACATTTTTGGGGACTGGGAATTTTCCCCTGACATTTCTCATGAGGGATTCAGTCTCTCGGACCTTCCAGGGTAATACTATCTTGAGGCTGCTGGTTGTGTTATACTTTTTTGCCTTGTTTTCTTAATTGCTTCTTTGTTTCTTTCACAAATTCTTCTGTTCTGGTGGCTGTGGAGGTTAAGAAGGAACAACGCAAAACATCTAAGATAGGAGGCTTGTGGCAGTAGACCTCCGAACCAAGGTTGTAGAGAGGGTGGTGGTGGAAGATCTCTTTGTTGACGTTCCATGGTTACTTGCACGACGTGCTCCCTCTGGCCGAGCTAGGTGGATCGTGGAAGATCTTGATCCATTCCAAGTGGCATCTACTCCCCTTCGGCCTCCCCCATGACGATGGGATCCCAGTGATCCGACTCCTTATTCTTCGGGTGGGCAGGGTTTGAAACGTTTGATCCATTCTGGTTCAGATTATCCCCCTTCTGGGATTATGCTAGAGTCCTCCAATGTGATGGACATCAATCTCTCGAAGTTTCCGCTCTCATGTTCCCTTGCCATCAGGGCTGCTCCTCCCGCTGTCCTAGCCAAGAGGAGGAAGAAGAAGATGAGTCAGACTTCTCGTGGTTTTAGCCTTTCTGGAGAGGATGCTGGCTGTGGTGCTTGGGGAGCCTGCTGCCCTTGCTTCTGTTTCTGTTTTTGTTTCTACTGCGGTTGTTACTGATGCTACTACTAGTGCTGCAGTTGTTTTTGTGGAGCTTCTTGCAGAGACTCATATGCAGGTAGGGCAGAGTTTTGGCACTTTTAGGGAGGAAAACCCTGCTCCTAACCTTCAGTTGTGCAAGAGGCGCCGACTGGTCAAGAAAAGCCTGAGAAGTCTCTTTTCTCCAAAGGAGTTTGAGCACGAGGGCCCTTCACTTCGCAAGACTCCTCTGGAGGCAGCCGCTATTACTTGGATGGATCGCGGGGCCTTCCTTCAAGATGGGAATGAGAGCAACATTTTTCAAGTCCCGTTGCCACGTCTACAATAAAGGTTGCGGGGTGAAGGACCCAGTAACCGCTACTTCCCTGTTCTCCCAATCTATCTCTCCCATGGACTGGGACGTTGTTGATCAGGCTAATACTGACCTGGGCTTTGGTTGCTTTGTCTACAGCCTTCACCAGGTAACTTTTGCCCTTTCTATTCTGCTATCTACTTCATAATTTCTGTGTGCTTACATTTTTCCCTTGTTTAGTAGGCTTATGTTTATGGGACTCTAGCCTTCCTGAAGTGGCGTGAGGTTGAGAACCAGGCAGCTATCTTGTACAGAGAACAGGGAGAGAAAATAACTGTGCTCCAAGCTGAGTTGGCCTCTTCTAGCCAATTTTCTCGAGAGGCTAGATAGGAGATGTAAGCTAATTTGGCCCAATTCTCCAAGGTCAACCTAGCTTTGGAGGCCTCTAATAGGAAGTTGATAGATCTTCAGGGTGTTCTTCAACTGGAGCTGATCAACTACAAAGAGAGAGTGCAACGGAGAAAAGTAGAGCTAGTGGAACTCCAAGAGAATGTGCAACAATAGGAGCTCAAACCATGGTTTTTAAACTTGATATCGCGTCTCGTCTCGTTCAGTTCCGATATCGAGTCGTCTCGGACGAGTTTTGCGATATGTTTGAGACGTCTCGTGATATAACTCAAAAAATATAACGTGAGACATAAAACTCTGTCAAAAAAATCACTTTGTGAGTTGGTCTTATTCAGCTCTGATACCGAGTTAACTCGGGCGATACGTCTCGGTCTCGGATGAGTTTAAAACCATGGCTCGAACTGAGTTCTCTAAGAACAAGTGTTAATTCAGTCAGGGCTGCTCAAGCTAAAGATGATGAGGCTGAAACCAGGAAGCTTCTAGGGCAACTGCAGGCCCAATACTCTTGGCTGGTAGATGAGGCTTCTTCAAAAGCCTACCACGAAAGCTTTGAGGTTACTCCACTTCAGTATGAAGAAGATGAGGAGGAAGGGGATGATGAAGAGGACATGGACGATGCTCATTTGGTGTCTCCTGGATCGGACGCCTTGGGCGTATTCCCCCCTTCCAATTGGATGAGGAATGAAACCCCATTGCTATCATTGATTAGACTCCTGGTGATCTTCTGGAGGCTGGTGCTACCTTAGAATTGAATCCTACTCCAACCGTGGATTCTTCAGCCCAGTCCAGCGATCCACCCCCTACTCTTCCTTCCAACTAGCCATTTATTCCCGGCGAAGATCAGTGGAGTTGCTAACCCCTTAAGTACTACTACTGAAGCTGATCCCCCAGCTACTGTTCCTCAGACTTCTCTCTCAGCTAGTCAGTCTTCCCCTACTGATTAATGACCTGTTCTCAGTTGTTATGCTACTGCTATTTGTATTACCCCCAACTTTGGGATCTCTCCTCTGTACTTTTCCCTTTGCTATTAGAGGAAAAATTTTGCATTTATACATTTGTTGTCACATTTGCAATTTTTTCTTACCTTTTTCTTATCGCTTTTATGCTGCACACACATTCTACTAATCTACTTTCTAACTTAGTGCACTTCTATGCTATGCCCTTCTTTTTCTGCTGTTATTCTACTCACACTGGTTAAACTGCTCATGCACACACTAGTTAGACTGCATATGTGCACATTGGTTAAACTGCTCATTGCGCATTACTTATGCATACACTGCTATTCTACTTTTACAATCAGCTCATTTTGTTTTCTATTTTCGCGACCAGCTGATTCTACTTTAATGATCAGCTCATTCTCATGCACAAACTTCTACCCTGCTTTCACAATTAGCTATAATCAATTACAATCAACTCATTCTTATTCACTTCCCCATTTTCCCCCCAAATTCTACCTAAAGTAAGTTTTACTTTAGGTGGAACCTGTAATGGGCTAATTTTGTAAATGGCTATACGAGTCACTATCCTTGAAGAAAGCTCTGATTCTACTTGAGCTTTCGGCTATAATATTCGACTAACTTTTCTGCTAGTGAACTCGTGATAAAGTAGGACCCCGACTAGCTTCTTACTCTACTAACGAGGATAGAGAAGACCTACATAGGTTCAGATCTTGACTAGATCCACATAGTGCTTTTGTTACCTATATAAGAGTTGGGCCCCGACCAACTTCTTATTCTACCAATGAAGGTAGAGAAGACCCACATAGGCCCAGATCCCGACTGGATCTCACTTAGTACTCTTAAAACTCATGACAGAGTAGAGTCCCGATCAGCTTCTTACTCTACCAATGAAGGTAGAGAAGACCCACGTAGGTCATGATCCCGATTGGATTCACTTAGTGCTTTCGTTACTCGTGTCAGAGTTGGGCCCCGACCAGCTTCTTACTTTGTCAATGATGGCAGAGAAGACCCACGTAGGCCTGGATCTCGACTGGATCCCTTTCTTTAGCTAATTCTCACACAGAGATTTAGAACAACTAAGGCAACACATTTATTGATAATACCTTTTCAAATTACATGTATTCCACGGTCTAGGCAGCTCCTGGCCGGACAGTGTGATTAAGTAATAGGCTCCCTTTTGGCCCACTTTCGTCACTCTATATGGCCCTTCCCAATTTGCACCCAACTTGCCTCTGTTCTGCTCTTCCGTGTTCTAAAATACACGTCGCAATACTAAGTCTCCTTCTTGAAACCACCAAGGACGGACCTTCTTGTTGAAGTAGCATTGCAATTTTTTGTGATAATGCTCCAACCTGACTAGTGCTGCATCTTATTTTTTGTCCAATAGGTCTAGTTCTACAATTGTCTGTTGGTCATTTCTGTCAGTCTTCACTACTTTGGACCTTACTGTGGGGAAACTATTCTCTGTAGGAATTATCGCTTCCATTCCGTAGGCCATAACGAACAAAGACATCCCTGTAGAGGTTTTGGTGGTTGTCTTGTAAGCCCATAAGACTCCGTACAAGACCGCTGTCCACCTGCCTTTTGCTTCACCTAGCATCTTCTTCAAAGTGCCTATCAACACCTTATTTGTAGCCTCGATTTGCCAATTACCTTGAGGGTACTACTGATGAGTGTCTCGAAACACTGAATTATACGCATGTTTCCTGGACATTTATCTTGATTTTTGTCCCTATTTTTTCGTATTAAGGTAATAATCATGATAAGCCTCGAAATATCATGTTGCATGTTAATTAGGCTTAATTATACATAAATAAATTTATTTATTAGATAAATCTAATTACGTGTGTTTTTGTGCAGAAAATCAACATTTTGGAATCAAAATCTAAAGGCAAAAGCATTTGGGCCCACTTTGGAATGCCCTAATCCTTTACTCATGTTCTCTTCTTTTGTCTTTTTGTGCAAAGAAAAGTGGAGGCTACTTTTGAACTCTTTTACACATATTTTTCTCTATAAATAGAGCTTCAATCTCTAGAGAAACTCTCTCTCTTAGTTCTCTCATCCGAGACTCCTTTAATCTAAGGCTCTTAGCCTTTTCTCTTATATTTTTGTATTTTTATCTTCTAGTTATTTTCTTTTTGGCTAAATAGTCTTGTAAGAAGTAGAAGAAGAATAATTTATAAGTTTCTCCATGAAATGAAAAAAAGTTATTTTATCTCTTATCTTCCCTCTCTTGCGATGACATTAGGCTAAGCTCCCCTCTATTGGAGAGTGGAAAAGCCTAGAGCAAGTTCTTGTGTTGTTTCTAGTTTCATGCTTTTTTTTTACTTAAAATGCTCATGAGTTCTCTTTAAGATTTCTTGCACATTTTATTTTTAATATAGATACTTTATATTCAGATTAAATCAAGATAAAATATGCTTAAAATAGATAGTTGGTAGTAGGAAGTCCAAGGAATTCTACTTTGTTTATATTTTCTCATTTGTTAAATTTGTCAATCTAAGGAGCTAACACCAAGCCTTTATGATTGAGTTATAGAAAGGTTAGAGACTAGGAGTTGCTCATTAACATGTTCTAGGTAGATCTACCTCCAATGGTGCTTTAATTTCATAAGTTTACTTGCTTTTAAATTCATTTACTTTAGTTCATTTTTCAGTAACTTTAAATTTTCTTGATAAGTTCAAAAATCCATGAAAAGAAAAAAAAAACAGTTTTAATCCCATTTGGTTGAAACAAATTTTATCCTCTTAGCTTAACTTTACTCCCTCTTTCTCTTGGGTTCGATCTCCAACTTACCCCACAAGTAAGGTAAAAGTAAGATTAATATTAACTCCGGTGGAAAGAACAACAATATTACGACAAACTGCGATGTGGAAAACAATTGCTTTATTTTATGCTCACTACAGAATTCTCTGATCTGCTCTCCAGTAAATTGTCTTCCATTATCGAAAATTATGGTGTACGGCAGGCCAAACATGTATACAATGTTTTCCCAGAGAAACTTTTGGTCTTCTTACTGTTGGATTCTAGCTAAAGGGAGTGCTTCCGCCCACTTAGTGAAATAGTTCGTGGCTACTAGCAAGAAAGTCAGATTACCTGGTGTCCTAGGCAACGGGTCTACTAAATTGATCCCACATTGCGCAAAGGACCACGGGCTGACAAGGGAGTTGAGCTGTACTGCTGGTTGCCGGATTATCTTCCCATGTCTTTAGCAGCTGTCATAGTGCTTAACGTGTAGTGCTGCATCCTTCTGTAGATAGGGCCAAAAATAGCATTGCGAAAGTACCTTATGCACTAGAGATCGCACCCTTGAATGATTTCCACAGTTTCCCTCATGGATTTTGCTTAACACCTCTTTCGCTTCTTCTGGGGGTAAACAATGCAAGATTGGCCCTCCCACATACTTCCTGTACAGAACCCCATTTAGGATAGTGTACCTCTCCGCTCAGCTCCTAACCCGCCTAGCCTCATTCAAATCACTAGGCAGCTCCCCCTGTTGTAGGAAGGCTAAGATTGGGTTCATCCATCCTTTGTCCTTTACAACTGCTACCATACTGGCTAACCCGGGCTCGTTTATTGTTGGATGCTCTTGATAGCCTAACAACAGCTCTCTCCTGTTTTGCCCGGTCAGTATCGAGGAGATGTAGGCTAGAGCATCTGCATGCCTATTATTTGTCCGGGGTATATGTTCTACTTTTACTCTTCCCGTGCAATGCATAACGAATCTAATCTTCTTTAAGTAGAGCTACATCCTAGGATCTCAAGCCTCGAATGTCCCATTAATTTGATTTACCACTAACTGTGAGTCATTGTAGACTGTGGCCATAGATACCCCTAGAATTACTAAAGATTCGAGGCCGAGCAACATCGACTTGTACTTCGCTTCATTGTTCGAAGCCTTGAACCCCAATTTAACCACCTTTTTTATTCTTGACTTGGGGTGATCAACACTACTCCGACTCTTGAGCCTTTGAGATTGGACGATCCATCCATGTACGCCTTCCACCCCGGATTACTTTGCAACTCTTGCTTACCATCCGCTTGGTCTAATTCCTCTACCAATAGATCTACTTTTTCTTTTACTGGGAAGTCTGCCAAGAAATCAACCATCGCTTGACCTTTCAACGAGACTTTGGGTTTGAATTTAAGCCCAAACTTTGCTAGTTGTATTGCCCACTTTGCCATTCTGCCTGACCCTTCTGCTTTTCCCAATACAGATTTTTAAGAGAACTCTGTGATGACTTGCACTAGATGTGCCTGAAAATACGATTGCAGGCGTAGCACCGTATATACTAAGGTAAACCCTAACTTCTCGAGTCTTGAGTAACGTATTTTTGTATCCATGAAGGTCTTACTCAGAAAGTAAATAGGTTGCTCTGTTGCTTCCCTGGCCTTGACCAAGACTGAGCTCATGCTTTGAAGTGGCTAAATACAATCCTAACTCTTCTCTCACTTTTGGCTTTGAGAGTATGGGTGGTTTACTGAGGTATTTATTTAATTCTAAAAAAGCTTGCTCACACTCTTCCGTCCATTCAAACTTGGAATTTTTTTGTAGCAACTGATACAAGGGTCTACATTTATCGGAAGACCTGGCTATAAAACGGTTTAGGGTAGCTACTCTTCCAGTAAGTTTTTGGACTTGCTTCTGAGTCCTTAGGGAAGGTATTTCCAACAATGCTCTGATCTGATCTGGGTTGGTTTCGATCCTTCTCTTCGTGACTAAGTAATCCCAAGAATTTCCCTAAAGTTAATGCGAAGGTGCACTTCTCTGGGTTGAGTTTCATACCCACCTTCCTTACCCGGGAGAAGATTTTTTCTAGATCTCCAAAATGGTCTTCATTTTTCTTGCTTTTGACCAGCAAGTCATCTTTGTACACCTCTATTGTTCTGCCCAAAAAATCTCTGAAGAGCGCCATTACCAACCTACGATACGTAGCTCTTGCATTCTTTAGGCCAAAGAGAATCACTTTGTAACAATAAAGCCCCTACTCTGTAATGAATGCTATCTTTTCCTAATCTTCTAGGTTGAGTTGTATCTGATTGTACCTAGAGTAGCCATTCATAAAGGATAGTTTTTCGTGATCTGAAGTCACATCTACCAATTGGTCTATCCTTGGCATTGGGAAACTATCTTTAGGATAGGCTTTGTTTAAGTTTGTGAAGTCTATGCAGACTCTAATCTTCCCATTCTTCTTAGGCACTACCACAATATTCGCTATCCATTCTACAAACTGCACCTCCCTTATGAACCCTGTCCTGATCAACCTACTAACTTCTTCATTCATTGTCTCTCTGAACCGTGGCGCTAACCTCCTTGGTGTTTGCTTGATTAGTTTGAAGGTTGGCTCTATATTCAGGTGGTGACAAATCACTTCCGGGCTGATCCCTAGCATTTCTTCGATGGACCAGGCGAAGACATCCCTATTCCTCTTCAAACACTTTGTTAACTTCTTCAACTTATCTGGCTCCAAGTCTGCCCCTACTCCTATTTACTTTCTTTCTCCTACATCTACCATCTGAATGCCTTTTAGGCATGGGGGTCTACTAGGTTTGGCCTCCCCCCACTGTAATTGCTATTGCTGTCCTTCGGTTTCGAACAACCCTTCCTTGTCTAGGGTATACACCTGAGCTGTATGTCCCACATCCCTTACGGCATGGGGAATCGAAGGACTTGGTAATACATAGACGAGACCGCTCACATCTCATGTGTCCACCGTCTCCCCAGAATAACATTTTAGGGTGAACCGGCCTCAATAATTACGAACCTGGTCATTGTAGACACCCCATTTTTGCGTCCGCCTGATTAATCAACTCGTCAACCCGATCGCAAGGATTCCCAATGATGGATGTGTATTCCATTGCTTTACTTTGTTACCAGATTTGTTTCAGAAATCCAGATGAGGTATCTCGAATTGCAAAACCTTAGAAACCACGCTACGCTAGGAAAAGTACGACCCCAGAAACATAGAAATCATCATCTTGCAGACCAAAAAGAAGCTTCACGATAAAAATCACTAAAAATTACCAATTACCAAAATACCCCTAACCTCAAAACAACCTTAGAGCCTACGTTACGCTTAGGAAAACCCATTCGAACACATAAAATGACAAATCGGAACCAAATAAATCATTTCACCAATTTTAACAGAATTTGACAAAATTACGAAAATGCCCCTCATAAAGTTCACAACCATTTCACACAAAAAATTTCATAAATAACAAAAAAACTAATATTTCCATTGAATTCCTTACGAAAAACCGATTCTAAAACATCTTAGAACATTAAAAACCGACTTAAAATGTGAAAAGTCCTCTTCGGGGGCAAAACGGTAATTTCACAATTTTCATGATAAAAAATTTCGAAATTAATAAATAAAACATTAAATTATTATATTTAAACATTAATGAAATTAATTTAAAATTTTGAACCTAAAAAATCGATCAATCGGACTTTCGGGTAAAATTGTTGAGGGTTCGTGGGATATTTCTTTAAGGACCCCTCCATTTGGGGGTCCAAAGAATTAAAGATATTTTAGAGGGGGGTTCTCCCAAAATTAAAAGTAAATCAAGCAAGACTGAAGTCAAGGTATTAAAGTCAATCAAGTGAGACTGAAGTCAAAATTAAAGTCAATTAAGCAAGACTGAAGTCAAAATATTAAAAGTCAATCAATTAAGACTAAAGTCAAAACATTAAAAGTCAATCAAATAAGACCAAAAGTCATAATAGAATTATAATTGATTAATAACTCTATCTAATAGAGTTCTAGCTTAAAAACAATTCTACCTAAAACAATTTGAATTAAAACACAATTCTACCTAAAACAATTCTAATTAAAACACAATTCTACCTAAAACAAGTCAAACTAAAACACAACTCTAATTAAAAGATCTCTAATTAAATACTAACTCTATCCAAATTAACCTTAAAAAATTCTATAAATAGAGATGCTCACACCCTATTTTCGTATAAAATTATAAACCCTAAGAGAAGTAGGTCTAGAAGCTCCCCTAGCCCCCCATAAACCTTAGTTTTGGAGCCCCAACTCCTTAGCTAACATCTCTCCTTCAATTTTAGTCTAGAAAACACCCAAAAGCCTTCTAAAAACACCCCCAAATCCGCAACGAATTTGAAGAGTTCAGATTCAAAAACAAGGAGATACCTTGCCTTGGAGATCCGAAGACAAATCCGGAAACAGAACGAAGCAAGGGAGCACGGTACAAGGAGTTCTTTTTGTCAGATCTGAGGGAACCAAGTCCTTGCCATCGGAAAGGTAAACCTTTTTATTTTCTTATCTAGGTTTTAGCAATGTAATTTACTTGGGAATTTAGTAGAGACCGGCTTTGGCCGGGCGGGGTTGGTGCCTAACACCTTCCAATCCCGTAACATGATCCCCGAATTCAGTTTTTTTGGTTTTAGATTAGTTTTTTATCCGTTTAGAGTCATTGATCGGTTCCTAGACCGTAATAACTAGGTGGCGACTCCCAAACCTCAAGGGTCAAAAGCGGATCCGCGCACCCCGCGGATCGAGGGCGCTTTCAGTGGCGACTCCACTGGGGACATTGAGGATCAAACTTGAAAAACCCCAAGTATGGGAGCATTGCTAAAGCAACCTAGAATGTTTTTATTTGTTTATCTATTTTGTTAGTTTTTGTTTATTGGTTTATTCATGATTATATTTGCATCTCCGTCCTTTTGTTTGATTATTGGGCAGGTGTTTTTGAATATTAGAGATCTCGGCATGTTATTTTTATGGATTAATCGAGCATTATCTTTGTGGTTCAATTGAGGGTCGTTTAGGATGACCTTAAATAATACAAAATTTTAAAGGTCGGTGTTATCAAGGATGAATTAATGGTTATCGGAGCAGAGAGATTGCTGTCTTGTTTCTCCTTAAATTTTTTAAAATTTTTTAGGGGTACTTTGATCAATCCTTGGACGTTTTTTAGGGAGGGGGAAAAGCTTTTGATTTACTTGTAGGCATGGTCGATCTTTTGGTTGACAAGTTTTTATTTTTATTTTATTTTTACTTTATTTTATTTTATTTTATTTTTTTAAATTTTTTATGATTGGATTGTTCTAGTAAATATATTGGTGCTGTCCATTGACAGCAAACATGAAGCAAATAGTAAAAAAAAAAAAAAAAAAAATATTTAGGTTCTGTCAACAGCAAGTGCTGTTTGGGTCGGTGTGCAATGAGTAATAACGTTTTTTTTTCAGTTTTCACACTCCCTTAACACCAAGAACAACGCTGGTATAAGTGGTGTGTTTTAAATAAAATTAATGTTTTCTTTTTACCACATCATCTTCTTAAGAGAACCAAATGAGTTCGTTCTTTCAAACAGAGAATAATCCAAACCGATCGGCTGGAGTATCAGATCAAATTCGTTGTTTGAAACAGAAATCACTCTCAAAATCGATTTGATGTTGGCGTTTTAATCTGTTATTACTTCATCGTCCTCAGCTGAACCAAACCAGAAACCGATCTGGTTCATCTTCCCCAGCCGAACCATATCTGAAACCAATCTAGTTCCAACGACTTCAATCCGAATCGGCTGATTCAAGATCGATCGGTTCAATCGATTTTTTTTTTAAAAAAAGAGAAACTAAATCTGTTCTGGTTTGTTATTTTTTAAATAAAAAAAAAAACTAATTCGACCGAACTTTTATGTAGATTCAAACCTCGTACATCACTGCCGATTTTGATTGATCTTGTTGGCTGTTTATGTGCTTCAACTCACATATATCAGATTGGTATGATGAACATAAATCGAACTGTAGAAACGTTGAAATTCTGGGTTTGTTTTCGGTTGCTTTTAAACGGTAGATCGGATAGGTGCAAAAAAAAAAAAAAAAAAATCTCTTGGATCTGGAACGGGCCGATCTCAGTTGATCTATTTTCACAAAATTAGTTTCTGTTTTTTGTTGAACTTTTGTTTTTGTTTAGGAATTTGCCGAGAACATCGACATGTTATGGAAATTGATGACAACATCAAAGTCAATCCGTTTAGTTTTGAACCCTTTTAATTTTTTATGTTTACTTCTTAAAAATTCTGGGATCAGAATCATTGGATTAGATGAAAAATTACAACTAAATAAGCATATTTTTTTATGAAATAATTGCTTAATTTAACTAATGAAGATTGTGGTTGTTTAGTTTATCTCAAGCTTTTATTTGTAATACACCGATCCATGTGTGGGCAATTATTTATTTTTTCTAAAGGATTGATGTGTTATAAATTAATAATGGATTGCTAATACACCCCAATGTTGTTCTAATTGTTGGCAACCCTCTTTGCGGCTGAATGATTTATTATTTTGGCACACCAATTGTTCTAATGACACCTTAATGATTTACGTGGAAATTTGGGTGACATTAGTAAAAGATGGTTTGTCAACAACGATCCATTTGTTGGCTAAATTTTTATTGGGATTCTGTTTTTTATTCAAAAAAAAAAAAAAAATGGTTATTTGATTTTAAAATCTCCATCCTAACGAATATCCAGTCATCCTCGATGCAATATGATTTTCTGAATTATTTTGGGCCATCCGAAATAACCCTCGATTGGAATACATAAGGAAATAATGTTGGATTAAGTGCTTGCTATATGCTTGATATCCTCATCTTTAATCATGTGATTTGAATGGTCTTGATCTTGATTAAGTATTCATGTGATTAGGATAGTGTTTATTTCAATTAAATATTCATGTTATTCATGTTGTAATGATTGGTTTAATTTGATCCATGGGCCCATTTGTTTGAAAAAGGCCCCGGGCACACCCCACCCTGTTTTGCACACACCACATGCACGTTTATTGTTTTGAGTACTTACACGTCCCATTTAGCCAACGTGGCACTAGTGCGTGGCCCGGTCTCTTCGGAGATGCGACGTCATTCATGAAACCCACAACTCCAGTCACGTACCTTAGGGTATATCAAACTGGGGCATTAATACCGTCTGATCAGGTGATTCTGAGAGATATATTGATGCACCCAGGCTGGAGTGACCTGAGCCTTTGACCTATTGTGAGCCACACAGTCACATGTCCCGATTGCCAACGTAGTACTAGTACGTGGTCGGTCCCCTCATGGGATGCCAAACCATTTATGAAAACTACAACTCTTGACTCGTACCCGTAGGTATAAAAGGTAATCTAAGTATATCAATTGCACTTCTTGGTCAAAACCGGTGCCTAAGCAAGATCTTGCCCCGCTGTACCCTACTGTACGAGGGGGATAGACTACGTCTATTCTAGACGAGAGGTATTTAAGTGGGCCCTTGCTCAGCATTGTGCGCCACCTCTCAACTGGAGATCAAACTGACTGTTTTTGGCTTCAGAGAAGTGAATTGAGGTTTTAGATTATCACCTATACGGTATATCAAACCAAGTCACCACGTATCGAAAGGTATATAGGTGTGCTTGGGCAAGGGTGGCCAGATAAAAATGCATGGCACGTAGTAAGCCTAGAGTCTAGAAACCTTCCCCATAGGTCACGACTCGAACTTATCGTGGGTGTTCCCGGGTTGTTTATTGAATGAATGTCTGTTGTTGGATGAATGTATGTGAGTGATGTGAATGATGAGATCAAAGTGTATGATTGTCCTCAAGGATCAAAAATATTGTTTTTGAAAATCAAAATGAGTGCACCGACCCAATGAAGAATCCATTCTTTTACAATAATGACCCAGTCCATCCCGATCCAACAATCATGATGGACCGGGCCAGTTAAATGGAAATCGAATTTTCAAAGAAGAAAAAGAAAGTATTTTCTAGGACAAAATGTTTCCCAAAAGAAGTGTTTTCCAGAAAAAGTGTTATTCTCTAGAAAAAATGTTTTCTAAGAAAAAAATGTTTTCTAGAAATATTTTCCAAGAGAAAATGTTTTCCAAATAAAAATTATTTTTCGAAGGAAAAAATATTTTCCAGAAGAAAATATTTTCCAGAAGAAAATGTTTTCCAAAAGAAAAGAAAATGAAGGAAAAATGATTTACAAAAGATATATATTTGCATGAAAAATTATTGAAATATGTTTGAAGTTATTATTCAATGAAAACATTATTTGTCAATATTTTTCTTCTGAATAATCATTAAATGGATGAACTTTTTAATGGATTGGTGCACAAAATTCAATAAAATCTCAAGGTTCATTTAAAATGTTATCAAGGGGGTGACACTGAAATTGGTTAAATTCACCTTCAAAGAGGTTTAAGGGTTATCATTGTATCTAAGCTCAATCGCCCATCGTCAAGATAAGGTTGTAAATCCGGTTAGTTAGAATAAACGTCAATATCAAGTCAACAGTCAGAAATGACCTCAAAATTTTCAACATCATCCAGTTATTCTTTGAAAATCATAGTGCTTCAATCCTACCAGTTGTAAGCAATGTCTCAGTTCTCATCAGGCCCGTTTTGGGTAGTCTTGAGTTTTCATGAGTCATTTGGGTTAGCTCGAGTCCTTTTTTCTAGCAAGATCATGTCTTCCTTAGATTGAGTCTACTCTTTCTTATTGAGTCAAGTTAGTTCGTCGAGTCTATAGAGGTGTTTATCGTCCCTTCTGAATTTGATTGGATAAAGGAAATTTTTGAATACCTCGAGTGCATTAACGAATTAACTACTGATCTGGCTTCAAGGATAGATTTTTCTCCTGAACAAGAAGATAAGAGTCGGGCTCAAAAGAGTAAAGGTCATTGACCTCGGAACATAATTAAATTCCTAAAGAGATTCAAATAGAAACCATCTTATCTCTAGAGGAACACAAGGGGATAATGAATTTTCTCAGAAATTTCAAAAGACTTGTTCGTGTGATCATATGAGGGTATGTTAGGTACAAGCTTGAGTCTTGTTCGACATGGACTAGATACTCGTCTATATCGATGGAATCAAAGAAGATTTTATAAAATGTATCAGCACTATCCTTACTACATCTTGAGTTGCAAATCACATATTATCAGTCGATATGAGGATACCTTCTAAACTGATCTCTGATAATGGGTCGTACTTCAAAGCATAAGTCATTATTCTGTGTACAAAGTTCAAAATCCGGCATCGCAGATCATTACTCTACCTTCCTCAGATTAATGGAGCAGTTGAAGCAGTTCGTAAGAGTTTCAAGATAATCATCAAGAAAATGTGTTAATCACACTGGGATTAGTTAGAAAAATTACCATTCACACTAGGGGCATATTATACTTCAATGCAGTCCTCTATTGGAGATATTCCCTACTCTCTAGTATATGATATGGAAACAGTTTTGCTAGTTAAATTGGAAATCCTGTATTTCAAGGTCTTGATGGAAAGTCAGTTGTCAGAAGCAGACTGAGTTCGCCAACGGTATGAAAAGTTAAATTTGATCGAAGAAAACGAGTTAAAGTCCTATACCATGTGCAAGTTTATCTAAGAAGAGTCACCCGTGCATTTGACAAAAAGGTCAAAGCTCATCATTTACAAGTCAAGGATTTAACTGTTAGACTTCAAAGAAAATTGAACACTCCTCCTCGACTATAGGAGAAAGTCTGAACCTAATTGGAGAAATTCATTCATTAAGGAAATATTGTCTGGAAAAGTCGTCAGACTTCAAGATCATGATGGAAGTGAACTACCAGAGTCAACTAACCTTGATCGAATCAAATGGTACTACATTTAAGGAGGCCATCTTTGGCCGAATCAATTTTCCTGCTACCCAGTTCATTATCTCCTTTCTCAGTCCTTTGCAGCCTTTTAAAAAAAATGATGCCCTTTTCTTTCTCAGCCCGATCACCTAACCTAGGGGAGGGAATTTCGAACTACGTTTTGCTCTGATCCCAAAATTTTGGGGTACGTAAGCAACCTGAGAAGTCACTTCAGGCCCGACCACATCAAAAAAAAAAAAATCTATTTTCCCACACAAAAAATCAAAAAATCAAAGAAAATTCAAAAGAAAAAGAAATTCAAAGTGGGAAAGAAAATTTAAAGAAAAAGAAATAACTTAAAAGGAAATGCCACACAAGGGGCATTTGGGTTTTTGAGCCTCAAAATCCTTTTCTTTTTATACCCAGTCCTAAGCTTACCCATGAAAGTCCTCCTAAGTACCGTGCGAGAAGTCAAGGAAGATAGCAAAGCATGATTAGACAGCAACTCCATAAGTTCAGAAGAGAAGAAGAAGATAAAAAATGATGAAGCCTGCTAAGTTGAAAACCCGAAAAGGGCGACTTAGGCAAAAATTAAGGCAAGCTCGCAAGGTTGAAAATCTGAAAGGACAACTTTGGCAACAATCAGAGCAAAGAAAAAAAAGAGCTTGCTAGATCGAAAACCTGAAAAGGCGATCTAGGCAAAAGCTAGAGCAAGCTCGCTAGATTGAAAACTTGAAAAGGCGATCTAGGCAAAAGTTAGAGCAATAAAGAAAAACAGAAGAAAATCCCAAGCTGAGAGCGGTCCGAGCTGAAACATCAGAAGTCCGAATAATCAAGTTCAATACTTAGCTTAAACCAGGCATAGACTCAGAAGCCACAAGTATCTTGTCTACGATCGATCTGAAAATGTTTACTCCCCCAAGTGAACCAAGGGAGATAAGGGTGAATTCTATGATGAATTTCGAAAGGAAATAATTTTGTACTCTTGAGCCTGACTCAAAATCTTTAATAAAATTAATCAAAATTAAGAGTTGAGTCTTTATTGCGCTTGTGGTAATCAATTATTTCAAACCTTCATACAAGGGGCATTTTCTTTCTTCTTTAATGTAACTTTTCCCCCTTATACTAGGGGCATTTTTTTTAATTTTTGCATGATGTGTTCAATTATCTTCAATGCCACGTACATTGTCAAACTAGGGGCATTTTATTTTCGAGCAATGTTAATCCTGAAAAATAATAGGAACCCCAAACCTAAGGTTACCCTCTTGATAACAGTTTTTTCGAAAAACTTTTGAGGGTCAAAAGAAATAAAAACTCATGTTTTAAATTCATAAAACTTTTTGATACATCCTTGAGGTTCAAACAAAAGTATTTTGGATCTCACATAGGAGATATGGCATTCTTTCGTTCTCCAGATTCTTTTTCAGATCCAATCATTCTTGGAATCGATCATTTCTCTTCCAGATTCAGTATCTTCCAGATTTATTCAATTCACTCTGATCAATCTTTTCCAAATTCATTCATTCATTCCCAAAAGTCCTTCGTTCCTTTGCCAATTTTGCTCAGTTTTCGCCAAGGGTTAACTTGGATTTTGCTCAGTTGCCGCCAAGGGTTATCTTGGATTTTGCTCAGTCTCCGCCAAGGGTTAACTTGGATTTTGCTCAGTTGCCGCCAAGGGTTATCTTGGATTTTGCTCAGTCTCCGCCAAGGGTTATCTTGGATTTTGCTCAGATACCGCCGAGGGTTTTCTCGGAATTATGCTCAGATACCGTCGAGGGTTTTCTCGGAATTATGCTCAGATACCGCCGAGGGTTTTCTCGGAATTATGCTCAGATACCACCGAGGGTTTTCTCGGAACTATGCTCAGATACCGCCGAGGGTTTTCTCGGAATTATGCTCAGATACCGCCGAGGGTTTTCTCGGAATTATGCTCAGATACCGCCGAGGGTTTTCTCGGAACTATGCTCAGATACCGCCGAGGGTTTTCTCGGAATTATGCTCAGATACCGCCGAGGGTTTTCTCGGAATTATGCTCAGATACCGCCGAGGGTTTTCTCGGAACTATGCTCAGATACCGCCAAGGGTTATCTTGGAACTATGCTTAGATACCGCCGAGGGTTTTCTCGGAACTATGCTCAGATACCGCCGAGGGTTTTTCTCGGAATTATGCTCAGATACCGCCGAGGGTTTTCTCGGAACTATGCTCAGATACCACCGAGGGTTTTCTCGGAACTATGCTCAGATGCCGCCGAGGGTTTTCTCAGGAACTATGTTCAGATTATATTTAAATTATGCTCAGTTTATATTCAAATTATGCTCAGTTTATACTCAGATTATGCTAAATTTATGCTTAGGTTTTACTCAGTTTCACACAATGCACACACTTGCACATTTGCACTTTTTAGTCAGGGAGAATTCTCTAAAATTCAAGGATCTGACACCGTCAGTGAGAGTTTGCGCTCAAGGACCTGACAACCTTTTAATTCGGGGAGAGCTTTACCCTCAAGGATCCGAACACCTTGACGAATTGCTAAATCAGGCTGCAAAATGAACTGTCACTAGCTTTGGCATTCAGATATCGCACTATCTACCAAAATAGATTTGCTATCTAGTTTGCTTCAACCCTCTGCCAAAGAGGGGCATCTGTAGACACCCCATTTTTGCGTCCGCCTGATTAATCAACTCGTCAACCCGATCGCAAGGATTCCCAATGATAGATGTGTATTCCATTGTTTTACTTTGTTACCAGATTTGTTTCAGAAATCCAGATGAGGTATCTCGAATTGCAAAACCTTAGAAACCACGCTACGCTAGGAAAAGTACGACCCCAGAAACATAGAAATCATCATCTTGCAGACCAAAAAGAAGCTTCACGATAAAAATCACTAAATATTACCAAATTACCAAAATACCCCTAACCTCAAAACAACCTTAGAGCCTACGTTACGCTTAGGAAAACCCATTCGAACACATAAAATGACAAATCGGAACCAAATAAATCATTTCACCAATTTATCAGAATTTGACAAAATTACGAAAATGCCCCTCATAAAGTTCACAACCATTTCACACAAAAAATTTCATAAATAAAAAAAAAACTAATATTTCCATTGAATTCCTTACGAAAAACCGATTCTAAAACATCTTAGAACATTAAAAACCGACTTAAAATGTGAAAAGTCCTCTTCGGGGGCAAAACGGTAATTTCACAATTTTCATGATAAAAAATTTCGAAATTAATAAATAAAACATTAAATTATTATATTTAAACATTAATGAAATTAATTTAAAATTTTGAACCTAAAAAATCGATCAATCGGACTTTCGGGTAAAATTGTTGAGGGTTCGTGGGATATTTCTTTAAGGACCCCTCCATTTGGGGGTCCAAAGAATTAAAGATATTTTAGAGGGGGGTTCTCCCAAAATTAAAAGTAAATCAAGCAAGACTGAAGTCAAGGTATTAAAGTCAATCAAGTGAGACTGAAGTCAAAATTAAAGTCAATTAAGCAAGACTGAAGTCAAAATATTAAAAGTCAATCAATTAAGACTAAAGTCAAAACATTAAAAGTCAATCAAATAAGACCAAAAGTCATAATAGAATTATAATTGATTAATAACTCTATCTAATAGAGTTCTAGCTTAAAAACAATTCTACCTAAAACAATTTGAATTAAAACACAATTCTACCTAAAACAATTCTAATTAAAACACAATTCTACCTAAAACAAGTCAAACTAAAACACAACTCTAATTAAAAGATCTCTAATTAAACACTAACTCTATCCAAATCAACCTTAAAAAAATTCTATAAATAGAGATGCTCACACCCTATTTTCGTATAAAATTATAAACCCTAAGAGAAGTAGGTCTAGAAGCTCCCCTAGCCCCCCATAAACCTTAGTTTTGGAGCCCCAACTCCTTAGCTAACATCTCTCCTTCAATTTTAGTCTAGAAAACACCCAAAAGCCTTCTAAAAACACCCCCAAATCCGCAACGAATTTGAAGAGTTCAGATTCAAAAACAAGGAGATACCTTGCCTTGGAGATCCGAAGACAAATCCGGAAACAGAACGAAGCAAGGGAGCACGGTACAAGGAGTTCTTTTTGTCAGATCTGAGGGAACCAAGTCCTTGCCATCAGAAAGGTAAACCTTTTTATTTTCTTATCTAGGTTTTAGCAATGTAATTTACTTGGGAATTTAGTAGAGACCGGCTTTGACCGGGCGGGGTTGGTGCCTAACACCTTCCAATCCCGTAACATGATCCCCGAATTCAGTTTTTTTGATTTTAGATTAGTTTTTATCCGTTTAGAGTCATTGATCGGTTCCTAGACCGTAATAACTAGGTGGCGACTCCCAAACCTCAAGGGTCAAAAGCGGATCCGCGCACCCCGCGGATCGAGGGCGCTTTCAGTCATCAAAGTTATTGGTCCCACCTGTACCGGCAATATTATTTTCTCCCAAGGCTAATTGGATCTCCCATCAAACCCGATCAATGGTGCCCCCGCTGGGGAGGACACCTTCCTACTAAGGCTCATCTTTAAGAAGGCCGAAACATACAAAATATCTATTGAACTACTACTGTCAATCAACACCTTCTTGAGCGTGAAAGTGCCCACTCGCAGCGTTACCACTAGTATGTCATAATGGGGCCTTACTACCCTTTCCAAGTCTTTCTCAGAGAAAGCCACTGTTTGCTCTCCAAGGTGCCCCAACTGTTCTATTGGCTAGCTCCTTGCTGTATAGACGTGAGCCAAATGTTCAACCTTTCTTCTCTTTATCATCTCACTGGTTTTGTCCTGCCCTGACTTTCTGCTCTCCTTTCTGAAGACAACATGTATCACCGCTACCCTTCCCTCATGCTCTTCAACAGGTGGCTGGTCAGCCTTGTAGTTTTTGTCTCAGGGCAAGTCTTCTCTTTGTCTTTTGGGTAGGTCTCTCAACTTGCCCTACTCTACCAGCCTCTACAGGAATCTTCTCAAGGCTTGGTATCTATTAATAGTGTGCGCTCGCGCCTTGTGATATTCACAATATCTCTCATTTCGATTAATTTGATCTTGAGGAAGTGGTGCGGGCCACTATAAATACGATTCATGTGTGATGAGAGGCAAGATCTCACTGGGGGGCATAGCTAAATAGATTCCTCATCTTCTCCTCTCCCCATCTTGCTTAAGCAACTTTTTCTTACCCTACTACTATAGCTGATGTTGTTTGCTGGGTTTTTCCATAGCATGTATAACCTTATTTTTCCCCATTGAGCTTCGAGAATCATCTTCTAAGCGGATGTACTTTTTCGCTCTGTCAAACAACTTGCTCAAAGTTTCTGGTCTCTTCTTCACTGGGGACTTATACAACCCTGAGCCAGATGGTAAGGAATTTCTGAATGCCACCACGGTCGTTCTCTCATCACAACTCTCTAGAGACATCGCTTCCTCTTTGAACCTCCTCGTGAATTCTCTGATGTTCTTTCCAGATCCCAACCTCATGCTAAGTAGCACATCAATGTCTCCTCCACTCTTTCTATTGCCAATGTATCGTGTCACGAAAGCAGTGCAGAGTTTCTCAAATGAGGTGATGGATCTATACGACAACTTGTGGAACCAATTCAATGCGTTCCCCTGCAAACTCGAGGCGAACAATCTACACATCAATCTTTCCTTCTCCTTCTACAATGCAAGCATCTGTCGGAAGTGGAAAATATGCTTTACCGGATCCTTCATCCTTGAATATGGGGTAAAATTCGACGGTACAAACTTGTTCGGGATCTCTTCAGCTAAAATTTCTATTGTAAAAGGAGACTTTTGAATCCTTTGAATGGCTTACTTTACTGCTGTGCCTACATCAACATTCTTCACCATCTCTTTCTCCTTCCTGATCATCTCTCTGACCTATTCTCAAGTCAAGTCCATTATGGGCTCTGTCTGAGTGGTTGCAATAGCAACCTCTATTTCACCTTTCTCCCGTAGATATCAACAATAGTGTGCTTCCTTCCGTACTTGAAGCATGATCATCCTTGCTTGCCCGCAGAGAGTCTCTTGGCAAATTATTTTGCCTCGCAGATTGTTGGTTATCGAAGCGTTAGCCCAAGTTCCGGTTCTGTTCAACTAAATTATCCATCTTTTTCTACATCTCCTCCTATTATTTTCTCATGACATTCAACATCGCCAAAAGTTAGGCATCTACGGTTGGAACAGTTGGTGGGGGTGCATTGACTTCAATTGTTCTCGTGGATCTCATTATTGTTTCAACCGAAATCAATCTACTCTTGGTGATCCCACCGACAGTGCCAGTTCTGTGTGGTCAAAATCCGGTGAACGACTACGAAGAATCCAACTGCATTGATCCGAAGTCATTCCTAGCACCTCCCTTCTTGCGACGACGTGGTACCTGCCAAAATCACTCTGACACTCCAGTTAGAAAAGTAGAGGAATAATCCTTAGTACTGGTTAGACTCTAATTTCCCCCTCCCAAAAAGATCCCCTCCAATCGTGCTTACTATGTTATTTATCCCACTTAACTGCCCATAGGATTTCTTCCTCTATAGGCTGTAATCATAGGATCTCTACTAATTCTGTAGAGTTATTTACCTAATCGGGATTTTCTGGATCAATCGTACTTATTTATAGAGATCTCTTTCGGGATCTCCAAGATTGACGTGCACGCAATAGTTTTATGATTTTCTTATGACCTGGCCTGTTCTGCTAGGCAGGTCTAGTTTGGCTTACCTCTATCCTGCCCTGCCAGCCAGACTAGGGAAGTCCCTGCTCTGACCTACCTTGCTTGTAGGGCTGCGTTCCGCACACTGTTCCATGCTTGGTGCCACTCAACCGATTTGGACATGAGTACGACTTAGATTAACACGCAATTATTTCCCTATATAATACCCTTCATCTTTGAACTCATCCTTATGTAAAATAAGAACAAATGATCCTTTATGCAGGCATATACAAATATTACATTTTAATATTTATCCTTAAATAATATATGTAAAACATATTTAAAAGTAAGAAATATGTTTTTTTATCTTGATTAATCATATTGTTAACACAAATCTTCATAATGAAAAGCACATACTATTGTACAAAATTGAGTTACAATGACTCATTCAAAAAAATTGAGAGGGTAGAGAAGATATATAAAAGGAGTTGAAAGGACTAATTGTTGATCGATAACCGTGAGATTCAATAATAAACAATGGTTAGTTAGAGTCTGATTATGAGTACAAAGAGATAAAATTGAAAATGTATTATGCAATATTAAGATTTATACATATATATATATATTTTAATACAATAATACAGGTTAATTTGTGTTTTTAACACTATTTTTTATTTGTTTAATTCAGGAAAAGAATAAATTGTCAATGATTCAAAAATGTTCAACAAGTCATGAATTTTTACAAGGAGTTGAATTGGACGGAAGTTGTAATCATTTTGTGTATCATTCAGAAAATTCAGGTATAATTTGTGAATTATTCAAAGAATTACTAACTATGATAATGAGTGTGTCCATCTACTTTAAAATACAGGAGTAAGTCCATAAATTTAAGAAAGCGATTTCCTCAATATTTTGAAGCAAGCTACCCGGTTCAAAGCTGGACTCTGATTATGTCCTTGTTTCTACTCAATTCATTCTACCATTATGAATTATATTAAAAACTATCTTAAAATTTCAATTTAAATGATCGATCCAGATTTTTTAGATTCAAGTTAAGTTTTTGCAAAGTAAAGTGTGTCATAATGGTTTAAAGTTTTCTAAGGATAGTTTTTAGGGCAATTTACCAAAATGTGCACCAAAGATTGAAAATTACTTAAGTAGTGCACTATTCAATTTATTTACCAAAATGGTAATTTACCATTTTGATAAATAAGTTGTTCTACAAAAAGGGTAAAATTTGAACGGAACAATAATTTTAATAATTTTCGTAGTAAAAATATCCTTTTAGCTTTGTTTATAAAATAATATATTCCTTGTTTAGATAAACAAATAGAAATATCAAGAAAATGTTAGTAAAGTGATATTTGCTTCAAAAGAAAATATCACAATGAAAGAATTTAGGTGAGAAAATTGTGATATTTATATATGTTTACCTCAATTTGAGATATGTATGCTGTAATGTCTTAAATATCCATTATATATATTGAGATAGCTGATCATCTTACTATGCATATCTAGAGGAATTTTTGTTAACATTTAAGATTGGTGACATAGCAAGGTTTTTTTAGGAGATGATTTTGAAAAATCCAAGGGCACTATTAAGTTCATATTGAAAAATTACCCAAGACGAACTATAAGTTCATTAAAATCGGAGTTCGGACATAGAAATTTTAAATAACAAATAATAATTTTCGAAATGACACTAAGTCACCAGGTCACTATAAATCATGGTTTTAAAACTCGTTTTTACATCTCGTTTCGTTCGTGAACGAGTCTGAGTTGTCTCGGACGATTTTTTCGATACATTTGAGATGTCTTGTTCAACAATGAGAGTATGAGTTTTAAATCTCGACCGATACATTGACTTGTCTGTCGAGATGACTTGGGTGATATGTCTCGGTCTCAGACAAGTTTTGAAACAATGTTATAAATACTAAAGTTAGAGAAATCTATAGACTTTTTATCTCTTCTCTAAGAAGAAAACCCTAACCCTAGCTTCCTTAGAGTTAAAAACCTAGATTCGGAGACCGTAGAGTAGGATTCAAGATTTGACGAAAGAGATTCAGATCATCGAGAGCTTTGCTTTGAACTTAGGAGATCGTGTTTTGGATGAAGATTAGGTTTCAAGATCAAAGGGGAACGTGTGGAGTTGATCCTTTGTAGAAAACACAAACGAGGTAAGAACTATTCCCTTTTACTTTTTATTACAATTTTTAATTTTAGAGAAAATGGTTTTAGATCAAAGAACTAGATTATGATTTCAATCTAGGGTTAAATTTCTTCAAAATCATTTATGTTTAGACGCATTGAATGTTATAAAATAATTAGTGTTAAGATTTATTACGAATCTATGGTGTTTAGGATGCTTGCCGGAAAATGTGGGTGGAATTAAAGAAAGAAATGTAGAAGACCAGAAAATATATATGTTGACTCGAGTTCCACAATGGCCCTACAAAAAATTAGTTTCTGCCACCATAGAAACCCTTATTGCGGTGGAACCACAACTTATCGACCATATATTTGCGATGGCACCACAAAAAATAAGTTTTTGTTAGTGTGTAGGAGTGTTTCTTTGGGAAATCGGTAACGTTTGAAAAGCAAAACCTAAATCCTCAAAATTTGTACTTTTCGATGATGAGATAGAGATCGCAAGTGCTACGAATTTCTTCAGATCCTAATCCATCTTGGGCTAATGAAGTTGAGAATTGATACGTGGATCAGTACATGTCTTATTAGAAGTCTTTTTTAGGAGTTTATATTAGGAGTTGTTCTTCGATTAGGAGTTTTATTATTTTAGTAATTTTTATTGTTATTTTTGAAAAGTCTATAAATTTTTGTAATTAATTGAGATGAGCAACAAAATTTAGTAAATTTTCAATAAATATTTAAGAAGGTTTCCCCTTGGATGTGGGAGCAATTGTCTTCTATTTTGAGTCTTTTTATTTTTTTTGTATTATTTCATATCAGAGCAATGATTCTACCTTGTTTGGTACCGACGACATGGCTAAGAGAACTAGGTCTCAAGATATAAAATGCATGGAGGAAACAATCAAGCAAATGAAAGAAAAAACTGATGAAGCTTTCCTTGAAATTAAATAGATAGGCATAGTTATAATTCTTAAGTATGATAAAATAGCCACCAAATTGAATTTGATAGAATAAGAAAGAGCCGAATACTCACAAAACTTTGGAGTACGACCCGATTTCAACCATGCTGGTGTTCACACTTACTATGCAAAAATCTATTTTTCACGCTTCAATGGAAGCGATCCAAGGGGTGGGTGTACCGTAGTGAGCGCTTCTTCGACTACAATCAAATCGAAGAGTCTTCTAAATTCTATCTGACTTCCATTCATTTAGAAGATGCTGCCCTCGAGTGGTATCAATGGTATGAAACCATTAAAAATTAATTCACTTGGAAGATCATGTGCGAGACATTATCAAACCCTTTAATCTGAAAGCATACGAAGATGTTACTGGTGAATTAACTAAACTTAAACAAATGAGTTCAGTCAAAGCATATTAATAGTAATTTGAATCTCATTCTAGCCATACTCGTGGAATATCGGAAGACTTTTTTCTTAGTTATTTTTTAATTGGATAAAAAAATGAAATAAGAGCTAGTATATAGATGTTTGAGCCCCAAACAATTGTGCACGTTATCAGGTTGGCTAGATTCCAAAAAGAGGTCTTTGATGCCATTACAAGACACACTAAAATCCTTTTCAAGCCCCAACATCCATAGTGCCTGCCATAAAGTCTATTGTTCCTTCTCACAAATACCTATTTGAAGGTTAAATCCATCTAAAATAGAAGAGCGTAGAGCTAAAGGACTATGTTATAACTACAACAAAAGGTACATTCCTGGCCATCACTGTAAAAACAACTCTTTCTTCTAAACGGTGAATGTGAACTTGAATAAGAGGAGAAAATTTCCATAAAGAAGATGAACCTTATAACAAGGTAACCGAGGAGTCGGTTATCTCTATTCATGCTTTAGCAGAAGCCACATCATACAAAACCATGCGGTTTGTGGTTACATCAAGCACAAAACCCTTTCTATCTTAATTGATTCAGGTAGCATGCATAATTTTCTTGATCTAGAAATTACACAAAGAACTGGCTGTGAGGTGAGTCCTACTACTCTTAATTTTGTTGTGGTAGCTGATGGTTCACGATTGAGTAGTATGGCTATGTGCAAGTAAATGTTATACGTTATGAAAGGAACCACCTTTGTGGCTGTGATATGGTTTTAGGTGTGCAATGGTTAGTCACCCTTAGTCCTATCTTATGGGACTTTCATAATTTGTGTATGGAGTTTACAACTAATGGGAAGAGACATGTGCTTAGAAGAGCAAAAATCAAGAGAAGTCAAGATAATTAATAGCCAACAGATGGATCGAACACTCAGAAAATCTACATAAGGAGCTGTTACCGAACTTTTCTCCATCCAAAATATTTTAGAAGAAGTGACTCTAAAAACTGACTTGAATGTTTTGCTAAATAAGTAATCTATAGTGTTTACGAAGTAACCAAGTTACCACTTCATTGAGCTCAAGATCACTGCATCCCACTCAAGCCGGATAACGAACCTGCCAATATTCGCCCGTATCAATATCCATATGTACAAAAGAATGAGATTGAGAAAATTGTTCAAGAAATGTTTTCGTTGGCCTCATTCGGTCAAGTGTAAGCCCTTTTTCTTTACTTGTCCTACCAGTTTAGGAAAAAAGACAATAGTTGGAGAATGTGTGTAGACTATGACTCCCTCAATCATAATACAATTAAAGATAAGTTTTTTATTTCGGCAATTGGAGAACTATTAAATGAGTTGCACGGGGCTAAATAATTTTCTAAGCTAGATTTGCGTGCAGGGTACTATCAAATATGAGTACATCTTACAGATATTCACAAGACAACTTTCCAGACTCACGAAGGGCATTAAGAGTTTTTTGTTATGCCTTTTGGCCTAACAAAGGTTCCTTTAAGTTTTCAAAGTCTAATGAATGAAGTATTCGAGCCATATTTGCGGAAGTTTATTCTGGTATTTTTTTGATGACATCTTGGTATACAATCATAGTTGGGAGGATCATCTTGGCTATTTAGCATTAGCTTTGGAAGTGTTGCAAAAATCATTTATTTTCTAAAAGGACAAAATGCCTTTTGGGTAAACACGAATTGGATTACCTAGGTCATATTATCTTGGGTAATGGAGTTGTAGATGTCCCAACCAAGATTGAGAGCATGGTAAACTGCCCTAAATCACGCACAATAAAATAATTAAGGGGCTTCATCGGCCTTACAGGGTACTATCAACGATTTGTCATAGATTATGGTAAAATCACTAAACTGTTGACCGATATGTTATGGTAGGATACTTTCAAATGGACCAACTGATCAGAAGAGGCTTCCAAACTGTTAAAACATGCTGACTACTACTCCAATTTTAACTCTTCCAGACTTTACTAAAGTCTTCGTTGTGGAATGTAATGCATTGGATTCAAGATTTGGGGGTGTTTTAATGCAATAGGGAAGGCCTATTGCTTATGCTAGCAATGTCCTTTCTGAACAATACTTAGGTCTCTTTTTTCTTAAAAAAGAAATGTTAGCAGTAGTGCACATGGTAACTAAGTGGTGACCTTATTTGGTGGGATGGCATTTTAAAATTAAGATTGACTAAATTATCATAAAATATTTTATTAAGCAAAGAATTTCCACTCATTCACAATAAAAATGCTAACCAAATTAATGGGATATGATTATGAAATCATATACAAGTAAGGCAAGGAAATTACAGTTGGTGATGCCTTGTCTCGAAAGTATGAAATTGAAAGACAGTGCTTAGACCTTTCAGGTGTGTTGGCAGACTGCATGAAAGATATAAAGGCTGACTAGATCAACGACCCAGATTTTCAAGTCATTATTGATGGGCTTTAGACTAATCCACCTTCATATCCGAGTTATACTTGGGTCATGAACAGTTGTTGTAATACCCTGGATTTTCAACTCATATCTCGAGAAAATTGAATGGTGAGATTTGGAGGAAAATACCGAAGGAGGGACTTAGAGTAAAATACTCGAATATTATTATGATAAATTTCAAGGAAAACTGACTTTGCCATTAGATTCAAAAGGATTGGAATATATACATTAACCTGTAAGCAAGTTCGAATTCAAGTTCAGATGAAAAAAATTATAAAATTCTTGAATTTCGCGTTAAGTGAGACCCAAAATAGTAAAATCTCGTTAGAACGAGAATCAGGAAAATTTGATGACACCGTTAGGGCTGCAATGAAAAATTATTCAAAATGGAATATTCATTCGTCATTTTTCAAGTCCGAACAGTCCAGTTATCGCCAAAACTAGAAACTATGAAAAGAAATTACGAGTTTACCCTCAAGCCTCTTATTTAAAAGAAAGTTGGGTTCTTTTTATTCATTTCTCTTCTTCTTCAAAGAACCAAACGATAGTCACTTCCCAACCCAAGGGTTTCGACCCATTCCCATCAAGTTCTAGCGTGAGCGAGGCCGAGTTGAACCTCGACGAAGAAGACAAAGTTGTTAGCCACGACAAGAGCTACAACTTCACCATATTTGGTTGTCCATTCTCATTCGTTTTCTCCACCCTCCATCAAAAATCAGCAGTAGGGATTTTGATCTTACCCATTTCGAGTTCCAACTAGCTTGAAGAAGAATGATCCATCTTTGTTAGGTGAGGAAGGACACCTCCATCAAGGGTTTCGCAACTAACTCGATCGTTGGGTCCCGAAATTGTTTCAACCTCGAGTTCTTGCTGTCAACCTTTGATTTTCGAGTTAGTTAAGTGTGTCCGACAACCACAATCAAGTAAGGGACTTTCAATTCTTGTTAATAACTTTAGATTTCTGAAATGTGCATTTAGATTTTGAAACAAAACTTATTGTTTGCATTTAAATCGTAGAAATTTGGTGCTTGATTTCAAATCCATGGTAGAAGTAGATGTTTTGATTATGTTTTATCAAGTTTTAACCATAAACTCGTGGGTGGGTTGAATGATTCGAAGAACGGAAGAAGAATCTGAAAGAGGGATTGAAAACTCGAAAGTTCGAGTGAGGATTCAGTGTTGTTGGCGGGAAGGGTCGGTTCCACCGGCACCTAACGAAGGCATTCTGTCGGTCCCACCGACAGAATCAGGGTTCTGCCACCGATGAACCCAAAGCTTGCGTAAAATTTTATGCTGTTGACAGGAGGCGTCGGTCCCACCGATACCTGCCGAAGGCTATTCTATCGATCCCACCGATAGAATCCTGATTCTGCCACCGACAGTCACCGACAGAAAAAGTTCTCATCAGAACTGACTTTCGATTTTTTGCTTGACTTCCCCATTGCCAATACTTGATTTCCCACCCTTTATTTCATTAAAAATATTTAAGCATTTACTTTAAGTTCTTTAATGAAAGTAAGGTTTTACTTCCCATTTGAAACAATGGGAATGGTTTCGAGATCCAAATCTCAAAGGATCAAAATCCAAATTTTTGTTTTAAGAACAACATGCAAATTTTGATGTTTTCGATAAATTTTCAAAATGTAATGACTTTCGCGTTACTTTGAATTAGACTATGAAATTTATATGGTGTCAAATCTCGTGCTTGAGGCTTTCATTTCCAAAAACCCATTTTCAATTTCGAGAACTTTGAAAAATTGAGTTTTCGATACTTAGCCAAATTTTTACCAGCTTTGGTCCCATGCATCGTCGAGACCTCGTTTTGAATAAACCTTGATGGTTTTCGATGGAAATACCAAAAATGACTTTAAAAGATTGAAAATGAATGGTTTGATTTGAAAAGACGAAAAATGAGAATGTCGAGAGAATGAAAAAGGAGATGAACAGTAAAGTGTCAGAATCACACCCGAGGGGTGATGTCTGTATTTTACATTGTATGTTGTATGTAGGTTGGTGAAAGAATATCCAGGTTATTAATGAAAGGGTTGCATATTTATTTAAGATTATGTTAGTGCATGCATTGAGTACTGATATTTATTTTTAGGCCGAAGGGGCCACAGATGAATGGTAGGAACTCGATATCCATTTTCAACCATTTTCTGTTAATTTCTCTTTTATTTTAAATGGAAAACATGATATATATGTAGTTATTTTGTGAGCTGTTAAAGGGTCTGTGAATGCCTGAAGGGATAGTGCGTCACATCTCCGGAGGGGTGCATTATCCTGGGATGTACGGTAGGGATCACCAAGTTCATACATGGTATGGGACGTGTATGAGAGTGGAGTCACAATTGGAATTCGGGTCCATTCCTTTCTTATCTTTACCAGTAAATGTGTATTGTAAAGGTGGTCGTATACGAGTGAAGTGTTATTTTGGGAATCACATGCACGCCTGATTGGCATAGACGAAGATGATTAGTCAGTGATCACTAACAATCTAGTAGTAGTCAAACGTTTTTACACATCGAAAAGAGACCCATTGCTTATGGTCAGTCAAACAGTCAGCCTGAGCTGGATAAATGGTCCCGCAAGCATGGTAAACAGCGACCCACCACAAAATCAAGAACTACGATGTTATTGAGGACTATCATATCTCGACTGGAGCGATCTAGTCGTGAGTCCCAACACTCAAATTCCATTACTCCACCACTTGTACTATGTATCTGTTATTATATTTCAAATTATAAATTGAAAAGCATGTCTATTATTTTAATGTTGTCAACTGTATTTGCATAAAATGGAAAATGTATAATGAGTATGGATGATTGATGCTATGTGTAACTTTTAAACTGTTTAGCTGTTCATCCCTGGTTATATGTACCTGTTGATCGTATTTTATTCTATAAAATCTTGCATGTATTAAAATGTTCAATATGCTTTATTCGATCATGTTTAGGGAGGATTATTAGTAGGAATTGGTTGTGGACTTACTGGGTAACTTTTATTACTCACCCTTTCCTTCTTATTTTTTTTAGTTTCAGCATTTGTAGTTACTGAGGCAGGCGTAGAGTCAGTAAGTATGGAGTATCTGGTCGGTTAGATCGACGATCAGAATCTATTGCTTGGTGAGCACTAGGGCTACATCCCTCAATGTTGTCAGTTACATCCATGATGTTTGTAATCTTTGGATTGAGAGTTTAAGCCTATGTTAGAGTGAGTGTATTTTGGTAAGAATGTATATTGTTAAATCTTCTGCACTCTGATCTACTTACATGTTAGATGTAATTAGTCTTCCGCTGTTAATTCCTATATTTTCATCTTTATATACAGGTTTTGTTATATATTGGATTATCAGGTTTTAGTGTTCCGTAGAGTGCTAACATAAACAAAAAGGGCCATGTCTAAATTTCGAGGTGCCACCTAGTACCTTGAGACTTGGCATTGGGTTTTGTGTTAGCGTTTGGCGGGGCACCACAGTTGTTATACAAAGGTTAACTTGTACTTGGGCTACTTGTGGCGCCCTCGAAGCATTAACACAAACCCGCATGTCAAATTTTGAGGTAGTAGGTGGCGCATCAAAATTTTGACATGGTTTCCTTTATTTATGTTAGCATTCCAAGGCATTTAAATACCTGATAAACCATACACAAGATATCTTGCATATATATATATATATATATAAATAACATAATAACGGAAGTCTATACATATCTAACGTAAGATAGATCAAAGTGTAAAAGAAATAAATAATATATAGAATTCTATTGAAACTCCTTACTCTAATAAAAGTCCTAACGCTTAACCCAAAATCTATAATATAATTGGATGAAACTGATGCTGCTAGTGGTTATAGTCCTCAATACTCACCAGGTAAAAGACTCTGATCGTCTATTTGACTTACCAAATAATCCCTACTAACGTTGCTCTACACCAGTCTCGTCAAGTACAGAACTTGAAACTAAAAAAATTGGGAAGGAAAGGGTGAGTAATAATGGTTATCCAGTAAAAAAGTAAATAATTTCTGCCAATAACCTCTTTTAACTTGAACGAGTAAGCATTATGAGCCATTTTAATACATGCACAGTTTTACAAGATAAACTACGATTAATTGGTACATATGACTAAGGATGAACAACTAAACATTTTAAAACTCCCATTATATAAATCAGTAGTATTCATTATATCATTTTCTTTTTATACAAATCTAATTGACTAAATGAATATATTAAACATGCATTTCATTTTATATATTAAAATAAGACAATAGATATATAATACACAATGGTGGAGTAATGAAATTAGAAAGTTGAGATTCTACGATTGGATCGCTCCCAGTCAGGACACGATGTTCCAATAATAAAATATTAGTTCCTAATTTCATGGCCGATCAAATTTTACTGCATTTGGAGGACCATTTATCCAACTCAAGTTGGCTGTTTGACATGACTATGAGCAATGGGTTTCTTTTCGATGTTCCAGAACGTTTAACTATTATAGATTGTTAGAGATCACTGATTAATTATCTTCGTCTATAACTATCAGGCGTGCATGTAATTCCCATTATACATCTTTATACGTGTACGACCACATTTACAGTGCAAGTTCACTGAAAAAGATAGAAATGAATAAATTTGAATTCCAGTTGTAACTCCACTTTCATATGCGTTCCATACCACATATAAGATTAGTTGTCCCTACTGTACATCCAGGATAATATATCACTTCGAATGATATGACGATTATCCCTTTAGGCATTCACAAGCTCTTTAACAGTTCACAAAATACTTACATATACATATATAATTTTTTTTAAACAAATAAGAAATTAATATTTCAGAGTTGAGAATGGATATCCAATTTTCTACCATGTAACAATGGCCTATCGACCTAAAATAAATAACAGTACATAACTCATGATAGTAAATAAATATGCAAGTCACTTCGTGACAATAGAAAGTAAATTAACCATTTATCAACCCCTATATAGCATCACATTGTAAAATATAGACATCACCCATCGAGTGTGAGTTTGACATTTTACTGTTTCATCCCTTTTTTTTCTTTTTTCTATTTTTGCATTTGTCAATATTTATCCACTCAATATGAGTTCATTGAATATTAAATAAAATTTCAAATATTGAAATTCATTTTTATCATTTAAATTGAAAAATTACTAAAATTTAATCAAAACGGTGTCCGAGAAGTGCACATGATCAAATTGACGGAAATAACTCAGTAAAATGTCCCACTTACGTATAATTTTTTATAAACACAATTAAGCACATCAAACATGAGGGTCTTTGTGCGAATTTGAAATAAAAAAAAGAATTCTATATTTTTAAACACATCACAAGTTTTTGTTAAAAATCCTAAATGTAATTTTCATAATCTATGGTTACTAATAAAAATCACAAGTCCTTACCAATCTCTATGTGATAGAATTAAAGAATGTGTGTGAAATCGAAATGATCAGTACTTAAATTGAGGTGAATTTGACGTGAAGATGGTTAATTTTTTAATCGAGCCAAGTGATTTCAAAGATCTAGATAACATCGTCATTTTCCCCTTCTACGGTGGAGGATGGTTTGGGTTCAAAGTAGATGAAATCTGAGGTTGAAAAGTTGAAACTCTTGTATTTTATAGATTGATTTTTGACTAAATGTGAAAAAAGAAAAGAAAAAAAGAAAAAAAAATAGACAGGGTTTATAGAGTTCGATGCTACAAACGTTTTTTCTTTCTTCATTGGGCATCAACGGAGACCTGTTTGCGACGTACATTGAAAATAAAGTTGGTAGAAACTAACATTTTAAAAAAAAATTCGAATAACTGTTGTTCGTGTATTTGGGGAGACAATGAATAGTGAAATAAATTAAAATTCTTTTATATAAGCTTGCGGGACGAAATCGGTATTTCAAACGTTGTTTCGTTTGATGATAACTCGATTATCTGGACTACGAAACTGATGAATGAGTACTCTATTTTCTATATTTTTTTTGTTATGAATCTAATGGAGTGATTGGATTCTACAAATTCTAGTCTTAATAAAAATTCACTTTTTCAATCCGGTCCGACTCGAAAAATCGAAGTTGTTTATGTTTTTAAAGATAATTTGACTTTTCAAGTTTTGAAAATGCTGAGTAAATATTTTATTTCTATAACTTTTCGTTGCAAGTCTATTGGTGTGATCAAAATTTAAAAATTCTTACTCTAATAAAAATTTGATTTTTTTAGTCTTGTCCGACATGAAAATCGAGGATTTTGCAATTTTTTCATTCGGACTCGCATTTGAGTATGCTTACAAGATAAAATATGTAGTCTGACCATTTTAAACCCATGATGAAGTCAGATTTCATTAAAAATGATCATACAAATTTTAAAAATTTTCCCTAGGTCTCACTTATAGAATTCTCTCAAAATTCCATTATTTTTTTCTTGAGATATGAATAAACATTTTACTGTATTATACGACTTCTCTAATCAAAACCACTATCCATAAGGGGGGTTCTAAGGTTGTTTTGATGTTAGGGGTATTTTGATAATTTGATCATTTTTCAGTGATTTTTATCGTGGAGCTTTTTTTTGTCTGTAAGATGATGATTTCTATGTTTTTGGGGTTATATTTTCCTAGCGTAGCGTGATTTCTACAGTTTTATTAGTTTGAGATACCTTATCTGAATTTCTTAAATATATCTAGTAACAAATAAAGCATTGGAATAATCATCCATCATTGGGAATCGTCGCGATCGGGTTGACGAGTTAATTAATTAGGCAAGTGCAAAAATGGGGTGTCTACAGATGCCCCTCTTTGGCAGAGGGTTGAAGCAAACTAGATAGCAAATCTATTTCTGTAGATAGTGCGATATCCGAATACCAAAGCTAGTGATAGTTCATTTTGTAGCCTGATTTAACAATTTGTCGAGGCGTTCAGATCCTTGAGGGTAAAACTCTCCCCGAACTAAAAAAATGTCAGGTCCTCGAGCACGAGCTCTCACTGACGGTGTCAGATCCTTAAATTAAAGAATTCTCCCTGATTAAAAAAGTGCAAGTGTATGTATTTGAAATATGAAATGAATTTGAACGGGGTCTGATCAAAATCTGATAAAACTTGAGTAAAATTTGAGGGAAATCTAAGCAAAAATCCGAAAAAAAACCTCGGTAATAACTGGCTTAGCATAATCCGAGAAAGCCCTCGGTGACAACTGGCTGAGCATAATCCGAGAAAACCCTTGGTGGTAACTGGTTGAGCAAAATCTGAGAAAACCCTCAACGGCAACTGGCTAAGCCTAATCCGAGAAACCCTTGGTGGTAACTGGTATAGACACCCCATTTTTGCACTCGCCTGATTAATCAACTCGTCAACCCAATTGCAACGGTTCCCAATGATGGATGATTATTCCAATACTCTATTTTGCTACTAGATGTGTTTTAGAAATTCAGATAAGGTATCTCAAATTAACGAAACTTTAGAAATCACGCTACGCTAGGAAAATATAATCCCAAAAGCCTAGAAATCATCATCTTACAGACAAAAAGAAGCTTCACGGTAAAAATCATAAAAAAATGATCAAATTACCAAAATACCCCAAACATCAAAATATCCCTAAAGCCTACAGTACACTTAAGAAAACTCATTCAAACACATAAAATAACAAATTGAAACCAAATAAATCATTTCACCAATTTTCACAGAATTTGACAAAATTACGAAAATACCCCTCATAAAGTTCATGACCATTTAGCACAAAATAATTCATAAATGATAAAATCCAACATTTCCATTGAATTTCTTACGAAAAACCGATTCCAAAATATCCTGAAACATTAAAAAATGACTTAAAACGCAAAAAGTCCTCTTCGAGGGTAAAACGTTAATTTTATAATTTTAATAATTAAATTTTTTGAAATTAATAAATAAAATATTAAATAATGTAAAGTGAAACATTAATAAAATTAATTTAAAAATTTAAACAAAAAAAATCGATCAATCAGGCTCTCAGGCAAAATTGTTGATGGTTGCCCAGATATTTATTAAATGACCCTTTTATCTGGGGGCCCAAAGAATTAAAGATATAATAAAGGGGGTTTCTCCAAAATCTAAAGTCAATCTTAAAGTAAAGTAAGACTAAAGTCAAGATCTTAAAGTCAATCAAGTAATACTAAAGTCAAGATCTTAAAGTCAATCAAGTCAGACTAAAGTCAAGATATTAAAGTCAATCAAGTAAGACTGAAGTCAAAATCTTAAAGTCAATCAAGTGAGAGTAAAATTCAAAACCCTAATAGAATTCTAATTAAATAATAACTCTATTTAAAATAATCCTAATTAAATAATAACTCTAGTTAAAATAATTCTAATTAAAATATAACTCTACTTAAAATAATTATAATTAAATAATAACTGTCTCTAAAAGAATTATAATTAAATATTAACTCTATCTAAAAGGCAGTTAAAAAATCTATAAATAGGGGTCCCTACAACTTATTTTCGTATGAAAAAATAAACCCTAGAAAAATAGGTCAAAAAACTTCCCTAGCTTCCCATAAACCCTAATTTTGAAGTCCTAACTCTTTACCTAACATCCATACCCCAACCTTAGCTCAAAAAACACTTAGAAACTTTTCAAAAACATCCAAAAATCGAGAAAAAGTCAGAAAGTTTAAATCTAAGAAGAAAGTATCTCGTCTTGGAGATCTGAAGCTAATCCGGTGATAGAACGAAGCGATGAGTGCTGTATAAGGAGCTGTTCTATCAGATCTGAGGGAATAAAACTGTTGTGTTCGTAAAGGTAAAGATTTATATTACTTAGGTCTTTTTAGCAATTGAGTTTTATTTGGGAATTAGCAGAGACCAGTGTTTGTCGGGCATGATTGGTGCCTAACACCTTCCAATCCCGTAATGTGATCCTTGGACCCGTATTTTCTTTCGTAGATTAGTATTATTTACCTTTTAGAGTCATTCTTCGGTTCCTAGACTGTAATAACTAGGTGGCGACTCCCAAAGCTCAAAGTTTAAAAGCGGATCCGCACACCCCGCGGATCGAGGGCGCTTTCAACTGACTGAGCATAATCCGAGAAAACCCTCGGTGGTAACTGGCTGAGCATAATCCAAGAAAACACTCAGTGACAACTGACTGAGCATAATCCCTCGGTGGCAATTGGCTGAGCATAATCCGAGAAATCCTCGATGGTGACTGAGTAAAATTCGAGATAACCTTTGATGGCATCTGAGCAAAATCTGAGATAATCGTCGGCAGCATCTGAGCAACGACAACTTGGTAAAATCTGAGATAACCCTCGGCAGGCTCTGAACAAAATCTGAGATAACCCTCGGTGGCAACTGAGAAAAATCCAAGATAACCCTCGGTGACAACTGAACAAAATCCAAAAAAAACCCTTGGCGGCAACTGAGCAAAATCTGAGATAACCCTCGGCGGTATCTGAGCAAAATCCAAGAAAACCCTTGGCGGCAACTGAGCAAAATCCGAGATAACCCTCGGCGGCATCTGAGCAAAATCTGAGATAACCCTTGGCGTCAATTGAGCAAAATCCGAGATAACCCTCGGCGAGATTTGAGCAAAATCTGAGATAACCCTCGGCAGCAACTGAGCAAAATCCTTGATAGCAACTGAGCAAAATCCGAGATAACCTTCGACAGCATCTAAGCAAAATTTGAGATAACCCTCGGCGTGGCAACTGAGCAAAATTTGCGATAACCCTCGGCGGCATCTGAGCAAAATCCAAGAAAATCCTTGGCGGCAACTAAGTAAAATCCGAGATAACCCTTGATGGCAACTAAGCAAAATCCTAGATAACCCTCAGTGACAACTGAGCAAAATCCGAGATAACCCTTGACAGAAACTGAGCAAAATCCAAAAAAACCTTTGGCGGCAACTGAGTAAAATCTGAGATAACCTTCGGCGGCATCTAAGCAAAATCCTAGATAACCCTTGGCAGAAACTGAGCAAAATCCAAGAAAACCCTTGGTGGCAACTGAGCAAAATCAAAGAAAACCAACAGCATCTGAGCAAAATCTGAGATAACCTTCGGCGGTAACTGAGAAAAATCTGAGAAAATCCGTGGAGGTAACTGAGCAACATCCGAATAATCCTCGGCGGCATCTAAGCAAAATTCGAGATAACCTTCGGTGTGGCAACTGAGCAAAATCTGAGATAATCATCGGCTGTATTTGAGCAAAATCCAATAAAACCCTTAATGGCAACTGAGCAAAATCCGAGATAACCCTCGACGGCAACTGAGCAAAATTCGAGATAACCCTCGGTGGTATCTGAGAAAGAATAAATCTTGGAAAGAATGGATGAATTTGAGAAATAATGAATGAATCTGGGAAGGAATTATTGAATCTGGGAAAGAATGAATAAATCTGGGAGAGAATAAATGAATCTAGAAAAGAATTTAGGAAAGAATGAATGAATCTGGGAAAGAAGGAATGAACCTGGGAAAGAATTTGGGGATGAATGAATGAATCTAGGAAAGAAATGATGAATCTGAGAAAGAATGAATGAATCTAAGAAAGAATGAACGGATCTGGGAAAGAAAGGATGCCTTATTTACTGTTCTAGGTAGAAGCGTAATGAGTTATTTTCTGGACAAAAGCAAATATGAGATCAGAAACGCTTCTGTTTGAACCTCAAGGTTTTTTTTTTTTTTTTTAATATTTTTTATATTTAAAACATGAATTTTCGCTTCTTTTGAACCTTAGGGATTTTTCAAAAAATTGTTATCAAGAGGGTAACCTTAAATTCGGGGTTCCTATTATCCTTTTTAGGTTTAACATTGACCAAGCTCAAGAACAAAATGCCCCTAGTTTGATAGGAAACATTGCATTGGAGATAATTGAACATAGATTTTTTTTTAAATGCCCCTGGTGTAAGGGGGAAACTACATATTAGAGAAGAAAGAAAGTGCCCTCTTGTATGAAGGTTTGAAATATTTGATTACCATAAGCGCAATAAAGATTCAACTTTTAATTTTGATTGAAGATTTTGAGTCAGGCTCAAAAGAACAAAACATTTCCTTTTGAGACTCATCATAGAATTCACCCTTCTCCCCCTTGGTTAACTTGGGGAAGTAAAATTTTAGATCAATCGTAGACAAGATACTCGTGATTTCTAAGTTTTTGTTTGATTTAAGCTGGGTATTAAAACTTGGTCACTCGGACTTCTAATATTTTAGTTCGGACCACCTTTTAGCTTTTTAACTCTATGGGGATTTTCTTTTGTTTTTCTTTGTTGCATAAACTTTTTCCTAGATTGCCTTTTCAGGTTTTCAAACTAGCGAGCATGCTCTAGCTTTTGCCTAGATCGTCTTTTTAAGTTTTTAATCTAACGAGCTTTCTTTTCTTTGCTCTAATTACTATCAAAGTCGTCCTTTCGGATTTTCAACCTTGCGAGCTTGCCTTAATTTTTGCGTAAGTTGCCCTTTTTGGATTTTCAACCTAGCAGGTTTTTTCTTCTTTTTTTCTTTTCTTCCCTTCAAAACTTTTAAAATTACTATCTGATCATGCTTTGCTATATTTCTTGACTTTTTCGCACGGTACTTAGGAGGACTTATATAGGTAAGCTTAGGACTGAGCATAAAAAGAAAAGAATTTTGAGGCTCAAAAACCCAAATACCCCTTGTGTGGCATTTCTTTTATTTTACTTTGAATTTTCTTTCCCATTTTGAAGATATTTCTTTTTTCATTTAAATTTTTTCTTTCTAGATTTTTTTTTGTGTGGGAAAATCGAGTTTTTTATTTTGATGTGGTCAGGCCCGAAGTAACTTCTCAGGTTGCCTACGTACCTCAGAATTTTGGGATCAGACCAAAATGTAGTTCGGATTTTCCCTCCCCTAGATTAGATGATCGGGTTGAGAAAGAAAAAGATATTTATTTATTTATTTTTTGAAAAGGCCGTAAAGGGCTGAGAAAGGAGATATTGAACTGGGTAGTAGAAAAATTGATTTGGCCAAAGATGATCTCCTTAAATGTAGTACCGTTTGATCTGGTCAAGGTTGGTTGACTCTCGTAGTTCAATTCTATCGTGATCTTGAAATCTGACATTTTTTTTTCAGGCAGTATTTTCTGAATGAATCTCTTCAATTGGTCGAGGATGAGTGCTCAATTTTCTTTGAAGTCTGATGGTTAAATCCTTGACTTGTAAGTGGCAAACTTTGATTTTCTTGTCAAACGTGCGAGTGACTCTTCTCTGATAAGTTTACAGTTGGTACAGAACTTCTAGGTTGTTTTTCTTCAATCCAATTTAGTTTTTCGTACTGATGACGGGCCTAGTATGTTTCTAATGATTGATTTTCTATCAATACCTTGAGATATGGGATTTCCCTCTCAACTGGTAAGACTGTTTCTTTATCCTCATAGTATGAATGGTAGCTTCTCTGACCAATCCTAGTGCGATTGACACATTTTCTTAATGATTGTCTTGAGACTTTTATTAGCTGCTTCAACCGCTCCATTAGTCAAAGGACGGTAGGAAGATGATTTGCCATGGCGGATCTTGAACTTTGATTGTAGAGTGATATCTAGTGTGACCCATCATCATAAACTAATTTCAAAGGTACCTGTATTGACTTATGGCATTTGCTGTGATGAACTTTACAACTTGAGATGCAGTGAGGACAACATTGACATGTTTTGTAACATCTTCTTTGATCTCATTGGTATTTCCATTCCATCTAGTAAGTATCTATTCTATGTCAGATAACACCCAAGCTTGCACCTAACATATTTTTATCGGATCACACGAACAAGTCTTTTGAAATTTATGAGTAAATTCATTATCCCCTCGTGTTCCTCTAGGGATTGGATGGTTTCTATTTGAATTTTTTGAGAATTATTTTTTGTTCCCAGATCAATGACCTTTGCTTTCTCGATTAAAAGTTGAGCTCAACCCTTATCTTCTTGTTCAAGAGAGAAATCTATTGTTGAAGTTAATCCGTTAATGCATTCGAGGTATTCAAAAATTTCCTTTATCTAATCAAATTCAGATGGGGCGACAGACACCTCTATAGACTCGATAAACTAACTCGACTCAACAAGGAAATAGTAGACTCAATCTAAAGAAAACATGACATTGATGGATTGATAAAAAAAATTGGATTCAGACTAACCCACATGACTCATGAAAACTCAAGACAAGCACCCACAACGGGCTTGATTATGGACTGTGGACTCGAGATATTACTTACAACCGGTAGGATTGAGGCACTATGATCTTTAGGGAACAATTGGGCGATGTTGAGAAATTTTGAAGTCATTTCTGACTGTTGACTTGATATTGACGTATGTTCTAACTGACCGGATTTACAACCCTAGCTAGACGATAGACGATTAAGCTTAGGTACAATGATAACCTTGTAACTCTATCAAATGTAGATTATCAATTTCAGTGTTACCCCATTGATAACATATTAATAAATCCTGGGATTTTATTGAATTTGTGCACCAATCCATTAAACAATCTATTCATGCAATTCTATTGCACTCTTGAAAATTATTAACAAATAATGTTTGCATTGAATAAAAATATTCACAAATCTGATTATTTTTTTAATCATTTTATTTTTGGAAAAATATATTTTAATAATTTTTCAAGGTCCATGCAAAAAATAGATCTTTTGTAAATCATTTTTACATGAAGGAATAAATCTTTTGTGAATTATTTTTCATTTTTTTCTTTTCTTTTTGGAAAATATTTTTTGGAAATTTTTTTTCTTCTAGAAAACATTTCTTTTAAAATGGGTTGAAACCTAAATTAGAAAATGTTTGAGTACCATTTTGATTTGAATGGTCCGACCCATCATGATTGTTAAATGGAGATGGACTGGATCATCATGAATCATTGCCTATCTAAAATGGATTCTTTATTGGGTTGGTGCACCCAGTGATATGATAACCTTGAATCAGATTAAACAAAAGGTTTGGTTATCTTGAGGACAAAACTATAACTTCCTGATTTCAATATTTGTAAAGTCCGTTCCAACAAGCAACCCGGGAACACCCACGATAAGTTTGAGTCGTGAACTATAAGGAGGTTTGTGAGATCCTTGGCGGCATCTGAGCATAATCCAAGATAACCCTTGGCGGCATCTGAGCAAAATTGGCGAAGGAATGAAGGACTTTTGGGAAAGAATGAATGAATTTGGAAAATACTGATCAGAGTGAATTGAATAAATCTGGAAGATACTGAATCTGGAAGAGAAATGATCGAATCCAAGAATGATTGGATCTAGGAATGAAAAAATATCATATTAGTTGATCTCTGGGCACAGTCAAATGTGAGATCCGAAGTAATTTTGTTTGAACCTCAAGGATTTATCCAAAAGTTTTATAAATTTAAAACCTGAGTTTGAATCTCAAGAGTTTTTTCGAAAAACTGCTATCAAGAGGGTAACCTTAAATTTGAAGGTCTCATTATTTTTTTTAGGATTAACATTGCTAAAAAATAATTGAACACATTATTAAAAAATGCCCCTTGTATAAGGGGGGAAATTACATATCTAGAGGAAAAAGAAAAAATGCCCCTTGTATGAAGGTTTGAAATATTTGATTACCACAAGCGCAATAAAGATCCAACTTTTAATTTTGATTAATTTTATTAAGGATTTTGAGTCAGGCTCAAGAGAACAAAATATTTCCTTTTGAGATTCATCATAGAATTCACCATTCTCTCCACTGGTTCACTTGGGGAAGTAAGAATTTTCAGATCGATCGTAGACAAGATACTTGTGACTTCTGAATCTATGTCTGGTTTAAGCTGAGTATTGAACTTGATTATTCGGATTTCTGATGTTTCAGCTCGAACTGCTCTCAACTTGGGATTTTCTTCTGTTTTTTTTTGTATTGCTCTAACTTTTGCCTAGATCGCCTTTTCAGGTTTTCAATCTATCGAGCTTGCTCTAACTTTTGCCTAGATCGCCTTTTCAGGTTTTCGATCTAGCGAGCTTTTTCTTTTTTCTTGGCTCTAATTGTTGCCAAAGTTGTCCTTTCAGATTTTCAACTTTGCGAGCTTGCCTTAATTTTTGCCTAAGTCGCCCTTTTTGGGTTTTCAACTTAGCAAGCTTCATCATTTTTTTAATCTTTTTCTTCTCTTCTGAAGTTCTAGAATTACTGTCTGATCATGCTTCGCTACCCTCCTTGACTTTTTCACACGATACTTAGGAGGACTTTTATAGGTAGGCTTGGGACTAGGCATAAAAAGAAAGGAATTTTGAGGCTCAAAAACCCAAATGCCCCTTGTGTGGCATTTCATTTAAAAATTTTTTCTTGAACTTTCTTCCCCATTTTGGATGATATTTCTTTTTCTTTTGAATTTTTTCTTTTTAGATTTTTCCTTTGTCGGGGAATCTATATATATTTTTTATTTTGATGTGGTCGGGCCTGAAGTAACTTCTCAGGTTGCCTACGTACCCCAAATTTTTGGGATCAGACCAAAACGTAGTTCAGATATTCCCTCCCCTAGGTTAGGTGATCGGGCTAAGAAATAAAAGGCACAATTTTTCTCTTTTTGAACAGGCTGCAAAAGGGGTTGAAAAAGGAGAATAAAGAACTAGATAATAGGAAAATTGATTCAGCCAAAAATGGCCTCCTTAAATGTAGTATCGTTTGATTTGGTCAAGGTTAGTTGGTTCTAGTAACTCGATTCCATCATGATCTTGAAGTCTGACAGCTTTTCCTGACAGTATTTCCATAATGAATGAATTTCTCCAATTGGGTTCAGACTTTCTCCTATAGTCGAGGAGGAGTGTTCAATTTTCTTTGAAGTCTGATAGTTAAATCCTTGACTTGTAAATGATGAGCTTTGACCTTTTTGTCAAATGCACGGGTGACTCTTCTTAGATTAGCTTGCACATGGTACAGGGCTTTAACTCGTTTTCTTCGATCAAGTTTAATTCTTCATACTGCTGTCGAACCCAATCTGTTTCTAACAAATGATTTTCCAACAAGACCTTGAGAGACGAAATTTTCATTTCAACTGGCAAGACTACTTCCATGCCATACACTAAGGAGTAGGGAGTAGCTCCAGTAAAGGATCGAATTGAAGTTCGATATGTCCATAGCGTGAATGATAATTTTTCTAACCAATGTCGATGTGATTGACATATTTTCCTGATGATAGTCTTGAGACTCTTAATAACTGCTTCAACCATTCCATTGATCTGAGGATGGTAGGGGGATGATTTGTGCTTCCGGATCTTCAACTTTAAACATAGAGTAATGATTCATGCTTTGAAGTACGTCCCATTATCAGAGATCAGTTCAAAAGGTACCCCTATATCGACTGATAATATGTGATTTGAAACTCAAGATGTAGTAAGGATAGTGCTGATACATTTTATAACATCTTCTTTGATTCCATCGATATAGACGAGTATCTATTCCGTGTTGAACAATACCCAAGCTTGTACCTAACATACCCTCATATGATCACACGAACAAGTCTTTTGAAATTTCTGAGTAAATTCATTATCCCCTCGTGTTCCTTTAGGGATAAGATGGTTTCTATTTGAATCTCTTTAGGAATTATTTTTTGTTTCGAGGTCAAAGACCTTCCTTTCTCGATTAAAGGTTGAGCCCGACTCTTATCTTCTTGTTCAGAAATGAAATCTATTAAATTATTAGTTAATTCGTTAATGCACTTGAGGTATTCAAAAATTTCCTTTATCCGATCAATTTAAGATGGGGCAACAGACACCTATAGACTCGATGAACTAACCTGACTCAATAGGAAAGAGTAGACTCAATCTAAGGAAGACATGACCTTGCTGGAAAAAAAGACTCGAGCTAACCCAAATGACTCATGAAAACTCAAGACAAGTACCCACACGAGTTTGATTAGGACTGAGGACTGAGATATTACTTACAACCGGTAGGATTGAAGCACTATAATCTTCAAAGAATAACTGAACGATGTTGAGAAATTTTGAGGTCATTTCTAACTGTTGACTTGATATTGACGTTTACTCTAATTGATCGGATTTACAATCCTAGCTAGACGATAGACGATTGAGCTTAGATACAATGATAACCCTTAAAACCTCTTTGAAGGTGAATTTAACCAATTTCAGTGTCACCCCCTTGATAACATTTTAAATGAACCCTGAGATTTTAAAGAAATTTGTACACCAATCCGTTAAACAATTCATCCATTCAATGATTATTCAGAAGAAAAATAATTTTATTGCACTCTTGAAAATAATGTTTTTATTGAATAACAATTTTCACAATACTGATTATTTTTTGCAATCATTTTCTTTTTAGAAAAACATATTTTGATAATTTTATAAAGTCCATGCAAAAAATAGATTTTTGGTAAAAAACATATTTCAAAAAAATTTCATGCAAACATAGATCTTTTGTAAATCATTTTCTTTTCTTTTGGAAAATATTTTCTTCTGAAAAATATTTTTCTCTGAAAAATAGTTTTTTATTTGAAAATCATTTTCTCTTGGAAAATCTTGTTCTTATGAAAAATATTTTTTGGAAAACGTTTTTTCTTAGAAAATATTTTTTCTAGAGAATAACACTTTTTCTAGAAAACAGTTCTTTTGGAAAATATTTTCTTTTCTGGGAAATATTTTGCCTTTGTAAACTATTTTTCTTCTTTGAAAATTTGATTTCTATTTCGATTTAAATGGCCCGGTCCATCAGAACTGTTGGATCGGGATGGACTGGGTCATTATTGTAAAAGAATGGATTCTTTATTGGGTCGGTGCACCCATTTTGATTTTCAAAAACAATATTTTGATCCTTAAGGACAATCATACACTCTGATCTCACCATTCACATCACTCACATACATTCATCAATCAACGGACTCCATTCAATAAACAACCCGGGAACACCCACGATAAGTTCGAGTTGTGACCTATTGGGAAGGTTTCTAGACTCTAAGCTTACTACGTGCGATGCATTTTTATCTAGCCACCCTTGCCCAAGCACACCTATATACCTTTCGATACGTGGTGACTTGGTTTGATATACCTTATAGGTGATAATCTAAAACCTCAATTCACTTCTCTGAAGTCAAAAACAGCCAGTTTGATCTCCAGTTGAGAGGTGGCGCACAATGCTGAGCAAGGGCCCACTTAAATACCTCTCATCTAGAATAGACGTAGTCTATCCCCCTCGTACAGTAGGGTACAGCGGGGCAAGATCTGCTTAGGCACCGATTTTGACCAAGAAGTGCAATTGATACACTTAGATTATCTTTTATACCTACGGGTACGAGTCAAGGGTTGTAGCTTTCATAAATGGTTTGGCATTCCACGAGGGGACCGACCACGTACTAGTACTACGTTGGCAATCGGGACATGTGACTGTGTGGCTCACAATAGGTCAAAGGCTCAGGTCGCTCCAGCCTGGGTGCATCAATATACCTTTCAGAATCACCTGATTAGACGGTATTGATGCCCCCAGTTTGATATACCCTAAGGTACGTGACTGGAGTTGTGGTTTTCATGAATGACGTCGCATTTCCGAAGAAACCGGGCCACGCACTAGTGCCACGTTGGCTATATGGGACGTGTAAGTGGGTAAAACAGTAAACGTGCTTGTGGTGTGTACAAAATAGGGTGGGGTGTGCCCGGGACCTTTTTCAAACACGTGGGCCCATGGGCCAGATTATGTCATCACATATGGATATCAAATGAATATTGATCAAGAAAATAATCCAAAACCCATCACAAATATATCTTCAAGATCATGGCAAATCAATTAATGAGCATGGCATATAATAATTGATCAAACAAACATTGCAATAGGCATAATTTTTATAATTTTTAAGGTCTAATCAATGATCACTTTTGGGTGATCCAAAATAAATCAAGATTCCAATAGGTGTTACATTGATGATAGAATGACAATGGTTGACATGAGCTCACTCTCAAGAACATTAATTGTGCCAACATTAGATAAATTCAGATTTTCTGTGAATTAGGAAAATACAATCTGAACTTGCATCGATGATATCTAAGGCTCCCGATAACGAAATTGAGTGAACTCAAGTTCTAAATTAATCTACTCGATGAGATCTACGTTTTATAAAGAGGTTCCCAGACTTAATTCTCACTAGAATGTTCTGTAAAAATTTTTTAACGTTGCTGTCCCAACTTTCATTCAGAAATAATTCTAGATTTACAGATTGAACTTGCATCGATGATATCTAAGGCTTCCGATAACGAAATTGAGTGAACTCAGATTCTAAATTAATCTAGTCGACGATATCTATGTTTTATTAAGAGGCTCCCAGACTTAATTCTCACTAGAATATTCTCTAAAAATATTTTAATATTTCTGTCCAACCTTCATCATTCCATCATTTTCATAGGTCAATTTGAATCTTTCATTATTTAAGGGTCATCAAAAAGTGATCCTTAATTGGAGAAAAAAAATGCAATACCCAAAATCATCTACAATCAAGATAAAAAATAAATAAACAGAAAACATAAATAAAATAAATCCAACTAAATAATAAAAAAAACTGGGTCATCTTGGCAATGCTCCCATACTTGGGGTTTTTCAAGTTTGATTCTCAATAGTCCCCAGTGGAGTCGCCACTAAAAGCGCCCTCGATCCGCGGAGTGCGCGGATCCGCTTTTGACCCTTGAGGTTTGGGAGTCGCCACCTAGTTATTGTGGTCTAGGAACCAAACTGACTCTAAAATGGATAAAAACTACTCTACTGCAGAAAATCTGAATCCGGGGATCATGTTACGGGGTTTGAAGGTGTTAGGCACCAACCTCGCCCGGCCATTGTCGGTTTCTACTTATCCCAAATAAATCTACATCGCTAATGATAAACCTAGATTAAAAAATAATGAAATTCTTACCTTCGATCTGCAAAAGTGCTAATCCCTCAGATCTGGTGAAAACGACTCCTTGTACCGTATTTCTTACTTCGTTCTTATCTCCGGATCTGATTTCTGATCTCCAAGGTAAGATATCTCCTTCTTGGATCTGGGTGCTTTGAATTTGTTGTGGATTTTTGAGATATTTTTGGGATGTTTTTGGGTGTTTTTTAGGCTAAAATCAGAGCAGGGGTGTTACGGAAGGAGTTGGGGCTCCAAAATTAGGGTTTTGGAAAGGTTGTGGAGGCTTCTTCACCTACTTTTCCTAGGGTTTTTTCTTTGATCCGAAAATAGGGTGTGGAGGCTCCTATTTATAAAGTTTTTAGAAGCATTGGGGTTTGATTAGGGTTTCTTTTAGGGTTTCAATTAGGGTTTTGACTTAGTCTTTAGGGTTTTAATTTAGGGTTTTGACTTTAGTCTTATGAGATTGATTTGATTAGTTTAGATTAGGGTTTTGATTTAGGGTTTTGACCTTGGTCTTATGAGATTGACTTGATTAGATTAGGGTTTTGATTTAGGGTTTTGACTTTAGTCTTATGAGATTGACTTTAATACTTGACTCTAGTCTTACTTAATTGACTTTAATTTTGACTTTGGTCTTATTTGATTGACTTTAGTATCTTGACTTTAGTCTTGCTTGGTTGACTTTAAATTTTTGGAGAACCCCCCTCTATTATATCTTTGATTCTTTGGACCCCCAAATGGAGGGTTCCTTAAAGAAATATCTTGCGAACCATCAACAATTTTTCTTAAAAGTCTGATTGATCAATTTTTTGGTTTAAATTTTATAATTAATTTTATTAATGTTTCAATTTACATTATTTAATGATTTATTTATTAATTTCAAAATTTTTAATTACTAAAATTGTTAAATTACCATTTTACCCTCGGAGAGGATTTTTTACGTTTTAAGTCATTTTTCAATGTTCCAGGATGTTTTGGAATCAGTTTTTCGAAAGGATTTCAATGGGAATGTTGGTTTTTGTCATTTATGAAGTTTGTTTTGTATGAAATGGTCGTGAACTTTATGAGGGGTATTTTAGTAATTTTATCAAATTTTGTGAAAATTGGCGAAGTGGTTTACTTGGTTTCGATTTGTTGTTTTATGTGTTTGAGTGGGTTTTCCTAAGCGTAATGCAGGCTCTAGGGCTGTTTTGATGTTAGGGGTATTTTGGTAATTTAATCATTTTTAGTGATTTTTATCGTGAAGCTTCTTTTTGGTTTGCAAGATGATGATTTCTATGTTTCTGGGGTCATATTTTCCTAGCGTAGCGTGGTTTCTAAGTTTTGTCAGTTCGAGATACCTCATCCGGATTTCTGAAACATATCTGGTAACAAAATAAAGCATTGGAATAGACATCCATCATTAGGAACCTTTGCGATCGGGTTGACGACTTGATTAATCAGGCGGATGCAAAAATGGGGTGTCTACAGACCACCCTTGCCCAAGTGCACCTATATACCTCTCGATACTTGGTTTGATATACCGTATAGGTGATAATCTAAGACCCCCAACTCACTTTTCTAAAGTCAAAAGTAACGAGTTTAATCCCCAATTGAGAGGTGGCGCACAATGCTGAGCAAGGACCCTTTTAAATACCTCCCATCTAGAATAGACGTAGTCTATCCCCCTCATACAGTAGGATACAGCGGGGTAAGATCTTGCTTAGGCACTGATTTTGACCAAGAAATGCAATTGGTGAACTTTGATTATCTTTGATATATCGTATATGTACGAGTTTAGGGTTGTAGCTTTCATAAATGGTTTAGCATCCCATGAGGGGACCGACCATGTACTAGTACTATGTTGGCAATTGGGACATGTGACTGTGCTATTTACAATAAGTCCAAGGCTTAGGTCGCTCCAGCCTGGGTGCATCGATATACCTTTCAGAGTCACCTGATCAAATAGTACTGATGCCCTAGTTTTATATACCCTAAAGTACGTGATTGGAGTTGTGATTTTCATGAATGATGTCGCATCTCTGAGGAGACCGAACCACACACTAGTGCCACATTGGCTATAAGGGACATGCAAGCATGCAAAGTAATAAATGTGCTAGAGGTGTGTGCAAAACAAGGTGGGGTGTGCCCGGGGCCTTTTTCAAACAAATGGGTCCGTGGGCCAGATCAAATCATCAATGAGCCACAAACATAGTGAATACAAACATTGGAAGATTAACAAGATCAAAATCATAGCATGCAATTTAGAAGAAATTAAAATTAATCAATCGAATAAAAATCAATCAATTAATTAGAATCAAGCAATCAACATGTTAGACTTAATGGCTCAAGCAATCGAGACATCCAAGGGATCATATCAATCGGGTATCAAAAGGAAACCATACACCCTATTCAAATGTGGATTCATTGAGTTAACTCGTCTCATAGCATTCAATCCCCATATAACATGGAAAAAAAATATCACATGGAATATCATCGTAACATATCAAGGGAATGTATAAGAATAAGCAATAAATTGCATGAAACTAATAAATTTAAATGAATTGACTTGACTCATTACGTTCAAAATTGGGTATCATAGCAACACATTATAGTAAAATCACACAAAGAGAATTAAATTAAATAGCACACAACTAGTTCCTTATGTGATGTAAGATGAGTTCAACTGAGTTGAATCACCTAAAAATTCACCCCTATGGTTGATTTTCGAAATCCGATCTTTTTTTATTTTTTTTATTTATGATCCAATCAAAGATCTCTTTGGGTGACCCAAAATAATTTGAAATTTCACAAAATATTGATTTGAGGATAGCACGATAGTGGTGGAGATAGGGAGTGATGTTTCTTTTTTTAGCATGCAATACAAAAAGACCTTTATTTTAAACAAATTGATTTTAAAAACAAAAAGAACTCCTTTTTTTTTTTCATGCACAAAACACTCCACTTTTTTTTTTCTTTATTGAGTTGCTACCATCATCCACAAACTCACACATCTACAACTAACATTTTTTCTTTTTTTAATAAGCTGCTGCACAACTTATTTGTTGCTGCCAACCCACCCAACATGCTCTCAGGCAGTACACACAACACTTCTTTTTTGTTTCATTAGGTTGCTGCAAGCACACCCAGCACACAACACTCACAACACTTGAAGTTTTTCCTTCGTTGCAAAAGCTATTGAAGTAAAATAACAATGGACTGTGGTCATGTTCACGGGTGGTACAAATGTCTAATGCGACAAAGAAGTGGGCTCCAATTTAATTTTTAGTGGCCTAATCTAATGGTGGATGAAAAACGCAAGTTGGCTTCAAACAATTCTTAGCCAACCAAAACCAGTAATCCCTCGGGTTGAGCCTCGCACTTTCGCTATGTCGATACTCACATTCAAACCCCTTCTTGCATGTGAAGGGAGATGCCAAGAAATACACGTAGTTGGTGTTTCATTTTTGGGTTTCTTCCTCCATTTTTGATTGAAAAACTAAGTAAAATAAAAAACTTCTTAGATCAGAAATATTGAGACTCCAGATGTAAAACCCTAGTTTTCAATTCGTATCTCAAAAAAGAAAAATAGTAGAATTTTAAGAAAATCTTGAAAGTGGGACTTAGGGGTAAAATTTTAGGATGTTTCTGATCATTTGTAATAGGATCTGACCTCACCATTTGATTCAAAATGATCGAAAAACATACTTTAGCCTGTAAGCACACTCAAATGCGAGTTCAAACATAAAAGTTACAAAATCCTCAATTATCGAGTCGAACTAGGCTAAAATAGTGATTTTTTGCTAGAGAAAGAATTATTAAGATTCGATTACACCATTAGATTTTTAACAAAAAATTATTGAACATGGACTATTTATTTATCATTTTTGGAGCATAGAAAGTCAAATTATCATCAAAAACGAAAATGACGTCAATTTTAGGGGTCACCTCAGGCCAAAAATATAAATTTTTCTTAGAGAAAAAATTTGTAGAAATTGACCACAGCATTAAATCTGGAATGAAAAATTAGATAAAATAGAGTATTCATTTGTCAGTTTTGGAGTCCGGATGGTCAAATTATCGTCGATCAGAACAATAGGCAAAATACTGATTTTGTCCCAAAGTTTATATAGATAAATTTTTTTATTTTTTATCATCGTGTTCCCCAATCCATCCAAAAAAATAACCAATGGTTTTTAAAAAAAAAATCATTTTTCTCTCAACGTTCCAACTCAGATTCATCGCGAACTGCTCGCTGTCGACGACCAACGCAAAAGGAAGAAATGTCCTCAGCCTCGTTCTCTACAAAATTCACTAAACATTTTTTCGTTTCACTTTCGTTTTCACTCCGTATCGTCAAAAATCAACTGTATTTATATACGGGAGTTTTGAAACTTCGACCTCGAATTTCATCTTTTTTGAGATCAAACCGTCCTTCACCACAGAAGGGAGAAAGAACGACAACGTTGAGATCTTTGAAACCACCAGGTCAAACACAAAAATTAACCCCCTCGAAGTTTGAACTATCTCAATTTTTGTGTTGATCGTCTCAATTTTCGTGCACGCACTTCAATCCTTTCGCACAGAGATTGTAAAGAACTCTCAGTTTCTATTAGTAATCGTATATTGTGGAAATTACATTTAGGATTTTATTAAAAATTGTGGTGAGTTTCCAAAAATATAGAATTCAATTGGTTATTTCAAATTCACGCTAGAATTTGCATATTTGATATGTTTCATTGTATTTTATAACAAATTATACATGGGTAGGATATTTCAACAGGTTATTTCTGTCAGTAGGGTCCTGTGCACTGCTCAGACCTTGTTTTTATATAAATTTTGTACTTTTTCAATGTTATTGATAAAAAAATGAATTTTATAGTAGGAAAAATATTTTAATATTCATTGAACTCATATTGAGTTGATGAATATCAAAAAGTGGATACGTTGTTTGAGAGATGGAAAATTTTAAAAATTGAAAAAAGGGAAAAATGGTATGAAACAGTAAAATGTCAGAGTCACACTTGAGGGATGATGTCCGCATTTTACATTGTCATGTTATATGTAGGTTGGTGAACGGTTATCCAGGGATAATGTTACTAATTGCATGTTTATTTGCTTTCTGTTAGCGCGAGGCACTGTTTACTTTTCCGTTATGTTGTTTATTTTTGGTCGGGTAGCCACAGTTGCATGGTAGGAAACTAGATATCTATTCTCAATCTCGTATTGTTAATTTCTTATTTTTCAAAGAAAATATCTGATTCATTTTCAAAGAAATAATAATAATATACATATGTAGTTATTTTGTGAGCTGTTAAAGAGTCTGAGAATGCCTGAAGGGATAGTGCGTCATATCATCCGGAGTGGTGTACTATCCTGAGATGTACGGTAGGGACCACCAAGCTTATAATTAGATCAGAGTTGCGCAAAAATGTGAAAATGTACAGGATTACAAAAATTTGATCTCCCACTAACATAGACCTATCACTCAATCCAAAAAGACTACATACACCCCTTGGGAACGAACAGACTCCTAGGGAAAATAATCCCAATGCTCACCGGGCAACGGACTCCGGTCATCAATATGACCTACCAGATGATCATCGCTCGTTGGCTTTAAAGTTGCCTCTCCGATTGTAGGATCTGAAACTAAAAAAAATTGAAGGAAAGGGTGAGTAACAATGGTTACCCAGTAGGTCTACAAACGACGTCTACTAATAATCTCACTTAGCATGGACGAATAAGCATACTGAATAATTTCAATACATGCAAAACTTACTATTAAAACTACGGTTAACTGGTATGCATAGCCAGGGCTGACCAAATAAACAATTTTAAAGATTCACATGGCATCAATTATTAGTACTTACTATACATTTTCATTTTTTAAACAAATATGATTTATCACACTAAAATGACAAGTATGCTTTTTAGTTTATAATTCCAAATAGAACAACAGATACGTAATACAAAATGGTGGAGTAGTGGAATTAGAGAGTCGGGATTGACGACTGGATCACTTCCAATTGGGACATGATGTTAAAACATTAATCTGGATTTTAGTTCCTGATTTTGTGGTCGGTCGCTACGCTTACCACATTGGTGACCATTTATCCAGCGGACTGTTTGACGCGACCGTGAGCAATAGGTCTCTTTTCGATGTGTCAGAATGTTCAACTACTACTAGATTGTTAGTGATTACTGATCAATCATCTTTGTCTATGCCTATCAGACGTGCATGTGATTCTCAAAGTAAATAACTTCATTCATATACGACCACCTTTTCAATACACGTTCACTGATAAAGATAGAGAGGAATGGACCCAGATTCTAGTTGTGACTCCACTCTCATACGCGTCCCATATCACGTATGAGCTTGGTGGTCCATACCATACATCCTAGGATAGTACACCACTCTAGATGATGTGATGTACTATCCCTTCAGGCATTCAAAGACTCTTTAACAGCTCACAAAATAGCTACGTATATATATATATATCATTTTTATTTCAAAACAAAAGAGAAATTAACAATATAGGGTTGAGAATGGATATCCAATTTCCTACCATGCAACTGTGGTTCCCGGCCTAAAATAAATAATAGTACTCGGAGTCTCTACACCAATAGAAACTTAAATAAACATGTAACCATTCATTATCCCTTGATATCCTTTCACCAACCAACACACAACACACAACATACAACGTAAAATGTAGACATCACCCCTCAAGTATGATTCTAATATTTTACCGATTCATTCATTTCCCATTCTTTCGACATTTTCACTCTTCATATTTTCAAACCAAACCATTTTTTTCAAAATTTTAAATTCACTTTGATCATTCAATCAAAAATTATTAAATTTTTGTTAAATCGTGGTCCCAATAAGTTCGCGAAGTCAAACACTCAAAACGACAAAAACTGGTGAAAATTTGGCTAAGTGTTGGAAACTCGATTTTTTAAAGTTGTCGAAATTAAAAATGGGTTTTTTATAAATGAAGGCCCTCAAAAAAATGAGAAGGGCCATGTAATTTTTGTTACTTAATTAAAAGTAATACTAAAGATGTCACATGAATTCTTGAAACATTCCTGTTTTGACGAAATTTTGTTTAATTTTTTTCCAACTCATTTGAAAGAGTTATGGGGCCCATAAGTAGTAGTTTTTGCATGTTAATAGCATGAGTAATCCAGAAAAAATATCAAAAAAATATTTGGGCACTTTTTGCAGTTGACGGCAGCTCACGGTGGCACCGTGACTATTCACAATGGAACTGTCAGAACACTGAAACTCGTGAATTTTTTCATTTTTTTCATCGTTTCTTCATATTTTTCAATCGTTTTCGATTCTAATAACCTACCCAAAATCCAATATTTAATCATGATAAAATACATTAAATACATTAGTTCTAGCATGAGCTTGAAGTAATTACAACAATATTCTATAATTTTTAAAACACAAATTAAGTTTCGAAACATCCCTAAATGCAATTTTCTCGAAATCTATGACTACTAGTAAGAGTTGAGAGTTCCCTACTTGGTTCATGGTTGTCAATGGTGATGAACTAACACAAACGGTCAATGTTCGACGGCTCGAAGTTTCGAAAGTGGTTGAACTTTGGTGCCAACGGTCGGGTTGGTTGTGAAACCCACTTTGAAGGTATCCTTCCTCGTTCAACGACTCTCCATCGATTTCGATGAGACTCCAAGTGGGTCTAAACGAACCTACTTGCTAACTTTTGTGATAGACCAAGAGAAAGAAAAGGAAATAAGGGTCAAATGGGATGAGGATGTGGAGCTCGACAATGCCAACGATCCTTTCTTCTTCGTCGACGATCAACACGGGCTTGATCACAAGGAATGTTGATGAGAATGGGTCGAAACCCTAGGATAGAGGAATGGTTGATTTGGGTTCTGTAAAAACCTGAGTTTTTGATTCGTATCTTAAAAAAAAATAATGAAATTTTAAGAAAATCATGAAACTAGGACTTAGGGTAAAACTGTAGGACCTTGTTCTGATCATTTTAAATAAAATTTGATCTTACCATTGGATTCAAATTAATTAAAAAATATACTTTAGCCTATAAGCATGCTCAAGTGCAAGTCTGAATAGAAAAGTTACAAAATCCTTGACTATCGAGTCGGACCAGGTTAAAATAATGATTTTTTGTAAGAACAAGAATTATTAAGATTCGATTAAACCGTTGGGTTCATAACGAAAAATTATTGAACATGGATTCTTTATTTATCATTTTTGGAGACCAGAAAGTCAATTTATCATCAAAAATGAAAACGATGTCAATTTTAGGGCCACCTCAGGCCAAAAATATAAATTTTGGTTAGAAACATAATTTGTAGAAATTGGCCACACCATTAGATATGAAATAAAAAATTAGATAAAATAAAGTATTCATTTATCAGTTTTAGAGTCCGGATGGTTAAGTTATTGTTGAAAGAAACAATAAGTACAATATTAATTTCGTCCCAAAATTTATATAAATAATTTTTTTTAAATTTTTTTTAATTTATATTCATTGTCTTCCCCAACCAAACTCGCAACTTTTAAATGAAATATTTTCATTTTTTACCAATCTTCAACCTCAGATTCACGACAAAGGGCTCGCCGTCGACGACCGATGTAGAAGGGAAAAACGTCCATAGCCATGTTCTCTACAAAACCCACCCAACCTTTTTTCTTTTCACTTTTTTTTTACCCCGTATCATCAAAAATCTGCTGTATTTATATACGGGGATTTCTAAACTTTTACCTCGGATTTCATCCATTTTAGGATCAAACCGTCCTCCGCCGTAGAAGGGAGAAAAGACGACGACTTCGAGGTCTTCGAAACTACCGGGTTAAACTCGAAAATCAGCCACTTCGAAGTTTGAACTACTTCGATTTCTATACCGATCATCTCAATTTCTGCGCACATGTTTCAATCCTTTCGCGTAAAGATTGTTAGGACCTCTCAATTTCTATTAGTAATCGTAGATTGTGAAAATTGCATTTAAGATTTTATAAAAATTTTGTGATGAGTTTCCAAAAATATTGAATTCAATTAGTTATTTCAAATTCACGCTAGGACTTGCACATTTGATATGTTTAATTGTATTTTATGACAAATTATACGTGGGTAGGATATTTCAACGGGTTATTTCCGTCAATTTGGTCTTGTGCACCGCTCGGACCTTGTTTTGATCTAAGTTTCGTACTTTTTCAATATTATTGATAAAAATAAATTTCATAATTGAAAAAATGATTTAATATTCAATTAACTCATATTGAGTTAATGAATATCAGAAAGTGGATATTTTGTTTGAGAGATTGAAAATTGTAAAATTCAAAAAAAGGAAAGAAGGGTATGAAAATGGTAAAATGTCAAAATCACACTTGAGGGGTGATATATGCATTTTACATTGTTGTGTTGTGTGTAGGTTGGTGAATGGGTATCCAGGGATAATATTACTGGTTGCATGTTTATTTACTTTCTGTTAGCGCGATGCACGGTTTACTTTTCCGTTATGTTATTTATTTTAGGCCGGGTAGCCACAGTTGCATGGTAGGAAACTGTATATCCATTATCATATGGGCTTGGTGTTAGCTCCTTAGATTAGAAAGTTTTACAAATGAAATCAAATGAGGGAACATAAACAAAGTAGAATTCTTTGAAAACTTCCTGCTACTAATTATTTACTTTAAGCATACTTTAGCTTGATCTAATCTAAGCATAAAGTATCTATATTAAAATTAAAAGGTGCAAAAAATCTTAAAGAGAACTCATAAGCATTTTAAATAAAAGAAAGGCAGGAAATTAGAAATAACACAAGAACTTGCTATAGGCTTTTCCACTTTTCAATAAAGGAGAGCTTAGCTTAATGTCATTGCAAGAGAGGGAAGATAAGAAATGAAAGAACTTTTCTTCATTTCATGGAGAAACTTACAACTTCTTCTTCTACTTCTTACAAAACTTTTAGCCAAAAGAAAATAACTAAAAGATAAAAATACAAAAAATAAGAGAATATGCTAAGAGCCTTAGATTAAAGGAGACTTGGATAAGAGAACCAAGATGGGCTCCTTTCTCTAGAGATTGAGACTCTATTTATAGAGAAAAATTTGTGTAGAAGAGTTTAAAAGTAGCCTCCATTTTTCTTTGCACAAAAAGACAAAAGAGGAGAACATGAGTTAAGGATTAGGGTATTCCAAAGTGGGCCCAAATACTTTTACCTCGAGATTTTGATTCCAAAATGTTGATTTTCTGCACAAGAAACACACATAATTAGATTTATCTAGTAAAAAAATTTATTTATGTATAATTAAGCCTAATTAACATGCAACATGGTGTTTCGAGGCTTATCATGATTATTACCTTAATACAGATAAAAATGGATAAAAATCAAGATAAATATCTGAAAAATGTACGTATAATTGAGCGTTTCGAGACACTCATCATACCCCAAACTTACCTTTTTCTAATCCCTAGAAAATAAAACTGCCACTTTCGCAGGCACCTCGAATGCAGCAAGCCCTTGAACAGTTAGGTTACCCCTAGTGGACGAGTTTGACTCGTGAGGGTTTGTAGAAAATATACCCACAAAATTGAAAATAACTTTGAAGTAAAAATAGTCAAAATCAAAACTTATATTTAAAAGCACAAGTTTATTTTTGGTATTGTCAATCAATTTGAATGAATGCTGGGTATAGAGTCCCAACCCTTATTTCTCTATTACAAAATTTTAACTTAAATTGACCTTTGAGCGATAGTAGTTCTAATTCAGAAATTTAAGAGATAAAATTTCCTAGAATGAGTTTCAACCTTCTAACTACTCATGAATAGCTGGAGTAAGTTAGGGTTTAATTCTAAACTCAGCATCCTGTTTGGGGTAGTAAGAAGTGTGGATATTCACTTTAATACCTCTAAGGGGTTTTATCTGTGATATTCCAATATACTCACATTTTTACACTTGATGGCTTTCACCCTATTAAAACTTTACATAAACTTTTGAATCTTTGATTTTTTTTTTGAATGATTTATTTATTTTTTATATTACTTATTCACTCTTTTTCTAAGAAAAGTAGGCAGCCCTTTTCAAGGTACCCAGTCTAATTCAATGGTTGTTGTACAAGGTGTATACAACCTAGTTCTATTTTTCTTCTAATCAGCCAACCAATTGAACAAGGAAGTCAAAGTTCATCAAACCTAATTTTTCCTTAAACTCTAGGTAGAAAGAAGGTAACAAGCTCTCTTAATACAATCTAGACTCTTGGTAACCTTATTAGAAGTGACTATAAATCAAAAGATAATTTTACTTTAACTTTTGCCTAAGAGAAACACAAATAGGGACTCCACATCATAACTTCCAATGAAAGATTGATTAAATATTTTTACCTAAGTGCTTTAAGATACAAGCTAAGATTTTGAGCAAAATGCAATAAAGTCGCCAACCAAAAACTTTTTTTTTTTGAAAGAAGAAAATAATAAATGGAAATCCGACTCATACACCCAAAAACTTAAATATTATATTGTCCTCAATATTTCAACATATACATGCAAAGGTAAAATTGACAAAATGAAATAAAATGGGTTAGATAGCACCTGAAAAAGACCCTATAGTGTTGTTGATATTTAACACATTGTCCCCTGAAACGCATGGGTTGACTCCTAGAAGCGCTAAGTTTAACGTCTTTAGCCAAACAAAAACATAGTTAATTTTGATAGACGGGATTATCGAGGAAAATAACTTCTTCCTGCGGAACATACTCGAGAAAAGGTTTGAGACGTTGGCCATTCATTTTAAACGTGGATCCATCCTTTGGATTAAGGACTTCAACAGCATCATGGGGGTAGACTGTTTGGATAATATATGGGCCAGTCTATCAAGACTTGAGTTTTCCTGGAAAAAGGTAGAGTTTATTATCATACAACAAAACTTTTTGATTTGGAATGAAATTTCTTCTAAGAATATGCTTATCTTGAAAAAATTTGGTACGCTCTTTGTACCTTTTGGCACAATCATACGAGTCATTTCTAATCTCTTCTAACTCATCTAGTTGTAACTTTCGCTTCTCATCGGCTTTATCAAAATCAAAATTGAGGCGCTTGATCGTCCAATATGAATGATGCTCGAGTTCTACAGGGAGATGATAGGCCTTACCAAAAACTAAACAGTAAGGAAACATCCCTATGGGTGTCTTGAATGTGGTTCTATAGGTCCAGAGTGAATCATTCAAACTCAAAGACCAATCTTTCCTTGAAAGATTGACTGTTTTTTCTAAGATAGTCTTTATTTTCCTGTTAGAAATCTCCACTTGCCTACTTATTTGTAGGTGGTAAGGTGTGGCAACTGTAGACACCCCAATTTGCACTAACCCGTTAGGAAAATCCAGATTTCCTCGAATTGATTCCGAGTTAGACTCAAGCTCTTTGACAGACTCTCATTGTCACATGGCATCATTATTCATGCATACATGCATACTTATTGCATCTCATGTCATTGCATACCCATATCTTGTCCCTAATCCACTTTAAACCTATATCCATCACCCAAATCCGAACCCAAGCCCATAAATAAAGTCCATGTCCTAAACCCAATGACCCAAATCCATTACCTAGCCCAAAGCCAAGTCCATCCTAAGCCCATATCCTAACCCAAAGCCAAGTCCATATCCCAACCCAAACCTAAGCCCAACACCAAGCCCACTCCAAGTCCATTTTCTCACCCCTCCACAAAATGACACATGTTGATATCTCATAAGCCTTCAATACCCAATGCATTATCTAATTGGAGGGTCAACTCCCTCTTTGTGAAAACTCAAGAATGCCCTTCCCAAAAAGGTTGTCAAACCAAAAAGGTTCTTGGGTCTTTGGTAATAATCCATAAAGGTGAGGGAACTTTCCATTATGCCCTCAAAATGAGGGAATCTTCAAGTACATACATAAAGTTCTCTCATTGGTCCATTTCAAAAATATACTTCTACCCTTGCTTTATGAGTTATTTACAAATGAATCAAAGTCTACTTTTCACCTACTACTTCACCTTTACACATGTCATCCTCTTATTCACCCTCCCAAATGTGTTTTTGTTTTCCCATTAGTCCATTTCAAAACTACACTTTCACCCTTGTTTTATGAGTTATTTACAAATAAATCAAGATCTACTTTTTACCTACTACTCCACCTTTACACATGTCACTCCCCCATTCATCCTCCCAAAAGTATTTTTGTTCTCTCACCTTTATTTACCAAAAAACCAAGGATTAAAGAATGCTTTTAGGGTTCCTTCACAAATGTCATCTTTGCCCTCATACAAATGAAATATCCAAAAAGAAAATAACCTAAACCTTATGTCCATTATCTTTATTTTTAGGGTTGAACCACTTTATCCCCAAAAGTTCTCCAAAAACTCTATAAATACCCTCATTTTCTATGATCAACTCGTGCTCTCAAGCCCCCATCTCTCATCCTAAAACTCTACCAAAATCTCTACTCATTCTCTCATCTTCTAAAACTTCAACTCAACCATCAACCATCTCATTCAACTCTCAAGTCTACTCTTCAAGGTTCAAGTTCACCAAGGGACAAGGTAGGATCAAGAAAGTAGTTTATTTATTTTTAAGCTTGCATTTTCTTCTTCTAACCCTTTACTTTAATTTCTTTTTAGAAATCCCTTAGGATGTAATGAATACCCTTTCTCATCCCCGGTAGATTGGACAAAGGTTTGATTGAAATGACGGGGGTTGAAGCCCTTTTTACCTTAGGTTCATGTATCATATTGTACACAATGCACACACTCACCTATGCATGGCAATGATGAAGAAATGTGTCACCCTCTTGATGGGGTGGAACACTAAGTTTCTAGCCGTGCATACATGGATCAAGGTTGTGGCTTCAAGTAAACTCCATCATGGAGTCTCTCTAAAAGCTCAAACCTACATTCATACTCATAAATTTAATGTGACTACATGGGTCATTCGTTTTCATAGAATGCCCCTTTATGTCATGTTAAAAAAATCAAAATCCTTTGTTAAGGGAACATTCCACTTAATGCACACACCACTCTCATCATACCTTTTAATGTTTATTTTCTTAAATTTTTACAAAATAAAATGGCCAAGCAAGGTAACCACCTTTGGTGGAGAGGATGGGATGCCTAATACCTTCCCCATAGCGGACCTCCTTACCTAGATCTTAAATAGACCTTACCCTTTCCAATACATGAAAGTCACTACAATGCCATGGAAAAAATGGTTTTCAAAAAATTCGATTCGGGTGCCCATTCACACCCATTTTTGAAAAAAAATGGTGGCGACTCAAAAAATGTAGTATTGAGATTCATTGCGAATATTTCATGTCTACAACTTGGTGACTCCACTAGGGACTTAGTAGGTCAAAACTAATTTGACTTGGCCATTTTCTTGTTCTTTCGTTTTTTCTTCAAAAAAAAAATATTCAACTTTTTTCTTAGTTTTAGTTTTGTTACTAACATATTTGGTGGTTGATTCACTTTGTTGTGTTTATGATTTTCTCTTTTTTGTGGGAAAGCATGTAATATTTATTTTATTATCTTGTTGTGATTCAAAGTTGTAAGGGTTGATACACATTTGTAATGCGCTTATGCACATTCGATTCATAGCTCATTGCACAAACCACCTTCTCCTATTTTTAAATCTAACCCCGGATGCCGGTACTCTCAAGCCCCTAGATGGTTCATTTGGGGAGGCGGGGAGGAGAACATCTACCTCAATCACTAACCTAAGAAGTGTACATTTAATTGTGCATGGAGGTTTGAAGATTTAGTAACCTCAAACCACCTATAGCCACATGCATCAAAATACGATTAGAAGCATATGACACAAATGTCAAGATGTATCAACCCTTAGGTATCATGTAATCTTCTTTTTGTTTTTTTAGCCCTTCAAAGCAAACTTGTATAGATTTTAGGCTTTTTTTTTATTTTTTTTCTCCTTTGTTTCCTTACATGTCCCCCTAAGTAAAGGGGGAAATCTATATAATGCCTAATAAATCATCATGCATCTTCATTATGTAAATTATATATTAATGCCTAACCTCTTATCCACAGGTGGCCAAACGACCTAGAAAGAAGTACTTGCCACCTGACAATCCTCCATATTTTCTACGCTCGCAACCAATCATGAGTACTTCAGAGCAACCTCAACAGATAGTGACAGAAGTAATAACAGATCTCACCTCAAAGTTAGATATAGTAGTGAAGGCATTGGAAAAACATGATAAAATTTTAGATCTACTAATGGCGAATCCAAGCATCATTCAAGCTGTACAACATCAGGCATCCGGTTCGAATCAGGCTATACCCGAACAACTGCAACAACAACTTCCGCAAGCACCGAATACCTTACCACCCACCGTCCCTACCAATCAAGGATCACCAATTCACATTCACTGCAATCAACCACGACATGAGGTCATTCAAGAGGAAGAATGTGAATTTAGGGCAGCTGAAGTAAGGAGTACCATAGAAGAGAAACTTGCCAACAAGCTTGAGGCAGTCGAGGTGGAAATTAGAAAGATGAAGGGTAAGGACTCCGTAAGTGGAATGAGGTTCAGAGACCTCTGCCTATACCCCAATGCACCATTACCACCAAAGTTCAAGTGTCCTGATTTCGAGAAGTATAATGGCATTGGATGCCCTCTATCACACTTGAAGCTTTATTGTGGATCCATGTGCCAATTTGGGGATGACGATAGGTTGTTGGTCCAACTCTTTCAAAGGAGTCTGACAGGGGCAGCTCTTTCATGGTTTTCACAATTGGATCACTCTCGAATCAAGAGCTGGTAGGATCTGGCTACGATTTTCTCAGAAGAGTACAAATTCAATACAGATATGGGATTGGACAGGAATGACATGGCAAAGATGACACGGAAGCCGAAAGAAAGTGTGAAAGAGTATGCGCAAAGGTCACGAGAATCAGCTTCAAAAGTAAAATCACCTATGACTGAACAAGAGATGAATACTATATTCATTTCTACTCTGGGCCATTCATTCTACACGCATCTAGTGGGTCACACAACTGCAAGCTTCTCGTCATTGGTCCAAGTGGCGGATCGAGTAGAGGATGGTATCCGATCAGGTCTGATTTATGACTTGTCCAGTCTAGGGGCACCAGTAGGGGGGTCTACTCAACGGAAACCGGTAGTCTTGAACAAGAAGAAAGATGAGGCTCAAGTTAACAATGTGCAACCTATTCGTCCTTTCTTCATCTCTACACCAAACCAGAGGCCGCCAATACCTCAGGTCCCTTTCAAGGTGGACCCACCTCAAGCGGCACCAGCTCCACCAATATTTCAATTCGGACAAAATCCAGTATTTGGGCAAAATCCACAATTTGCTCAGAATCATCAAACCGAGCAGCGTAGACCCAACAGGATCTCTCGAGTCTTCACCCGCCTACCTATGACTCTGTCAGAACTACTCCCAGCATTACTCAGGGGAGAATATCTCACCAAAAGGCAGCCAAACCCTGAGGCGATTAAGGGACCAGGATATAACCCCAATCAATTCTGTGAGTTCCATATGGGTGCACCGGGGCATGCCACCGACCAATGTTGGCAACTTAAGTACCAAGTGCAGAATTTAATCGATAGGAAAATGATCATCTTGGATGGTCCGGCAACCCAAGCACCTCAGCAGAATATCAATCAGAACCCGCTACCGACGCATAATGGAGGAGGCAATGGGCTGACAGTCAATGTCATAGAGAGGGATGAACCAAGCTTCAACCCTTCAGTTTTGATAGCACCCATTCGCTCTAAAGTCAGAGTCAGTTTGAGGAAAGAACCAACGTCATCAAGCATCAATGCATTACCACAAGATACAATCCACCAACCACTATCCCAACTTCCCGTCAGACTGGCCAATCTCACAATTCACTCCAACTCCCAAACTTCAAATCCTTCACGACCACCTCTCATTATACCCTACACATCATCAATTTCAAGCTCTGTCGCTCGTCCACCTCTCATTATACCTTGCACCATACCAACGTCAGGCCCTTCTTCCTGATCACCTCTTGTCATACCCTACACTGCACCGACCCCTCAAACTTCAAGTTTTTCCTCCCGACCACCCCTCATCCTATCTTATACCAACCCACTAACCCCAAACACCACCACATCAACCGTCAAACCTAGTCCGCCACCTCTTATCCTCCATGTAAAGCCAGATCCTCAACCCATGACTATCATGTCCCCTAAATCCTTTCCATACCACTCCAACCAAACCGTCCCATGGAGTTATGAGACGATGATTGTAACATCCGCAGGGGTTGAGAAACCAAAAGAGGTCATGATCATGGACATTGGTCATATGACTAGATCGGGGAGGTGCTACAAAGTACCAGAAAAAGAACAAAAAAGACAGAACGAGGAAGAGGAGAGAAAAAAAGAAAAAAGAAAAGGAAAATTGGTAGAGGAAGAACAAATACCACAAGGGGAACCAGAGAGGAAGAAGAGCAGAGTAACTGACAAGGAGGCAGCTGATCTCCTCAAACTCATTCGGAAGAGCGAGTACAACATAGTAGAGCAGTTGAACAGAATGCCAGCTCAAATTAGTATCTTTGACTTACTTTTAAACTCAGAGCATCATCGGGAAGCACTACTCAAAGTCCTTAGTAATGCACATGTACCTGAGACCACCTCACCAGAAGAGTTGGAAAAGACAGTAGGTCAGATCATGGCCCCCAATCCGATCACCTTCACCGAGGATGAACTTGTTAGTGGAGGATGTGGACACATTGAACCATTGCACATTATGGTGATGTGAAAAGGTATGATGGTAGCAAGGGTACTGATAGACAACGGTTCAGCTCTTAATGTCTGTCCTCTACAAACTGTGCACAAGTTAAACGCGGATTTATCTTACCTCAGGCCAACTAGAAGGACCGTAAGGGCTTTTGATAGCAGGAAAACTAAGTCGTTAGGGGAATTGGATCTCCCAATCACTATTGGATCATGTACGTTTGAAGTGACATTTGAGATTCTGGACATACCCTCTGCATTCAATCTACTTCTAGGAAGACCCTGGATCCACACCGCAGGGGCAGTCCCCTCTTCCTTGCACCAGCGAGTCAAATTTATCATGGGACAGAGGATGATATCGGTCCTCGCAGAAAATCTTATACCAGCTGATCGATCGTCGGATGTGCCTTATATCGATGTAGAGATGACCGGGGATAAAGAGGGGTTTCACGCCTTTCAATTCACATCTATCAATCATATCCAAAGGGGAAAAGAGAAGACAAGAGCAAGGTGGTCAAAAGCAAATCTGATGATCGGACGAGTGATGAAGAGGGCGGGATATCGTCCGAGACAAGGGTTAGGGCCAAAAGGAAAGGGCAGGGCCACTTTGATCAGCATGTGAAAATACATTCCCTACTTTGGTCTTGGATTCAGGCCTACGAGGAAAGACCTCTCTGATATGAAGGATAAAAAGAGGGAGCTTCGACTTGCACGAAGACAGAATCGAGAGCCTAATGTGTGGAACTTGGGCAAAGTACCACACATCAATATCAGCTTCCCACCATCCTTGAAGAAGTCAGATGACTCGGCAGAACTACTACCGACAAGTCACACAGGAGAACCAAGTATCGTAAGTATCGAGCCCGTTCATTCGCAGGAAGACTCGTTCGTTGAGTCCCCACATTCCTTTATAGATGGCATGGACCTCTTGTTTGGAGGGGATTCCGAATGGAGTCAAAAGAAGAAAGAAGGAGAGCCCGCCAAGGCGGAAGTTGCAATATGCGAAGAAGAGAAATCACTGTCCCCTTTTCAAATCGATTGGGGATCTGTCATAATTCCACCTACCCTACAAATTCCTACGCCCGAATTTGACGACAGTCACCCGGAAGTGTTGGTTATATCTGAACCATCAAGGGAGTCACTCTCCCAACTTATCCGCCCTACAGAAGAAGGGCAAATTTTCAAGAATTGGGAGGAGTACCCAATCACTTACGAGGCCGCCATGGGGTCCAAAATCCCTACGGCCTCCAAAAAAAATGTCATTAGCAAAATCTCGTCTGTCCGAGGACCATAATGAGCCCTCGTCCTCGGAGCAAGACTGTTTTGGGGGCTCACCTTCGTTGCTAATGAATTTGCATGATTTTTCTTTATCTTGTTTCAGGAATACAGATAGTCCACAAAATCCAAAAAAATCAAAAAGTTTTCGAAATCCAAAAAAATTAAAAATCTTTCAAAATTCAAAAAAATCAAAAACTCTTCAAAATTGAAAAAAATCAAATATTCTCAAAAATTCAAAAAGATCAGAAATCTTTAAAATACCCAAGGTTTTCAAAGAATTTCCTCAGTTGAATGAGCCTTGTGACAGAACAGAGTATGAAAGAGATGATTACGACTTTGACCTCGAACTCGACTTTAATCTCATGGGGATCGTAGAAGAGTTAGAGGAAGAGGTTGAGTATCCTCCAAAAGAAATCAAAGAACTCATAGAATGTCACGAGAAAGGTGTTCAGCCAAATATAGAGGATACAAACTCAGTGAACCTAGGCACCGAAGATGACCCACGGATCGTTAAAATCGGAACCCTATTAACAATCGAGTAGAAAGAGGAGATGACAAAGTTCTTACAACAGTATCAAGATGTCTTCGCATGGTCCTACCAAGACATGCCCGGGTTAGACACAGATTTAGTCGTTCACAAGTTACCCTATCAAATCAGGAAGCAAGCCAGTCAAGCAGAAATTACGAAGGTTGAAACCAGAGTGGACACTTAAGGTCAAAGATGAAGTAATGAAGCAGTTCCAAGCAGGGTTTCTCGCAGTATCCACCTATCCTGAGTGGCTCGCTAATGTCGTTCCTGTACCAAAAAAAGATGGAAAGGTGCGCATGTGTGTAGACTATCGTGGTCTGAACAGAGCCAGTCCTAAAGATGACTTTCCATTACCACACATCGACACTTCGGTCGACAACACAGCAGGGCACGGTATGTTCTCCTTCATGGACGGCTTCTCGGGTTACAATCAGATAAAAATGGCGGAAGAAGATCAAGAGAAGACTGCATTCATTACACCTTGGGGTACCTTTCACTATAAGGTCATGCCATTTGGTCTCAAGAACGCTGGGGCAACTTACCAACGAGCCATGACGGCCTTATTTCATGACATGATCCACAAAGAAATAGAGGTATACGTGGACGACATGATAGCTAAATCCAATCTCGATGAGGATCATCTGGTAAACTTGAAGAAACTGTTTGATCGACTAAGGAAGTACAATTTAAGACTTAATCCGGCAAAGTGTGTATTTGGGGCCACGTCAGGGAAGCTATTAGGGTTCATTGTCAGCAGAAGAGGCATCGAAGTCGATCCAGCTAAAACGAAGTACATCATAAATATGGAACCACCCAAATCAGAGAAAGAGATCAGGGGATTCCTAGGGAGAATTCAGTACATTAGTCGGTTCATCGCACAACTAACTCCGATATGTGAGCCAGTATTCAAACTACTGAAGAAGAATGAGCCAAAAGAATGGAATGAAGACTGTCAGGAAGCTTTCGACAAGATTAAGAGATATCTGCTTAATCCACCGGTTTTAGTTCCACCTACACCAGGTCGACCTTTACTGATGTATCTTTCTATGCAAGAAAACTCCATGGGCTGTGTACTGGGGCAACATGATGAAACAGGTCGAAAAGAGCGTGCCATCTATTACCTTAGCAAGAAGTTCACAAGTTACGAGGTGAACTATTCAACACTCGAAAAGACGTGTTGTGCCCTCGTTTGGGCATCACAACGACTACGCCACTACTTGCTTAGCTATTCGACTATGCTCATTGCTCGGATGGACCCCTTGAAGTACCTCTTCGAGAAGCCGGCGCTAACAGGACGCACTGCAAAATGGCAGCTACTATTATCTGAGTTCGACATCACCTATGTCACTCAAAAAGCCATCAAAGGACAAGCCATTGCTGACCACTTAGCGGAACACCCTCTGCCCGACTATGAACCGCTAAAGACAAATTTTCCTGATGAAGCCATTTTGTTTGCTGAAGCCGAGAGCGACAATGAAGAATCTAGTTGGAAAATGTATTTCGATGGAGCAGTAAACCAAAAGGGAAACGGAATTGGGGCAGTCTTGGTTAAGCCAGACGGAACGCATATCCCTATTGCAGTCAGATTAAGGTTTCAGTGTTCGAACAATGAAGCCGAGTACGAAGCATGCATTGTGGGGTTGAAAGCAGCGATCGACCTCGGAGTGGATGAAATAGATGTATTTGGAGACTCAAGTCTGGTAGTCTACCAGACAACGGGAGAATGGAAGACCCGAGAACAGAGACTGGTTCCGTATCACGAGTATCTCGAAGATCTAAGTTCAAACTTCACCCGAATCTCCTTTACTTACATGCCGAGGGCTAAGAACCAGTTTGCAGATGCATTGGCTACTCTAGCCTCAATGATCAGCATCTCTGAAGATACCATAGTCGACCCTATTGAGATTGGTATTCAAGACGAGCCAGCGTATTGCTTACCTGTGGAGATCGAAGAACCTGAAGAAAAACCATGGTATGCAGACATCAAGGCATTCTTAGAGGATCGAACTTTCCCACCCGATGCCACAACGATGGATCGAAAGACTATTCAGAGATTGGCGGGACAGTTCTTCTTGAGTAGCGGAGTCTTGTACAAAAAATCGCATCACGAGGTCCTCCTCAGGTGTGTAACACAGACAGAAGCTCAACGCTTAATCGAGACTGTGCATGGAGGAATCTGTGGACCTCACATGAATGGACATATGCTCGCAAAGAAGATTATGAGAATGGGTTACTACTGGATGACTATGGAGAGCGACGGATATCAACATGTTCGAAAATGTCACTTGTGTCAAATCTATGCCAACAAGATCAACGCGCCACCTTCAGAATTGCATAATATGACTTCTCCCTGGCCCTTCTCACTCTGGGGCAAGGATGTCATCGGGCAGATCAATCCTCAAGCTTCCAATGGGCATCGCTTCATCTTAGTCGCCATCGACTACTTTACAAAATGGGTAAAAGCAGCATCTTACGCCAATGTTACAAGGGGCAATGTCTTAAAATTTGTGAAGAACAACATCATATGTCGATACGGCCTCCCAAACGGGATAGTAACCGATAACGCCAAAAATCTCAAGAACAAAGACATGTCTAAGATGTGCAAGGATTTTCAGATTACCCATCACAACTCAGTCATTTATAGACCAAAGATGAATGGAGCAGTTGAAGCCGCTAACAAAAACATCAAGAAGATCATCGAGAAAATGGCCGTTACTTACAAAGATTGGCACGAAATGTTACCATTCGCTCTACATGCTTATCGAACATCAATCCGAACTTCGACTGGGGCAACGCCTTATTCACTAGTCTATGGAATGGAAGCAGTCTTGCCCGTTGAGGTCGAGATTCCCTCCCTTCGGATATTAAAAGAAGTTGAGTTGGATGAAGCAGAATGGGTCCAAGCCCGATTCGATCAGTTGAACTTAATAGAGGAGAAACGACTTTCAGCAATCTGTCATGAGCAAACTTATCAACGGAGAATAGCACGAGCTTATAACAAGAAGGTTCGACCTAGAGAGTTCTCGCCAGGAGATCTTGTTTTAAAGAAGATTTTGCCAATACAAGAAGATGCGAGAGGAAAGTTCCGTCCGAATTACGATGGGCCATTCGTCGTCCAAAAGGTACTGTCCGGAGGGGCGCTAATCCTTACAGAGATGGATGGGGAAGTCTTTCCACAACCGATCAATGCTGATACCGTGAAAAAATATTACGCCTAAAGTCGTTCCTTGAAATGAAGAGAGGCCATCTTTCTACTACCTGAACAATTATCTACCCTTAGTTAACCCTTTTTGAGCCATCACATTCATTTCTTAACCTAGGACCGGGGCAAGTCACCACCAAAAAAAAAAATGATCAAAAGTCAAAACAAAAATACCAAAGTATACTCCTGGCCCGCATGAGGATAAACTGTGAACGGCTAAAAGTACAAAAAAAATCAAAAAGTCAAAAATCTCGAATGTCTGATCAAAGCTCGACCCAAATCTCCAAGTTCGTCTGACAATGGGAGGAGACATAGATCATATTTTCGAAACAAAAACAGACAAACCCCATGTCCGATCTACCCCTCAATAAATCCAGACTCAACCTTCTTTATATCCTTTCACAACCTAGCCTAAGCCTACGTTTCGTCCTAATTAAAGTCCTCTCAGATCAGGGAACAGTTCAAGGCAACTCAATCACAGTGGAAGCACGTCATGGAAAACATCGTCAGTGCAGTCTATCTTGCCACTTAAATCGGATTCCAAGCCACCAAAGTCGTTGGGAGATCCGAGAGGGGAGACTAGGTCGAATATTTGAAAAAAAAGAGCGACTCGAAGTATAGAGTCATTGATCTTGAAGCTCAACTTGAGTCACCGCACCATGAAAATCGTCGGAGGAACTCGAGAGGGGAGTCCAGATCTGTTACTCAAGAAAGAGCGCCACTAGAAGAGTAGAGTATTCGATCTCGCAGCTCAACTTGAGTCACCAAGCCACAAGGGGCATAAAGAAATCGAGAAGGTATTCAAAGCAAAAAATCTATAAAGTAAGCATAGACTGAAAGGGCATAGTGAAAACCTGCAAGGGCACTATGAGTAAAAAATCAGTCCATGGCAAGATCAAAACCACCGGCATGATGAAAACCCAAAAAGGGCGTCGATGTGCAAAAATGTGGAATTCGGGTCTGGTGAAAACCGTAACTGGCGTCAGGGGAAAAAATGAAAAAAAAAAAAAAACAAAAAAAAAAAAAAAAAAAAAAAAAAAAAAACAACTCCTGGCCCGCAAGAGTATAAACTGTGAATGGCGAAAATCTCGAAATCCTCAATGTTCCAACAGATGCAACTAAGATAACTCAGTCAAAATTTTCAATCTCGGGGATGACTCTAAAGAGGTTAAGGATTAGCTGACACTTGTATCCTCGACATTTGGCAAAGGCACCATGATCGTTAACTTTAGAGTTTTCAAACACAGTCTGTCACAGATTATTCGACAAAGGGAATCTTTTAAAAGCTAAAACAAAAAAAAATGCATCATCAAAATTACTATTCTTGGCTTATGACGAAGAATCTAGGACTTTTCTTAAAATCAAGTGTTTTCGAAAGCAGTAGATATATCTGAGGCCACTATAAAAAAAAAAACCTATTTCATTCATTTCAAATAGTGTTACATCATTATCATTAAAAGCAGGGTACAAGAAGGAATAACGGGCAAAGTACCACTCAAGCATTTCTCTGGCAAGCGTAGAAGGCAACAAGTCATCCTCTAGGGCTTGACCTGAGCAGCTTGATCAACGATGATTCTCTTCACATCCGAGGCTTGATGACACACCAAATACTCAAATATTATGCCATCATGCAAGTCTTTCTCAAGGATGGTCACGTCACACTAAGCTCTCTCAAGATGATCTTATAACTTCCATGAAGGGGAAACTAAGTTCGAAATGCAAAATCAAGGAGGGAAAAAGAAAAAATATCTCAAAATTGCATTGCATGGTTCAAAACGTCAATCACTTCCAAAAATCATAAAAAATGGTATCTAAGATTTCAAACGAGCTCCGTGCCACGAAATCAAGGGTTTCAAAAAGGCTAATCCTGTCAGACCCCGTGCTTAGGTAGGCACATTTTACAAAAAATTCTTCAATCCATCCGGCGTTGTTAATCGTCATGCAATAAATTATTTCGGATTCGTGCAAATAAAGGGTATAATTTATTCTTTGCAAGCAACTCCTGCAAAGAGGGGCAGCTGTAGACACCCCAATTTGCACGAACCCATAGGAAAATCCAAATTTTCTCGAATTAATTTCGATTTAGAACTCAAGTTCTTCGACGGACCCACATTGCTATTTTGCATCATTTTCATGCATACATGCATCATCTCATATCATCGCATGCCCATACCTTGTCCCTAATCCACCTAAACCTATGCCCATCACCCAAACCCAAATCCAATTCCATATCCCAAACCCAAATCCAAGTCCATGTCCTAACCCAAAACCAAGTCCATCCTAAGCCCAAACCCAAGTCCACATCCCTAACCCAAAACCAAGTCCATCCTAAGCCCAAATCCAAGTCCATATCCCAAACCCAAACCCAAGTCCATTCTCTACCCCTTATATGATGACACATGTTGATACCTCATAAGCCCCCAATACCCAATGCATCATCTAATTGGAGGGTCAACTTTCCCTTTGTGAAAACTCAAGAATGCCCTTCTCAAAAAAGTTTAGTCAAACCAAAAAGGTTATTTGGTCTTTGGTAATAATCCATAAAGGTGAGGGAACTTCCCATTATGCCCTCAAAAGGTGGGAATCTTCAAGTACATACATGGAGTTCTCTCATTGGTCCATTTCAAAATTATACTTCCACCCTTGCTTTATTTGTTATTTACAAATGAACCAAAGTCTACTTTTCACCTACCACTTCACCTTTACACATGTCATCCTCCTATTCACCCTCCCAAATGTGCTTTTGTTTTCCCATTGGTCCATTTCAAAACTACACTTCCACCCTTGCTTTATGAGTTATTTACAAATAAACCAAGATCTACTTTTTACCTACCACTCCACCTTTACACATGTCATCCTCCTATTCACCCTCCCAAAAGTACTTTTGTTCTCTCACCTCTATTTACCAAAAAACCAAGGATTAAAGCATGCTTTTAGGGTTTCTTCACAAATGTCATCTTTACCCTCATACAAATGGAAAATCCAAAAAGAAATAACCTAAATCTCATATCCATTTTCTTTATTTTTAGGGTTGGACCACTTTATCCCCAAAAGTTCTCCAAAAACTCTATAAATACCCTCATTTTCCATGATCAACTCATGCTCAAGCCCCCATCTCTCAACCTAAAACTCTACCCAAATTTCTACTCACTCTCTTATATTCTAAACTTCAACTCACTCAACCTTCAATCACCTCACTCAACTCTTAAGCTCACTTCTCAAGATCAAGTTCATTCAAAACCACAAGGGACAAGGTAGGGTTTAACATGTAGTCTATCTATTTCAAAGCTTGCATCTTCTTCTTCTAACCTTCTACTTTATTTTATTTTTAGAAAGTCTTAGGATGTAATGCATACCCTCTCCCATCCCCGGTAGATTGGACTAAGGTTCGATCGAAAGGATGGGGGTTGAAGCCCTTTTCACCTCAATCTCATGCATCATATTGTACACAATGCACACACTCACTTATGCATGGCAATGATGAAGAAATGTGTCACCCTCTTGATGGGGTGAAACACTAAGTTTCTAGCCATGCATACATGCATCATGGTTGTGACTTCAAGGGAACTCCATTATGGAGTCTCTCTAAGAGTTCAAACCAACATTCATTTCATAAATTTAATGTGATTATATGGGTCATTCTCTTCCATAGAATGTCCCTAATGTCACATTGAAATCAAAATTCCTTTTTAGGGAACATTCCACTTAATGCACACACCACTTTTACCATACATTCTCATGCATTTTAATATTTGTTTTCTTGAGTTTTTTTACAAAATAAAATGGCCAAGCAAGGTAACCACCTTTGGTGGAGAGGATGGGGTGCCTAACACCTTCCCCATCCTCTAACCGGACCTCCTTACCTAGATCTTAGGTAGACCGTGCCCTTTCCAACATATGAGAGTCACTACAATGCCATGAAAAAAATGATTTTCAAAATGATCAATTCGGGTGCCCATTCACACCCATTTCTAAAAAAGAATGGTGGCGACTCCAAACAATGTAGTATTGAGGCTCATTGTGAACATTTCATGTCTACACGACCCATATCAATTTCCAAATGGGTTAATGACCTATACCCACTTCCAACTGGGTCCAAGACACATACCCACTTTTGAATAGGTCTATGACCCATATCCACTTCAAATTGGTCCACGACCCATATTCATTTTCGAAATGAGTCCATGACTCATATCCATTTCGAGTCGGATCCACAACCCGTACCCAACCCGAATAATATCTATCCTTTAATCTCAACCATGTGCATAATCTATGTATGAACCATCAAGATCAACAATTGGTCGATTAATTCAAATAAATCCAATCATTTTTCAACAAACTAGATTTGAAAAAAAAATAATAAAGAAATTTTAAAGCACCAATTGCAATTCTTGATCAAAGTCGATGCCTAAGAACGATCTTACCCTGTTGATACAAGGGGGATAGACTACGTCTATTTAAGGAAATAAGGTGATTTAAGAGTGCCATTGTGCACCACCTTTTCCTCAGAGATTTGACTGGCCGATCTTGATTTTAGAGAATTGAATTGAGGGACTAACAAAATGATTTTTCGACTCAATCTTTTTACAATAATCCGTCTTTACAAAATATTTTTTCTAACTGATAAACCTCCAGCTCCGTGCTGATGAACCTTCGGCTCCGTACCGATAAATCTTCGGCTCCTTGCTGATGAACTTTCAGCTCCGTACCGATAAACCTCCAACTCCGTGCTGACAAACCTCCGACTCCGTGCAGATGAACCTTCGGCTTCGTGCCGATAAACATTCAACTCTGTGCTGACAAACCTCCGGCTCCGCGCTAATAAACCTTTGGCTCCATGCCTATAAACATTCGACTCCGTGCTGATGAACCTCCAGCTCCGTGCTGACAAACCTCCGGCTCCGTGCTGATGAACCTTCGGCTCCATACCGATAAACCTCCAGCTCTGTGCTAACAAATCTTCGGCTCCGTACTGATGAAGCTTCGGTTCCGTGCCGATAAACCTTCGGCTCCGTACTGATGAACCTTCGGCTCCATGCCAATAAACCTCCGGCTCCGTGCTGATGAACCTTCGGCTTCGTACCGATAAACTTCAGCTCCATGCTGACAAACCTCCAGCTCCGTGCTGACAAACCTTTGGCTCCGTGTCGATAATCTTCCGGCTTTGCGCCAATAAACCTTTAGCTCCGTGCTGACAAACCCCAGTTCCATGCTAATCAATATCTGGCCCCGTGCCGACGAACCTCAGCTCCGTACTCATAAAAAATCCAACCTCAACGAAATTCAGGATTTTCTTAATATAACTTTACCAATTAATCCAATCTGACATAGTAAATCATCATGCATCTTCATTATGTAAATGATATATTAACGCTTAACTTCTTATCCACAGGTAACCAAACGACCCAGAAAGAAGTACTTACCACCTGACAATCCTCCGTATTTTCTACGCTCACAACCAACCATAAGCAGTTCAGAGCAACCTCAGTAGACATCGTCAGAAGTAGTAACGGATCTCGCCTCAAAGCTTGATTTGGTAGTGAAGGCACTAGAAAAGCACGATAAGATTCTTGATTTGCTGATGGCCAACCAAAGTATCATTCAGGCTGTCCAACATCAAGTTTTTGGCTCAAATCAGGCCATGCCAGAGCAACCACAACAATAACCTCCGCAAGCACAGAATACCTCACCACCCACCGCTCCTGCCAACCAAGGACCTCCAATTCACATTCACTACAATCCACCACGACATGAGGTCGTTCAAGAGGAAGAATGTGAATTCAGGGCAGTTGAGGTAAGGAGTATTACAGAGGAGAGACTTGCAAGCAAGCTCGAGACAGTCGAGGAAGAGATCAAAAGGATGAAAGGCAAAGACTCCACAAATGGAATGAGGTTCAGAGATCTGTGCCTATACCCTAATGCATCATTGTTGCCAAAGTTCAAGTGTCCCGACTTCAAAAAATACAATGGCATTGGATGCCCTTTGTCCTACTTGAAGCTCTATTGTGGGTCTATGTGCCAGTTCGGTGATGATGACAGGTTATTGGTTCAGCTCTTCCAAAGGAGTGTAACAGGGGCGGCTCTCTCATGGTTCTCTCAATTAGATCATTCTCGAATCAAGAGCTGGCAAGATCTGGCTACACTGTTCTCGAAAGAATATAGGTTCAATACAAACATGGGGTTAGACCGAAATGACATGGAAAAAATGACACGAAAATCGAAAGAAAGTGTGAAAAAGTATGCGCATAGGTGGCGGGAATCAGCCTCCAAAGTAAAACCACCTATGCCTAAACAAGAGATGAACACTATATTCATTTCTACGCTGGGTCACTCATTCTACACTCATTTAGTGGGTCATACAATTGCAAGCTTCTCATCATTGGTCCGAGTGGCGGATCGAGTAGAGGACGGTATCCGATTAGGTCTGATTTATGACCTGTCCAATCTAGGAGCACCAACAGGGGAATCTACTCAACGGAAACCAGCAATCTTGAACAAGAAGAAAGATGAAGCCCAAGTTAACAATGTGCAACCTATTCGTCATTTCTTCATCTCTACACCAAACCAGAGGCCGCCAATACCTCAGGTCCCTTTCATGGTGAAGCCACCTCAAGTTGCACCGGCTCCACCGGGATTTCAACTCGGACAAAATCCAGTGGTTGGGCAAAACCCACAATTTGCCCAGAATCATCAAATCGAGTAGCACCGACCCAACAGGGTCCCTCGATTCTTTACCCGCTTGCCTATGACTCTATCAGAACTACTCCCAGCATTACTCAGGGGAGACTATCTCACCAAAAGGCAGCCAAACCCTGAGGCGATTAAGGGACCAGGGTACAACCCCAATCAATTCTGCTAGTTTCACATGGGGGTACCAGGACATGCCACCGACCAATGTTGGCAACTCAAGCACCAAGTTCAGAATTTAATCGACAGGAAAACGATCCTCTTGGATGGTCCGTCAACCCAAGCACCTCAACAAAATATCAATCAGAACCCGTTACCGACGCATAATGGGGGAGCCAGTGGGCCTACAATCAATGCCATACAGAGGGATGAACCGAGCTTCAACCTTTCAGTTCTAATAGCACCAATTGGCTCTAAGATTAGAGTCAATCTGAGGAAAGAATCAACATCATCAAGCATCAATGCATTACCACCAAATACAACCAGCCAATCATCATCCCAACTTCCAATCAATTTGGCCAATCTCACCATTCACTCCAATTCTCAAACCTCAAATCCTTCACGACTACCTCTCATCATACCTTACACATTACCAACTTCAAGCTCTTCCTCTCGGTCACCTCTCATTATACCTTACACCATACCAACTTCAGGCTCTCCTTCCCGATCACATCTTGTCATACCTTACATTACATCGACCCCTCAAACTTCAAGCTTTTCCTCTCAACCACCCCTTATCTTATCTTACACCAACCTACAAATCCCAAATATCACTACACCAACCATCAAATCCAATTTACTACCTCTCGTCCTTCATCTAAAATCAGACCCTCGACCTATGACCATCATATCCCTAAACCATTCCCATACCGTCCAAATCAAACTATTCCATGGAGTTATGAGATGATGATTGTAACATCCGCTGGGGTTGAGAAACCGAAAGAGGCCATGGTAACGGACATTGGTCATATGATCAGATCAGAAATATGCTACAAAATACCATAAAAGGAATAGAAGAAGTAGAACGAGGAGGAAGAAAGAAGGAAAGAAAAGGGAAAAGAAAAACTTGTAGAGGAGGAACAAGTACTACAAGGGGAACCAGAGAGGAAGAAGAGTAGAGTGACTGACAAGGAGGCAGCTGACCTCCTCAAACTCATTCGAAAGAGTGAGTACAACATAGTAGAGTAGTTGAATAGAATGCCAGCTCAAATCAGTATCTTTGACCTACTTTTAAACTTAGAGCATCATCGGGAAGCACTACTCAAAGTCCTTAGTAGTGCACATGTACCTGAGACCACCTCGTCAGAAGAGTTGGAAAAGACAGTGGGTCAGATCATGGCCCCCAATCCGATCACCTTCACCGAGGATGAACTTATTAGCGAGGGGTGTGGACACATTGAACCATTGCACATTATGGTAATGTGCAAAGGTATGATGGTAGCAAGGGTGCTAATCGACAATGGTTCGGCTCTTAATGTCTGTCCTCTACAAATTTTGCACAAGTTGAACGTAGATTTATCTTACCTCAGGCCAACTAGAAGAACCGTAAGGAAATTTGATAGTAGAAAAACTGAGTCGTTAGGAGAAATGGATCTCCCTGTCACCATTGGATCATGTACATTTGAAATGACATTTGAGATCTTGGACATACCCTCGGCATTCAATCTCCTCCTAGGAAGACCTTGGATTCACATCATTGGAGCAGTTCCTTCTTCCTTACATCAACGGGTCAAATTCATTATGGGACAAAGGGTGATCTTCGTCCGTCCTCACCGAGAATCTTATACCCGTCGATTGATCGTCAGATGTACCTTATATAGATGTGGAAATGTCTGGAGACAAAGAGGGGTACCATTCCTTTTAGTTCACATCTGTCAATCATATCAAAAGGGGAAAAGAGAAGACAAAGGCAAGGCTGTCAAAAACAAATTTGATGATCGGACGAGTGATGAAGAGGTGGGATATAGTCCGAAACAAGGGTTAGGGCCTAAAGGAAAAGGCAGGGCTACTTTGATCTGCATGCAAAAACATACTCCCTACTTTGGTCTTGGATTCAAGCCTACGAGGAAGGACATCTCTAATATGAATGATAAAAAGAGAGAGCTTCGACTTGCACGAAGATAGAACCGAGAGCCTAATATATGGAACTTGGGCAAAGTACCACACATCAACATCAGCTTCCCACAATCCTTGAAGAGGCCAGAGGACTTATCAGAACTACCACCGACAAACCGCACAGGAGAACCAAGTGTTGTAAGTATCGAGCCCATTCAATCACAAGAAGACTCATTCGTTGAGTCCCCACATTCCTTTACAGATGGCATGAACATCTTGTTCGGAGGGGATTCCGAAGGAAGTCAAAAAGAAGAAGAAGAGCCCGCTAAGGCGAAAATCGCAATATGTGAAGAAGGAAAATCATTGTTCCCCTTTCAAAATCGATTGGGGATTTGTCGTAATTCCACCCACCCTACAAATGTCTGCAACCGGATTTGACAACAGTCACCCGGAAGTGATGGTCATATCTGAACCATCGAGGGAGCCACTTTCCCGACCTATCTACCCTGCAGAGGAGGGGCAAGTCCTCAAAAATTGGGAGGAGTACCCAATCACTTATGAGGCCGCCATGGGGTCCAGAATCCCTACGGCCTCCAAAAAAAAATGCCACTAGCAGAAGCTCATGTGCCCGGGGACCGTAATGAGCCCTCGTCCTCGGAGCAAGACTGTTTTGGGGGCTCACCTTCGTTGCTAATGAATTTGCATGATTTTTCTTTATCCTGTTTCAGGAATATAGATAGTCCACAAAATCTAAAAAAATAAAAAATCTTTCAAGATAAAAAAAAATAAAAAATCTTTCAAAATTTAAAAAAATTAAAAATCTTTCAAAATTCAAAAAATTTAAAAACTCTGCAAAATTCAAAAAAATCAAATATTTTCAAAAATTCAAAAAAATCAGAAATCTTCAAAATACCAAATGTTTTCAAAGAATTTCCTCAGTTGAATGAGCCTTGTGACAAAACATAGTATGAAATAGACGATTACGACTTTGACCTCGAGCTCGATTTTGATCTCATGGGGATCGAAGAAGAGTCAGAGGAAGAGGTTGAGTATCCTCCAAAAGAAATCAAAGAACTTATAGAACGACACGAGAAAGGTGTTCAGCCAGATATAGAGGATACAAACTCAGTGAACCTAGGCACCGAAGATGACCCACAGATCGTTAAGATCGGAGCCCTATTAACGATTGAGCAGAAAGAAGAGATGACAAAGTTCTTACAACAATACCAAGATGTATTCGCATGGTCCTATCAAGACATGCCTGGTTTAGACATTGATCTAGTCGTCCACAAGTTACCTATCAAATTGGGAAGCAAGCCAGTCAAGCAGAAATTACGAAGATTGAAACCAGAATGGACACTTAAAGTCAAAGACGAAGTAATGAAGTAGTTCCAAGCAGGGTTTCTCTCAGTATCCACCTATCCTGAGTGGCTCGCTAATGTCGTTCCTATACCAAAGAAAGATGGAAAGGTACGCATGTGTGTGGACTACCATGATCTGAATAGAGCCAGTCCTAAAGATGACTTTCCATTATGGCACATCGACACTCTGGTCGATAATACAGCCGGACACGGCATGTTCTCGTTTATGGATGGCTTCTCGAGTTACAATCAAATAAAAATGGCGGAAGAAGATCAAGAGAAGACTACATTCATTACACCTTGGGGCACCTTTCACTATAAGGTTATGCCATTCGATCTCAAGAATGCCGGGGCAACTTACCAACGAGCCATGACTGCCTTATTTCATGAAATGATCCATAAGGAGATAAAAGTATATGTGGACAACATAATAGCTAAATCCAATCTCGATGAGGATCATCTGGTAAACTTGAAGAAATTATTTGATCGATTACGAAAGTACAGTTTAAGACTTAATCCGGTAAAGTGTGTATTTGGCGCCACATCAGGAAAGCTATTAGGGTTCATTGTTAGTAGAAGAGGCATCGAAGTCGATCCAACTAAAACGAAGTATATCATAAATATGGAGCCACCCAAATCATAGAAAGAAATCAGGGGATTCCTAGGGAGAATTGAGTACATTAGTCGGTTCATCGCACAACTAACTCCGATCTGTGAGCCAGTATTCAAATTACTGAAAAAGAATGAGTCGAAAGAATGGAATGAAGACTGTCAAGAAGCTTTCGACAAAATTAAGAGATACCTGCTTAATCCACCAGTCTTAGTTCCACCTACACCAGGTCGACGTCTACTGATGTATCTTTCTGTGCAAGAAAACTCCATGGGCTGTGTACTGGACAACATGATGAAACAGGTCGAAAAAAACAAGTCATCTATTACCTTAGCAAGAAGTTTACAAATTATGAGGCAAACTATTCGACTCTCAAAAAGACGTGTTGTGCCCTTGTCTGGGCATCACAACGATTACGCCATTACTTGCTCAGTTACTCGACTATGCTCATTGCTTGGATGGACCCCTTGAAGTATCTCTTCGAGAAGTCGGCACTAACGGGATGCACCGCAAAATGGCAACTACTATTATCTGAGTTCGACATCACCTATGTCACTCAAAAAGCCATCAAAGGACAAATCATTGCTAACCACTTAGCGGAACACCCTCTGCCCGACTATGAACCACTAAAGACAAATTTTCCTGATGAAGCCATTTTGTTTGTTGAAGCCGAGAGCGACGATAAAGAATCTAGTTGGAAAATGTATTTCGATGAAGTAGTAAATCAAAAGGAAAACAAAATTGGGGCAGTCCTGGTCAAGCCAAACAGAACTCATATCCCCATTGCAGTCAGATTAAGATTTCAGTGTTCCAACAACGAAGCTGAGTACGAAGCATGCATTATGGGGTTGAAAGCAGCGATCGACCTCGAAGTGGATGAAATAGATGTATTTGGAGACTCAAGTCTAGTAGTCTACCAGACAACGAGAGAATGAAAGACCCAAGAGTAGAAATTGGTTCCGTATCACGAGTATCTCGAAGATCTAAGTTCAAATTTCACCCGAATCTCCTTTACTTATATGCCGAGAGCTAATAATCAGTTTACAAACGCACTAGCTACTCTGGCTTCAATGATCAGCATCTTCGAAGACACCATAGTCGACCCTCTTGAAATTAGTATTCAAGACGAGCCTGCATATTGCTTACCTGTAGGGGTCGAAGAACCTGAGGAAAAATCATGGTATGTAGACATCAAGGCATTCTTAAAGGATCGAACTTTTCCACCTGATGCCACAACAACGGACAGAAAGACTATTCAGAGATTGGCAGGACAGTTCTTCTTGAGTAGCGGGGTCTTATACAAAAAGTCGCATCACGAGGTCGTCCTCAGGTGTGTAACACAAACAGAAGCTCAACGCTTAATCGAAACCGTGCATGGAGGAGTCTGTGGACCTCACATGAATGAACATATGCTCGCAAAGAAGATTATGAGAATGGGTTACTACTGGATGACTATGGAGAACGACGGGTACCAACATGTTCGGAAGTGTCATTTGTGTCAAATCTATGCCAACAGAATCAATGCACCACCTTCAGAATTGCACAATATGACTTCTCTTTGGCCCTTCTCACTCTAGGGTATGGATGTCATCGGACAGATCAATCTTCAAGCTTCCAATGGGCATCGCTTCATCTTAGTCGCCATCGACTACTTTATAAAATGGGTAGAAGCAACATCCTACACCAATGTTACAAGGGGTAATGTCTTGAAGTTTGTGAAGAACAACATTATATGTCAGTACGGCCTCCCAAGCGGGATAGTAAGCAATAACGTCAAAAATCTCAAGAACAAAGACATATCTGAGATGTGCAAGGACTTTCAGATCACCCATCACAACTCAGTTATTTACAGACCAAAGATGAATGGAGTAGTTGAAGCCGCTAATAAAAACATCAAGAAGATCATCAAGAAAATGGCTGTTACTTACAAGGATTGGCACAAGATGTTACCCTTAGCCCTACATGCTTATCAAACGTCAATCCGAACTTCGACTGGGGCAACGCCTTATTCATTGATTTATGGAATAGAAGCAGTCCTGCCTGTTGAGGTCGAGATTCCTTCCCTTTAAATCTTAAAAGAAGTTGAATTGGATGAGGCAGAATGGGTCCAAGCCCGGTTCAACCAGTTAAACTTAATAGAGGAGAAACGACTTTTAGCAATCTGTCATGGGCAAACTTATCAACGAAGAATAGCACGTGCATATAACAAGAAGGTTCGACCTCGAGAATTCGTACCAGGAGACCTAGTTCTGAAGAAAATTCTACCAATACAAGAAGATGCGAGAGGGAAGTTTCGTCCAAATTACGAGGGACCATTCGTCGTCCAAAAGGTACTATCCGGAGGAGCGCTGATTCTCACAGAGATGGACGGGAAAGTCTTTCCACAACCAATCAATGCTGACACCGTTAAAAAATATTACGCATGAAGTCATCCTTTGAAATGAAGAGAGGCCATCTTTCTACTATCTGAACAACTATCTACCCTTAGTTAACCCTTTTTGAGCCATCACATTTATTTCTTAACCCAAGACCGGGGCAAGTCATCGCTATCAAGAGAATCAAATAAACAAAAAAGAAAAAAAAAAAAACAATCAAAAGTCAAAACAAAAATACCAAAGTATACTCCTGGCCCGCATAAGGATAAACTGTGAACGACTAAAAGTACAAAAAAAAAATCAAAAAAGTCAAAAAAGTCAAAAAACCTCGAATGTATGATCTCAAAGACATAGATCATATTTTCGAAACAAAATAGATCAACCCTGTGTCCATCATTTACCTAAATAAATCTAGATTCTGCCTTTCTTATCCTTCCATAACCCTAACCTAAGCCTACGTTTCGTCCTATTTAAAGTCTTCTTAGATCAGGGAATGGTTCAAGGTAACTCAACTACGGTGGAAGCATGTCATGAGAAATATTGTCAAGTGTAGTCGATCTTGCCACTCAAATCGGATTTCAAGCCGCCAAAGTCGTTGGAAGACCTGAGTGGGGAGACTAGGTCGAATATTCAAAAAAAAAGAGCGACTCAAAGTGTAGAGTTATTAATCTCGAAGCTCAACTTGAGTCACCGCACCATGAAAATCGTCATGATGAAAACCCAAAAAGGGCGTCGATGCGCAAAATGTGGAAATCGGGTCTGGTGAAAATCGTAACTGGCTCTAGGGGCAAGAATGAAAAAATAAAAATAAAAATAAAATAAAAAAAAACTCCTGGCCCGCAAGAGTATAAACTATGAACGACAAAAAATCTGAAAGTCCTTAATTTTTCGATGAAGATAAAATCCTTAATCTCGGGGATGACTCTATAGATGCTAAGGATTAGCTGACACCTGTATCCTCGGCATTTGGCAAAGACACCATGATCGTTGATGTTTAGAGTCGGCCAACACTAGTTTGTCACAGATTATTCAACAAAGGCAATCTTTTAAAACCTAAAACAAACAAAAAAAATGCATCATCAAAATTACTATTTTTGGCTATGACGAAGAATCTAGGACTTTTCTTAAAATCAAGAGTTTTCGAAAGCAGTAGATATATCTGAGGCCACTACATAAAAAACCTATTTCATTCATTTCAAATAGTGCTACATCATCTTCTCAAAAGTAGGGTACGAAAAGAAACAACAGGCAAAGAACCACGCAAACGTTTTCCTGAGAAGCGTAATAGGCATCAAGCCTATCCTCCAAAGCTTTAATTTGAGCAGCTTGATCAATAATGATCATTTCTGCATCTGAAGCATGACGACTCACCAAATATTCAACAATCATGTCAGCATGCATCCGTGAAGCAACTCTCTTTCGTAAATCATCAATCTCAGATTTCAAACGGGTCACTTGTACCTGTAACTCCTTCTCAAAGCAAAGTCAAATCGTTTCAAGCCTTTTGTTGGACACCCGCAACTCCTCCAACTTATCGTGATGATCGAAAAAACGAGTGGAGAAAGATTTCACCTCTACTGGGGGTATAATGCCGGCACGTTTAGCAATCTGCCTCTTCAACCAAAACGAATAATCCGAAAAAGAATGACCAGGGAAGATAGGATGGTCAAAAATAATCACACTCTACCAAGCCCTCTCCAGGCGATCTCTTAACTGCCAGGAGGATGGAGAAGGAATAAAAGGCCCGACTAGCTCATGGAAATCTCCGTGGACTACTATCCCTTGTTCGGCCCCGAATTGTCTCAAAACCCAAAGAGGAATATAATGGGTAGCGCCACGCAAGCCAATCAACATGACGAAGTGGCTCTGGTGGAAGGAAATCACAGGAGATGCAGAAGGTTGAAAGGCCCCCACCCAGCGTACATCCGCCCTGGATAAGTTGGTCAAGCAATTGAACCAACCCACCTTGCCACCAGTAAAAATGGGAAACTCTCTTTTATTCATCAACGTTACCAAGTCGGCATGGGCATTGAATGGACGGCTAACCGCTATGGTGAAGGACATGTGATCAAGGAACCAAAGCTGCAAAAGAAAGGGAAGTCAAATAAGTGTTATCTTTTAAAATAATCACTAAAAATAAAATTTGAAGATCTACTTGTAAGAGAGGAGCACAGCCATGATACACACGCTCTTTCCCACCCGAGCAAGCCGAGAAAGATAAGTAGGTTTCCCCAAGAAGCATAGGGACGAGGCTAGAACCTTTTCGAACTTGGTCAATCACACTTATTAGGGCCGGATTCACACACTCGTCATTCCGAGGGAACAAGAGTTGGTTTACTACTAAGTGTCAACACATCGAAGTGTGGTGAAGAGGATTCATCTTCGAACCATCGAAGCAAGAAAGGTTTAGAAATCTTGAGAAGTAGGGAGTCCTCGTCCAAGCTTTCCAGTTTATGCTTAGGAACCCCCAAGAAACCCGATACTTCTTTCCTATAGCTCTCTCGCAAAGGTGGAATCACCACCCTTTCCGAATAGCGAAGTCCAAGAATGCGCTCAAATTTTTCAACCGTTGGAGTCATCTCTATCTCCCCAAATCGGAATAGGTTAAGCTTGGGGATCCAAAATCCCATAAGAGCCTCAACTAGGTCCCATCTAACCTCAACCACCCCCAAGGAAAGGGTGAATCCTAGGTTGTTTGAATCCCACCTAACCTTTTCTTCATGTGTCATAGAACCTAACCATTGAGTTAAAAATGAGTTAACAATAGCATACCTTTTGAGATTAAGAAGGTTAGGAGCACCTTGTTTGCTTCCAAGAGTGAGGGAAGAGGGTGGAATCATGAGATCTAGGTTGACCTGGGTTTTGGAGCGCTTTGTGGCCTCCATGGCTGACTTAGGTCGAAGATAAAGACAAAATAACCACGGTTTTTTTAAAAGGCGTAGTCTACTGGTCCATTCACCATAAACGGACTTAATAAATGTCGTTAAGTCCGTTTTTTAAAAGCGGACTAAAGAAACTTCACATAGTCCGGTCATAGAAACCGGACTGGACAGATATCACATAGTCCGGTTTTTAAGAACGGACTTAATAGATTTCATTCAGTCCGGTTTCTATAAACGGACCGTATAAATTTCATTAAATTTGGCTTTATAAAAACGGGCTTAGGGAATTGAAACCAATCCGCTTACTTCACGGACCTAGACCATTAATCTCATCATTGGCCATAAAAAAAAAAAAAAGAAAAAAAAAAGAGAAATATGCACTAAAAAGAAGGTGACAAGTAGTATAACTTGTACAAAAGGGGTACTAATGTTTCCATACATCGTCAATAAAAGTCAAATGATCATAAACAAATATATATATATACAAATGTCAGGATATATCCTAATGAAATCTATGGCTATCTGAATTCGGTGCAGGGGCTTCTGGGGGGAAAGAGTCAATGCCCGAAAGATCAGCATCACCCACGCCTGAGAAGAACGAACCCGTGCCAGAGGAGGAGGGTAGGCCCCGTAGCCTAACTCTTCCCTCAGAATCAACAGTAAAAAACTTTCGATCCAATGCTGCATCCTCGTCGGTCGTCTGAGCAAAGGTACCGGGCTCAGAGGCAGGTGCAGAAGGGCCAGCAGAGGCAGAGGCCTAGAAGGCAATAATAGTCAGATACAGCCTGTATACAATTCAAATGAAAAGCTAAAAATAAATCAGATACCTGTGGGGGAGTAGGCGGCTAAGCAGAAGTACTCGCTCCATCACGACGACGATAATAGTCCTGAAACACCACCAAGAAAGAAACAACAGTCAGACTGAGAAATAGATAATCAATGGAACTAAGGAAAAATAACAGGTATTATACCAGCTCAACCTGCAGCCTAGACTCCCTCATAGCCATCTCTGTCTGAAGAGACAATATACGCGCCGCCTGAGACTCCACCTCTGCTTGGGCAGCTCGCCACCTACCCTCCATCTCAGCGCTCCGGGCCGCTTGCGCCTCAATTACCTCATAGCCTTGTCGGAGGCGACGAAGATCATCAATCTGCCAAAACTTGAAGGGTAAGGAAACATCTATAGAACAGATATGGGCAAACATGAAGAAAGGAATCAGAAGTTACCGTGTCATCATGCTCCCTAATCAGAGCTCGGACAGGCCTGGGTGGCATCAAACAGCCAATCGAAGCCTCCCGGAACCATCGAATATAGTTACCCTCAACTGACAAGCCACGTGCCAGGACACCACCAACCTGAGCCATGTAATCTGCTACAAGTGGGGCAGGAGGAGCAACCGGGATCCGTAAGGACCGATCATGCTGAAAAAAGAATCGCTCCCCCAGGTAATATATGTAGGAGATACGACCAATGAAGCATGGGTAGATCGTCCGGGATAGATCTCGTCGGAAAGCAGCTCGAACCTCCCGGCGCTCCTGGACAGAACGGGCAGGTCTCGGAAAGCAACAGAGAAAATCTGCAAAATAAGATAATCAGAACACGGTATATGCAGAAAAATGAATGAAACAACAGAAAAGATCAGGTACCTCCTGCAGGCGACACCGGTCAAAGTGGGCTCTGGCACTGCGGGAATTACTCTTGACTGTCCGATAATCATGAATAGCCCAGAAAGCTCCAAGAAAGAAACCCTCGTCCGGGTGACGCATTGTCGGAAGATAGTATGGAAAATTCACGTGTACAAAGAGCTGAAAGAAAAGGATAGAATCAGAGAGTTGGCAAACCAAGTGGATGAAACAACAAAGAGGGTAGGAGAAAAGGCTACCTCAATAAAAGGCCAAAAGAATCTAGCAGAGACCCCGCCTCCGCGAGGGGATGTGATACCCTCAACCACTCGATCTAGGCCACCAATAATGGTGCCATAGATAAGACTGCCCCAGTCCCAGTCATCAACTCTCTCAATATCTCGGAGAAATGGGAGAAAAGTAGTGAAGACAGTGGAGTCGTCCTCCAAGAAGAAGCAACTCCCAAGCATGCAAAGGAATGCTATGCGGAAAATGGCGGCAAAATCATCATCCCCTCTCCGAGTTGTGAGTCCACGCTGCCCCAATAAACCCCATAAGTAGCTCATGCTAATGTGGCCCAACTTGCCTACCGATCCGACGGGGATGTATGGGGTCCCTAGCAAACCAGCAACCTCCTCTAAGGGTAGAAGGTGTGGCTGAAGTGCCTCTCCCTCCATCACTAGACCAGTAATCGCCACGAAATCTGAGGGACGGATGCCGATCTCGATCTTAGGCATATGAAACGAGTGGGTAGCAGGGTACCAACGCTCCATCATAGCTTATAAAGATAGGCCGATCAGCTCTGAAATAAGGAATCCTCAGAAAGGCCCCAAAGCCAGCACAAGTAAACTGCCCCCATAAGTCCTCGGAGAAGAGCCGATACACGTCCAAGAATCTCTTCAAACTGCCACGAAAGTGACCTCCCGGGAAGGGAGTCGACTGGTCCATCCTCACGAGCATGGATACGTGCCCACTCAGTCCAGTCAACAATGATGTGTCAGCCACTCGCTTCCTAACATGGGCTGGAATCTCCACTCGGGCCACTGCAATAGCTCTCTCAGTACTCGGAGCTCTCTCTCCACTCGCACCACTATCTCTGGTAACGTCATGTCCTCGGTCGCCTCGTCCACCTAGTACTCTCCCAGCTACGGCAGGTCTACCTCTAGTCGGACGCCTAGAAACAACACGACGACGTGGAACCCTGACCTCCCTCTCGCTCTCAGAAGATGACCCACTAGAAGAGGATGCCCTATCGGAAGAATCATCAGGGGTAATGGGAACTGACGAAGAAAACCCCTCCGCATGTGATACTGAAGCGGCTCCGGTATCAAATCGGGTGCAGACAGCAGGTCGAGCGTCCTCCTCCCCCTCAAAGGCAACAGTAGATCTCCGAGCACGACCCATCTACGCAAACGAAAACACTCAACGCTTGACAAAACAAACGCTAGGATTCGCTACGCCTTAGAAGCTTCAACAAGACTACAAATCAACCTAAACTCGCCAATCAACTAAAAATCTTAACCAATCTAACTGATCAATGATCAACTAAAATCATAATTAATCCAACCGATCAATGATCAACTAAAAATCATAACCAATCTAGCCAACCAATAATCAATTAAAAATCAACAATCAAATAAAAATCTTCACCAATCTAACCGGTCAACAATCGAATAAAAACCTTAACCAAATTAACCAACGAACAATTAAAATCTTAACCGAATCTTAATCAACAAACAATTAATAATCTTAATCAACAATTAAAACAAATTTGTAATCAACAATCAACTAAAAGCTTTAAACAATGTAATTAACAATCAACTAAAAGTTTTAAATCAACAATTATCAACTAAAAATAAATAAAATTTAACCAATCTAATCAACAATCAACTAAAAATCATTAACCAATCTAGTCGCAATCCATCTCAATCAAACAGGCAATTAAAAAAAAAATAAACGGACAAACGATTAAAATTTCAACCAATAATCAACTAAAAATGTATAACCAAATCTAATTAATCAACAAACAGTTAAAGAACTTAAACAATTTTTTTTTTTAATCAACGAACGATAAAAAATCTTAACCAACCTTAAATCAACAACCAATAATCAACTAAATTTTTTTAACCAATCTAAACTAATCAACAAACAATTAAAAATCTTAATCAACATACAATCAACAACCATTCAATCCCAACTAGTCTCAATCAAGCAAAGTATAAAACCTTAAATAATAATCCAACATTAATCTGTTAAAATATAAACCAATACCAAAACATTTAATCAATCAAATCCCAAAACCTGTCGAACCTTACAATGAACCGACCATCTTCATCAAAATCAATTTCATCAACAGTAAAAAATCGAATCCCACAATAAAATCCCAATCAAAGTCAACCACACGAGCAACAAAATAACAGTAGCATGGTGTGTAACCAACAAGGGAAGGTAGAAAAGAAAAAAAAGGAAAAAAGAGGGGTAGAGGAGAACGACTAACCTCACAAAGAAAATGTAAGCACAAGTGCTCGCCTCAGTCAATCTTCACCGCCCAAATCCACAGCATCCGCGAGAGCACACAACAGCCAAGAGCAGTCAAGCTTTACCACCCCAATCCACATGTCCACGAGGGTACACAACAGCCAAGAGAGAGAGAGCGAGAAGGCAATGAGAAGAGAGAAGGGAAATGAAGAAGATGAGAGGGCAAGAAGTGAGAGGGCAAAAAAGAAGAGAGAAGGAGAAATAGCGACAGCAAAGTAAACGCGCGAAGGAGACCGTTCAAAAATTCAATAAGTAAAGCTACTGCCCGTTCACTATGACCGGACCAATGGGGAGTTATGCAGTTCGTTCACAATAAGCGGACCAAGAAAAAATCATTTAGTCCGGCTTTTATAAGCGGACCATTAGGAGCAAAATTCAGTCCGTGGATACAAAACGGACCCAATAAAATATATATATATATATAAAATAATAATAATAAATTTTAATAATAATCCAAAGAGGGGAAGTTTCGAAGCTCGGAATCAACAAGAGAAAATGATGAAATATCAAAAGCGCATGGTTTAAAACATCAATCACTTCCCGAAATTCATCAAAAATCAACCCAAGACTTCAAACGAGCTCCGCGCCACAAAGTCAAGGGTTTCAAAAAGGCTAATCCTGTCAAACCCCGTGCTTGGGTAGCCACAGTCTTACAAAAATCTTCAATCCATCCGACGTTTTTAATCATCATGCAGTAAATTATTTCGGATTGGTACAAATAAAGGGTCTAATTTATTCTTTGCAGTTTTTTGGAAGCAACTCCTGCAAAAAGGGGTAGCTGTAGACACCCCAATTTGCACGAACCCGTTAGGAAAATCCAGATTTCCTCGAATTGATTCCGAGTTAGACTCAAGCTCTTTGACGGACTCTCATTGCCACGTGGCATCATTATTCGTGCATACATGCATATATGCATACTTATTGCATCTCATATCATTGCATGCTCATATCTTGTCCCTAATCCACTTTAAACTTATATCAATCACTCATATTCTAACCCAAGCCCACAAATAAAGTCCATGTCCTAAACCCAATGACCCAAATCCATTACCTAGCCCAAAGCCAAGTCCATCCTAAGCCCATATCCTAACCCAAAGCCAAGTCCATATCCCAACCCAAACCTAAGCCCAACACCAAGCCCACTCCAAGTCCATTCTCTCACCCCTCCACAAGATGACACATGTTGATATCTCATAAGCCTTCAATACCCAATGCATTATCTAATTTGAGGGTCAACTACCTCTTTGTAAAAACTCAAGAATGTCCTTCCCAAAAAGGTTGGTCAAACCAAAAAGGTTCTTGGGTCTTTGGTAATATTCCATAAAGGTGAGGGAACTTTCCATTATGCCCTCAAAAGGAGGGAATCTTCAAGTACATACATAAAGTTCTCCCATTGATCCATTTCAAAAATATACTTCTACCCTTGCTTTATGAGTTATTTACAAATGAATTAAAGTCTACTTTTCACCTACTACTTCACCTTTACACAAGTCAACCTCCTATTCACCCTCCCAAATGTGCTTTTATTTTTCCATTGGTCCATTTCAAAATTACACTTCTACCCTTGCTTTATGAGTTATTTACAAATAAATCAAGATCTACTTTTTACCTACCCCTCCACCTTTACACATGTCACTCCCCCATTCATCATCCAAAAGTATTTTTGTTCTCTCACCTTTATTTACCAAAAAACCAAGGATTAAAGAATGCTTTTAGGGTTCCTTCACAGATGTCATTTTTGCCCTCATACAAATGAAAAATTCAAAAAGAAATAACCTAAACCTTGTGTCCCTTATCTTTACTTTTAGGGTTGGACCACTTTATCCCCAAAAGTTCTCCAAAAACTCTATAAATACCCTCATTTTCTATGATCAACTCATGCTCTCAAGCCCCCATCTCTCAACCTAAAATTCTACCAAAATCTCTACTCATTCTCTCATCTTCTAAAACTTCAACTCAACCCTTAACTATCTCATTCAACTCTCAAGTCTACTCTTTAAGGTTCAAGTTCACCAAGGGACAATGTGGGATCAAGAAAGTAGTTTATTTATTTTTAAGCTTGCATTTTCTTCTTCTAACCCTCTACTTTAATTTCTTTTTAGAAATCCCTTAGGATGTAATGATTACCCTCTCCCATCCCCGGTAGATTGGACTAAGGTTCGATCGAAAGGATGGGGGTTGAAGCCCTTTTTACCTTAGTTTCATGCATCATATTGTACACAATGCACACACTCACCTATGCATGGCAATGATGAAGAAATGTGTCACCCACTTGATGGGGTGAAACACTAAGTTTCTAGCCGTGCATACATGCATCAAGGTTGTGGGTTCAAGGGAACTCCATCATGGAGTCTCTCTAAAAGCTCAAACCTATATTCATACTCATAAATTTAATGTGACTACATAGGTCATTCTTTTCCATAGAATGCCCCTTTATGTCATGTTAAAAAAATCAAAACCCTTTGTTAAGGGAACATTCCACTTAATGCACACACTACTCTCATCATACATTTTAATGTTTGTTTTCTTAAGTTTTTACAAAATAAAATGGCCAAGCAAGGTAACCACCTTTGGTGGAGAGGATGGGATGCCTAATACCTTCTCCATCCTCTAACCGGACCTCCTTACCTAGATCTTAGATAGACCTTACCCTTTCTAATACATGAGAGTCACTACAATGCCATGGAAAAAATGGTTTTCAAAAAATTCGATTCGGGTGCCTATTCACACCCATTTTTAAAAAAGAATGGTGGTGACTCCAAAAATGTAGTATTGAGATTCATTACGAATATTTCATGTCTACAGCAACCTTGTGCGTTATGAGGTATTTCTTCATCAACGCAGCAAAGATCTTGTTGTAAAAATGCGAGCCACCATCACTTATGATAGTTCACGGAGTACCGAATCTTGAAAAAATCGTCTCCTTGATGAATTTTATCACAACTTTGTGATCATTAGTTCTACATGCCATACCTTCGACCCATTGTGACACATAGTCAACAGCAACTAGGATGTATCGGTAACCCTGGGAGATAGGAAAGGGTCCCATGAAGTCTATACCCCACACGTCAAAAATTTCGATGATCACGATAGGATTTTGAGGTATTTCATTTCTCTTAGAGATTTTTCCTAATCTCTGACATCTATCACAAGATTTGCTAAACTCATAGGCATCACAAAAAGTATTATGCTAGAAAAAATAGCATTGTAAGATTTTCAAAATCGTCTTTTTACCACTGAAGTGCCCTCCGCAGGCATAATTATGGCAAAACTCTAGGATATTGACTTGCTCACAGGTTGGAATACAATGTTTAATGATTTGATCGGGACAATACTTAAATAAGTATGGCTCATCCCAGAAATACCATTTTATTTTTGACATAAGACAGAGTTTCTCTTGGCTAGTCATTTCAATTGGGAATTGACCTGTAACTAGGTAGTTGACAATGTCTGCATACCATGGAGCATTGGCTTGAAAGATTTGTATACGTTGCTCATCGAGAAAGGACTCAGAGATGGGTAAGGACTCATCGGATAGCTTGTTAACTATCTTAGACAAGTGATCAGGTATGACATTTTCTGCCCCTTTTTTATCTCGGATCTCGAGATCAAACTCTTGTAGAAGTAGAATCTAACGGATTAACCTTGCATTAGCATCTTTCTTTGATAAAAGGTACTTAAATGTTGCGTGGTCTGTGTAGATCACGACTTTAGATCCTATGAGGTTGTAGACACCCCATTTTTGCATTCGCTTGATTAATCAACTCGTCAACCTGATTGTAACAGTTCCCAATGATGGATGATTATTCCATTGCTATATTTTGTTGCTAGATATGTTTCAAAAATTCGGATGAGGTATATCAAACTAACAAAACTGTAGAAAAAAAGCAACGTTAGGAAAATATAACCCCAAAAAGGAAGCTTCAGATAATAGGAAGCTTCAGATAAAAATCACGAAAAAATGACTAAATTACCAAAATACCCCTAATTTCAAAATATCCCTAGAGCCTACATTATGCTTAGGAAAACCCTTTCAAACACATAAAACAACAAATCGAAATCAAATAAATTATTTCGTCAATTTTCACAAAATTCGATAAAATTATGAAATTGTCCCTCATAAATTTCACGACCATTTCGCACAAAAAAATTCATAAATGACAAACACCAATATTCTCATTGAATTTCTTACGACAAGTCGATTCCAAAACATCTTGGAACATTAAAAAATGACTTAAAACGTAAAAAGTCCTTTCCGAGGGTAAAATGATAATTTTAAAATTTTAATAATTAAAAATTTAGAAATTAATAATTAAAATATTAATTAATATAAAGTGAAATCCTAATTAAAATTTAAGTCAATCTAGTAAGACTTAAGACAAGATCCTAAAATTCAAGTTAATCAAGTAAGACATAAGTCAAAATCATAAAATTCAAGTCAATCAAGTAAGACGTAAGTCAAAATCCTAAAGTCAAGTCAATCAAGTGAGACTTAAATCAAAATACTAAATTCTAGTCAATCAAGTGAGACTTAAGTCAAAACCCTAATCAATCTAATAAGATCAAAGTCAAAACCCTAATAAAATTCTAATTAAACTCTAACTCTATCTAAAAGAATTCTAATTAAACTTTAAAACTATTTAAAAGAAACCTAATTAAACTCTAAAACTATCTAATAGAATTCTAATTAAACTATAAACTATCTAATGTAATTCTAATTAAACACTAACTCTATTTTAAAATAATTCTAATTAAACACTAACTCTATTTAAAATAATTATAATTAAACACTAACTCTATCTAAAAAAGCACTTAAAAAAATCTATAAATAAGGGTCCTTACAACCTATTTTCGTATCAAAAAATAAATCCTAAGAAAAGTTGGTCAAAAAGCTTTCCTAGCTTCCCATAAACCCTAATTTTGAAATCCCAACTTTAGCTCAAAAAATACTTAGAAATCCTTCAAAAACACCAAGAAATCCATAAAAAAATCAGAAATATTCAGAACTAAGAAGGAGGTACTTCGTCTTGGAGGTCTGAAGCAAATCCGGTGATAGAATGAAGCGAGGAATACTGTACAAGGAGCTGCTCTATCAGATCTGAGGGAACAAAACCGTTGCATTGCAAAGGTAAATATTTTTATTTCTTATTATTATTATTATTATTTAGGTCTTTTTAGCAATGTAATCATTTTTGGGAATTAGTAGAGACCGACATTTGCCGGGTGGGATTGGTGCCTAACACCTTTCAACCCCGTAATGTGATCCCCGGACTCAGTATTTTTTACTAGATTAGTTGTTTGTTTATCTGTTTCGAGTCAATATTCGGTTCCTAGACCGTAATAATTAAGTGGCGACTCCCAAACCTCAAAGGTCAAAAATGGATCTGTACACCCCGCGGATCGAGGACGCTTTCAGTGGCGACTCCACTAGGGACTATAGAGGATCAGACTTGAAAAATCCTAAGTGTGGGAGCATTGTCAGGATGACCTAGTTTTTTATTATTATTTAGTTTGATATATTTTATTTTATTTTTTTTTTTTGTGGTTTGATTGTGGTTGATTTTGGGTATTGTATTTTTATTTTTTTTTATCCAATTAAAGGTCACTTTTTGATGACCCCTAAATAATGAAAGATTCAAATTGACATATGAAAAGGATGGAATGATGAAGGTTGGGATAGCAACGTTAAAAAGTTTTTACAGAATATTTTAGTGAGAATTAAGTCTGGGCACCTCGTAATAAAATGTAGATCTCATCGAGTAGATTAATTTAGAACCTGAATTCACTTAGTTTCGTTATCGGGAGCCTTGGATATCATCGATGTAAGTTCAAGATTAATCTGTAAATCTAGAATTGTTGCTGAATAAAGGTTGGGACAATAATGTTAAAACGTTTTTACAAAACATTCTAGTGAGAATTAAGTTTGGGCAACTATTAATAAAACGTAGATCTCATCGAGTAGATTAATTTAGAATCTGAATTCACTCAATTTCATTATCGGGGGCCTTGGATATTATTGATGCAAGTTCGTATTAATCTGTAAATCTAGAATTGTTGCTGAAAGAATGTTGGGACAGCAATGTTAAAATATTTTTACAGAACATTCTAGTTAGAATTAAGCCTAAGCACCTATTAGTAAAACGTAGATCTCATCGAGGAGATTGATTTAGAATCTGAATTCACTCGATTTCGTTATCAGGAGCTTTAGATATTATCGATGCAAGTTCGGATTATATTTTCCTAACTCACAGAAAATCTGAATTTATCTAGTGCTAGCACAGTTAGCGTTCCTGATTTATTTTGAGAGAGTGAGCTCATTTGGCACTAGGATCTTTCTTTTGATTTTCTTTTGGGATGTATTTCTAATTTCTTTTATATTTAAAAAAAAAGGGTTCATCGCTCCTCATCTCAACAATTATAATTATATCATCAATGTAATATCTATTGGAATCTCGATTTATTTTGGATCACCCAAAAGTGATCATTGTTTGGACCATAATATTATAGAAATTATGCCTATTGCAATGTTTGGATCTAATCAATTATTTTATGCCATATTCATTGATTGATTTGTCATTGATATATACATGAAATGTGCATTAAACCATATATATATATTTTTAATCTTTCTCGATCAATGTATACATTTTACTTGTATGGTTTAATACCTTTACTTGTATTGGTTTAATTGGACACATGGGCCTATTTATTTGAAAAAGGCGCCGGACACACCCACCTGTTTGCACATACCACTAGCATGTTTATTGCTTTGCACACTTGCATTTCCCATATAGCCAATGTGGCACTACTGCGTGGCCTAATCTCTTCGGAGGTGCGATGTCATTCACGAAAACCACAACTCCAGTCACGTACCTTAGGGTATATAAAACTGGGCCATCAGTACCGTTTGATTAGGTGGCTCTGAAAAGTATATCGATGTACCCAAGCTGGAGCGACCTGAGCCTTTGACCTATTGTAAGCCACACGGTCACATATCCCGTTTGCTGACGTAGTACTCATACGTGGTCGGTTCCCTTGTAGGATGCCAAACTATTTATGAAAGCTACAACTCTTGACTCGTACCCATAAGTATATCAAAGATAATATAACTACATCAATTGCACTTCTTGGTCAAAACCAATGTCTAAGCGAGATCCTGCTCCGATGTACTATCGTACTAAGAAGATAGACTACGTCTATTCTAGAAAATAGGTGATTTAAAAGTTTCTTTACTCAATGAAAGCCCCTCTCGATCCGCGGGGTGCGCGGATCCACTTTTGACCTTTGAGGTTTGGGAGTCGCCACCTAGTTATTACGGTCTAGGAATCGAATTTTGACTCTAAAGAAAAATAAACTAATCTACGAAAGAAAAATACGGGTCCGGGGATCACGTTACGGGGTTGGAAGGTGTTAGGCACCAAGCTCGCCCGACAAACGTCGGTCTCTACTAATTCCCAAATAAAATTACATTGCTAACAAGACCTAAATAATAATAAAAAAATAAAAATACTCACCTTTTCCGAGCGCAACCATTTTATTCCCTCAGATCTGATAAAACCGTTCCTTGTACCGTACTCCTTGCTTCGTTCTATCTCCGGATCTAATTTCTGATCTTCGAGGCAAGGTATCTCTTTCTTAGATCTAGATTCTTCGAATTTTTTTATGGATTTTAGGGTGTTTTTGAAGGACTTCTAGGTATTTTTTAGGCTAAAATCGAAGTATGGGTGTTAGGTAAGGAGTTGGGACTTCAAAATTAGAGTTTTGAGAAGGTTGTGGAGGCTTCTTGACCTACTTTTTCTAGGATTTTTCTTTGATACGAAAATAGGGTGTGGAGGCTCCTATTTATAAAATGTTTTAGAAATATTAAGGTTTGATTAGGGTTTCTTTTAGAGTTTTAATTAGAGTTTTGACTTTGGTCTTATGAGATGGACTCAGTCTTTAGGATTTTAATTTAGGATTTTGACTTTAGTCTTATGAGATTGACTTGATTAGTTTAGATTAGAGTTTTGATTTAGGATTTTGACTTTAGTCTTATGAGATTGATTTGATTAGTTTAGATTAGGATTTTGATTTAGGGTTTTGACTTTAGTCTTATGAGATTGACTTTAGTACTTTGACTTTAGTCTTTCTTGGTTGGCTTTTAATATCTTGACTTTAGTCTTACTTGATTGACTTTAAGGTTGACTTTAGTCTTACTTGATTGACTTTGATTTTTGGAGAACCCTTTTTATTATATCTTTAATTCTTTGGGCTCCCAGATGGAGGGGTCCTTGAATAAATATCTTGGCAACCATCAATAATTTTGCCTGAAAGCCTGATGGATCGATTTTTAGTTTAAATTTTTAAATTAATTTTATTAATGTTTCACTTTACATTATTAATGGTTTATTTATTAATTTCAAAATTTTTAATTATTAAAATTGTAAAATTATCGTTTTACCCCCGGAGATGATTTTTTATGTTTTAAGTCATTTTTCAATGTCCCAAGATGTTTTGGAATTAATTTTTCATTAAGAATTCAATGAGAATGTTGGTTTTTGTCATTTATGAAGGTTTTTGTATGAAATGGTCGTGAACTTTATGAGGGGAATTTTCATAATTTTGTCGAATTCTGTGAAAATTAGCGAAATAATTTGTTTGGTTTCGATTTGTTATTTTATGTTTTAATGAGTTTTCCTAATCGTAACGTAGGTTTTAGGGTTGTTTTGATGTTAGGGGTATTTTGGTAATTTAGTCATTTTTAGTGATTTTTATCCTGAAACTTCTTTTTAGTCTGCAAGATAATGATTTCTATGTTTCTGGTGTCGTATTTTCCTAGCGTAGCGTGATTTCTAAGTTTCGTCAGTTCGAGATACCTCATCCGGATTTCTGAAACATATCTGGTAACAAAATAAAGCATTGGAATAGACATCCATCATTGGAAACCATTGCGATCGGATTGACGAGTTGATTAATCGGGCGAGTACAAAAATGGGGCGTCTACAGATGCCCCTCTTTGGCAGAGGGTTGAAGCAAACTAGTTAGCAAATCTATTTTGGTAGATAGTTCGATATCTGAATGCCAAAGCTAGTAACAGTTCATTTTGTAGCCTGATTTAGCAATTCTTCAGGGTGTTCGGATCCTTGAGGGTAAAACTCTCCCCGAACTAGTAAAATGTCAGGTCCTTGAGCGTGAACTCTCACTGGCAGTGTCAGATCCTTGAATTTTGGAAAATTCTCCTTAACTGATGTAACAACTGTCCAGGTGTGTGGACTCAAAATTTGAGATAGATTTCAAAGAGTTTGAGTAAATCTGAGCACACAAAATGAATATAAATTGAGCTAAACTGAGCATAATTCCGAGAAACCCTCGGTGGTATCTGAGCATAATTCTGAGAAAACCCTTGGCGGCATCTGAGCATAGTTCCAAGAAAACCCTTGCAGGTAACTGAGCATAATTCCGAGAAAACCCTCGGCGGTAACTGAGCATAGTTCCGAGAAAACCATCGGCGGCATCTGAACATAATTCCAAGAAAACCCTTGGCGGCATCTGAGCATAGTTCCGAGAAAACCCTCGGCGGCATATGAGCATAATTCTAAGAAAACCCTTGACGGCATCTGAGCATAGTACCGAGAAAACCCTCGGTGGCATATGAGCATAATTCCAAGAAAACCCTTGGCGGCATCTGAACATAATTCCAAGAAAACCCTTGGCGGCATCTGAGCATAGTTCCGAGAAAACCCTCGGCGGCATCTGAGCATAATTCTGAGAAAACCCTTAGCGGTATCTAAGCATAATTCTGAAAAGACCCTCGACGGCATCTGAGCATAATTCCAAGAAAACCCTTGGCGGCATCTGAGCATAGTTTCGAGAAAACCTTCGGCGGTATCTGAGCATAATTCCAAGAAAACCCTTGACGACATCTGAGCATAATTCCAAGAAAACCCTTGGCGGTATCTGAGCATATTTTAAGAAAACCCTTGGCGGCATCTGAGCATAATTCTGAGAAAAGGTGGTAACTGAGCATGGTTCCAAGAAAACCCTCGACGACATCTGAGCATAATTCCGAGAAAACTCTCGGTGGCATCTGAGCATAATTCCGAGAAAACTCTTGGCGGCATCTGATCATAATTCCGAGAAAGCCCTCGGTGGCAACTAAGCATAATTCCAAGAAAACCCTTGGCAGCATCTGAGCATAGTTCCAAGAAAATCCTTAGCGACATCTGAGCATAATTCCTAAAAAACCCTCGGTGGTAACTGAGCATAGTTCCGAGAAAACCCTCGGCGGCATCTGAGCATAATTTCGAGAAAACCCTAGGCGGCATCTGAGCATAATTCCAAGAAAACCCTTGGCGGCATCTGAGCATAATTTCGAGAAAACCCTCGATGGTAACTGAGCATAGTTCCGAGAAAACCCTCGGCGGCATCTGAGCATAATTCCAAGAAAACCCTTGGCGACATCTGAGCATAGTTCCGAGAAAACCCTCGGCGACATCTGAGCATAATTCCAAGAAAACCCTTGGCGTGATTTGAGCATAATTCCAAGAAAACCCTTGGTGGCATCTGAACATAGTTCCGAGAAAACCATCGGCGGCATCTGAGCATAATTCCAAGAAAACCCTTGGTGGCATCTAAGCATAGTTCCGAGAAAACCCTCGGCGGCATCTGAGCATAATTCCAAGAAAACCCTTGGCGGTATCTGAGCATAATTCCAAGAAAATCCTTGGTGGCATCTAAGCATAGTTTCGACAAAGCCCTCGGCGACATCTGAGCATAATTCCAAGAAAACCCTTGGCGGCATTTGAGCATAATTCCAAGAAAACCCTTGGCGGCATCTGAGCATAGTTCCGAGAAAACCCTCGGCTGCATCTGAGCATAATTCCAAGAAAACCATCGACGGCATCTGAGCATAATTCCGAGAAAGCCCTCGCCGACATCTGAGCATAGTTCCGAGAAAGCCCTCAGCGGTAACTGAGCATAATTCTAAGAAAACCCTTGGCGGCAACTGAGCATAATTTCGAGAGAACCCTCGACGGCATCTAAGCATAATTTCGAGAAAGCCCTCAGCGGCAACTGAGCATAATTCTGAGAAAACCCTCGGCGGTATCTGAGCATAATTCTGAGAAAGCCCTCGACGGCAACTGAGCATAATTTCGAGAAAGCCCTCGGCGGCATCTGGCTGAGTAAAACTGAGAATGAAGGAATAAATTTGGGAAAGAACGATTGAAAATGAAATCTGAAAAAGAGGAGTTGAATTTGGGAATGAATAGATCCGGGACAGAATGAATGCTCTATCTCTGAAGTGAGATCCAAAATGCATTTGTTGGAAACTCAGGGTTTTATCCAAAAATTTTATGAATTTAAAACCTGAGTTTTTATTTCTTTTGAACCTCCAAAGTTTTTCGAAAAACTGTTATCAAGAGGGTAACCTTAAGTTTGGGGTTCTCATTATCATTGCTCAAAAATAAAATGCCCCTAATTTGACAATGAACATGGCATTGAAGATAATTGAACACATCATGCAAAAATAAAAAAAAATGCCCCTAGTATAAGGGGGAAAAGTTATATTAAAGAAGAAAGAAAATGCCCCTTGTATGAAGGTTTGAAATATTTGATTATCACAAGCGCAATAAAGATCCAACTTTTAATTTTGATTAATTTTATTGAAGATTTTGAGTCAGGCTCAAGAGAACAAAATATTTTCTTTCGGGACTCATCATAGAATTCACCCTTTTCTCCATTGGTTCACTTGAGGAACTAAACATTTTCAGATCGATCGTAGGCAAGATACTTGTGGCTTCTGAGTCTATGCCTGGTTTAAGCTAGTATTGAACTTGATTATTCGGACTTCTAATGCTTCAGCTCGGACCCCTCTCAGCTTCGGATCTTCTTCTATTTTTCTTTGTTGCTCTAACTTTTGCCTAGATCGCCTTTTCAGGTTTTCAATCTATCAAACTAGCTTGCTCTAGCTTTTGCCTAGATCGCCTTTTCAGATTTTCGATCTAGCGAGCTTTTCTTTTTTTTTTTCTTGGCTCTGATTGTTGCCAAAGTTGTCCTTTCAGATTTTCAACCTGGCGAGCTTGCCTTAATTTTTGCTTAAGTCACCCTTTTCGGATTTTCAACTTAGCAGGCTTCATCATTTTTTTATCTTTTTCTTCTCCTCTGAACTTCTAGAGTTACTGTCTGATCATGCTTTGCTATCTTCCTTGACATTTTGTACGGTACTCAGGAGGACTTTTATAGGTAAGCTTAGGACTGGGTATAAAAAGAAAGGAATTTTGAGGCTCAAAAACCCAAATGCCCCTTGTGTGGCATTTCCTTTTAAATTGTTTTCTTTTTCCTTAAATTTTCTTCCCCATTTTGGATTTCTTTTTCTTTTGAATTTTATCTTGATTTTTTATTGTGTGGGGAAATAGATTTTTTTTATTTTGATGTGGTCGGGCCTAAAGTAACTTCTCAGGTTGCCTATGTACCCTAGAATTTTGGGATCAGACCAAAACGTAGTTCGAAGCTTTCCTTCCCTAGGTTAGGTGATCGGGCTGAAAAAGAAAAAAGGCATAATTTTTCTTTTTGAAAAGGCTACAAAGGGGTTGAGAAAGGATATGTTGAACCAGGTAGCTGGGTAATATAAGGAATGATTCGGCCAAAGATGGCCTCCTTAAATGTATTACCGTTTGATTTGGTCAAGGCTGGTTGGTTCTGGTAATTCGATTCCATCATGATTTTGAAGTCTGACAGCTTTTCCTGGTAATATTTCCTTGACGATGAATGGACCTCCCCAATTTGGTTTGAACTTCCCTCTAGGGTCAAAGATAGGTGCCCGATTCTATTTGAGTACTAAGTCCCCGACTTGTAAGTGACGGGCCTTGATCTTTTTGTCAAATGCGCGGGCGACACTTCTTTGATAAGCTTGCACGTGGTACAACTCTCTTAGTCATTTTTCTTCGATCAAATTCAATTCTTCATACTGTTGGCGAACCCAATCTGCTTCTGACAACTGATTTTCTAATAAGACCCTGAGAGACAGAATTTCCATTTCAATTGGCAAGACTGCTTCCATGCCGTATATTAAGGAGTAAGGAGTAGCTCCAGTGGAGGATCGAATTGAGGTTCGATATGCCCATAATGCAAATGGTAATTTTTCTAACCAATCTCGATGTGATTGACACATTTTCCTGAGGATAGTTTTAATATTCTTATTAGCTGCTTCGACTGCTCCATTAGTCTGAGGGCGGTAAGGAGATGATTTTTGGTGTGAGATTTTGAACTTTGAACACAATTTGATAACCTCAGCTTCGAAGTGTGACCTGTTATCAGAGATCAACTCCGAAGGTACCTCATATCGACTAATGATATTTGTTTGAATGAACTTTGCAACTCGAGACGCAGTGAGGACAGCACAAGAGGCAGCTTCGAGCCATTTGGAAAAATAATCGATGGCAACTAGAATGTATTCATTCCCGTTTGATGCCTTAGGCAATATTTTACCAATAATGTCAATTTCCCAGACTGAGAATAGCCATGGTGAAGTCAGACCCACTAATTGAGATGGTGGCACATGTATAAGGTTCGCATGTATTTGGCACTTATGACAGGTTTTGACCATGTGATGACAATCTGTTTCCATCGTGGGCTAGTAGTAACCTTGTCTCATAATTTTCTTAGCTAACATTTTCCCACTCATGTGTGGGCCACATTCTCCTGAATGTAGTTCAACCATTATCTGTTCAGCTTGATCTTTATCAACACATGACAAATGAATCCCATCATAAGACCATTTGTATAAATTTCCTGCGCACAGGATGAATTGAGATGCTAATCTTAGTAGGGTTTGTCGTTCCTTCCTCGATGCTCCTTCCGGGAATTCTTGTTTTTCTAACACTCTCTTTATATCTGTGTACCATGACTTTCCATCGGGTAGTCGAGTAGTAATGTTGATCTGATGGTAGTACGCGGGCTTGTCTTTGACTTCAACAGTGATCGGCCTCAATTCCATGCTAGGGGGTAAATGGATCATTAAAGATAAAGTTGCTAAGGAGTCAGCAAATTTGTTATCCTCCCTCGACAAGTGTTGGAACATGATAGCTTTAAACTTACTGACTAAGTTTAACAAATACTTATGATAAGGTTTCAATTTTTCATCCCTAGTCTTCCATTCTTCCAATGACTGATGTATGACCAAGGCTGAATCTCCAAAAACTTCAATTTCTGTAATGCCCAGGTTCAAAGCAGTTTCAAGCCCCGCAATGCACGCCTCATATTCAGTCGTGTTATTAGTGTTCGGAAAGGCTAATTAATAGCGATAGGAATGTGGCATCCTTCCGGAGAAAATAAGACTGTCCCTATTCCATACCCATTTTGATTAGCGGCTCCATCAAGGTACAACTGCCATGTTTGGTTCTGCGGTTCTTCTTTAACGTGCAAGATGTTCTAATCTTAAAATTGATCAATAGGCCTTATTCCTTCTACTACAAGGTGATCTGCCAAGTATTCTGCTACAGCTCTCTTTTGATAGACTTCTGTGTAACATGCGTGATGTCAAACTCTGATAGCAGTAATAACCATCGCGCGGTTCTCCCTGTCAACGCCGGCTTCTCGAAAAGATACTTGAGAGGATCCATCCGAGATAATAGGATAATTGAATGAGACAGCATATAGTTCCAGAGTCTCTGAGTAGCCCATACCAGTGCTAAGCAAGTTTTTTCGAGAGTCGAATATTTTCGTTCATATTCTAACATCTTTTTGCTGATGTAGTATATAGCTATTTCTTTGCGACTATCTTTGTCATACTGTGCAAGCATACATCCCATAGCTTCTTCTGTGACTGACAGATAAAGAAGAAGTGGTTCACCCGGTGTAGGTGGAACCAGAATAGATGGATTTAAGAGATACTCCTTGACTTGGTCGAAAGCTTTTTGACATTGCTCGTTTCAAATTGTTGGTTCATTCTTCTTGAGAAGCTTGAAAATAGGTTTACAGACATTGGTGAGTTGAGCAATGAATCTACTAACATACTGGATTCTGCCTAAAAAATATCGAATCTGCTTTCATTCTCAGGCCGTGGCATCTCTTGGATGGCTTTAATCTTCACAGGGTCTACTTCGATCCCTCTCTAACTGACCATAAATCCTAATAGTTTCCCAGAAGTTACTCTAAATATGCATGTCTGTGGGTTGAGGCGGAGTTGGTACTTTTGAATCCTTGTGAGAAACTTTTCTAACGCAGTAACGTGCCCCAGTCATTCCTTAGATTTGACTATCATATCATCTACATAGACTTCGACTTCCTTGTGTATCATGTCATGTAGTAAAGTCGTGGCTGCTCTTTGATAGGTGGCTCCAGCGTTCTTAAAATCAAAAGGCATGACCTTGTAGCAGAAGGTCCCCCACTATGTGATGAACGACATTTTTTGCATATCTCGAGGACTTATTTTTATCTGATTGTATCCCGAAAAGCCATCCATGAAGGACAATAAAGCGTGTCCTGTTGTATTATCTATTAAAACATCTATGTGTGGTAAAGGGAAACTATCTTTTGGGCTTGCTTTGTTTAGGTCCCTGAAATCCACACACATTTTAACTTTTCCATCATTTTTCGACACTAGGACGACATTAGCAATCCACTCAGGGTATTCTACTACTTTCAAAAATCCAGCGTTAATCTACTTCGTAACTTCTTCTTTAATTTTCAAAGTCCATTCCGGCTTCATACGTCGAAGTTTCTGTTTGATTGGTCAAGCATCAAGATATAACGAAATCCGATGTTGAACAATATCTGTGCTTACCCCCGGCATATCCTCGTAAGACCACGCGAATACGTCATTGAACTTTCTGAGCAAGTCTACTATCCCTTTGCGTTCATCGGGACATAAAGTGACTCCTATCCGAATTTTTTGCGGACTTTCTTTTATTCCGAGGTTGATAACCTATACTTCCTCTATTAGAGGTTGAGTCCGACGTTCCTCTTCTTGTTCAAGTAATTTGATTATTTCAGGGAGAGGTTCTTCGTCAGAAGATTCTCCCTCTGAAGTCAGATTATTAGTTAAATTATTATTGCGCTCGGGGTAATCAAAAATTTCTTTCATTTCATTGAAAAGAGATGGGGTAACATGACTCATTGCAGACTTGACAGACTCACTTGACTCAGCAGGAAAAACAGACTCACTAGAAATAACAGACTCAGCAGAAACAACTAACTTATTTGACTCAACAGAAATAAAGGACTCGACTGGCATGTCAAACTGAACAGGACTAATGGGACCGACAGACCCAGTCTTGACATGCAACACAAGACTAATTACATGATAATTTGAGAGACACCCAACAGCGGGTTTGATTACAGACTGAGGATTTGGGATCCCTTTCTCAATTGACAACACTAAAATACTATGATCTTCAATGAATAGCTGATCGATGTTGAGGGAGTCCAGATCGAGCTGCCAGTCTTCAACTTTCTTCTCTTTAACTTCTGTGCTTGCTTCCTTTTTAGGCCATTCCATGCCAAAGAAGATTTCAAACCCCGGCAGACGAGTACCAGTGATGTGATCAATGAATGGCTCTGGGAACCCATAGTAATGGAAGTCTTCTCCTTCAATCACAAAATAACCATTGAGGGTCTTTCGATAGGGCATCATTTTAATGAGATCCGTGGTGCGCCTTTGCCTTTTAGCAATGGCCTTGTCCCGTTTTGTCTTCCAGTATTGGGCCCAATCTTCCTTAGTAAGCTTATATCCTAGTCTGAATGTGCCGATGACCTATTTAATCATTGGTGCCTCTTTAATACCTTGCTGCTTGCGTCCTAAACCCATGCCAGGAAAAAATCTCATTTTCTTGAATATATTGGCCATGTAGCAATTAGAGGTATTTTCCATTGGAAAATATTCTTTCATGGCTTGATCCCATTGGACTGAGCATATCTTTTCAAGCTCGAACCCACTAAGCTTTACTCCCTATTGTTCTGGTTGAATTTCAAGCAACGGCTCATCCTTAGTTTCAGTACTGTTCATAATCCCTACAATTTCAGCATCTCCATGAAGAGTAATCACTAGCCCATCCTTGATAAACTTGACCTTCTGGTGTAGCATAGAAGAGATGGCTTTAATTTGGTGTAACCATGGTCTCCCTAACAATAAATTGAAAGAAGACTGGATGTCAATAACCTGAAATTCCATAAGAAATTCAGTTATGCCTGTGGACAATCGAAGGTGCAAGATTCCCAGTACATCCCTCTTGGTGTTATCATAGGCCCTAACACCTTGATTAGTGGGCTTGAGATCTTCAGCCTTAAACCCAAGACAAGTAGCCGTTTTCAGCAGGCAAACGTTCAGTACACTCCTGTTATCGATCAAAACTAGAGGTACCCTCATCCTGTTACAGTCAACTATAATGTGCAACGGCTTAGTGTGGCTTGCCCCTTCTTTTGGGAGATCTGAGCCCAAGAAGGATAGGATATTCTCCACGTAAGTTGTCCCTACTATACTAGCCAGCTGATCTGGAGAAGTATCAAGGGAGACTTGGGCTGTGTTTAGTGCTTTGAGAACAACCTCCCTATGAGCAGTGGAAGCCATGAGTAAACCCCATACTGAGATATTGGCCCGTGATTTTTTCAACTGCTTGATCACGGAGTTATCCTCTTCGATGCTTTCCTTGGTGGGATCTTCTCCTTCTTTTCTTGCTAGGACTGCAGGATTATCAACACAGAGTTCTTGTGGCTTAAAAACTCTTCCCCCTCGAGTCATATGTCTAACTTCATCACAGGAAAGGGAGAAAGGCTCATCTTCTTCAGTCAACAAGTATGGATCTTCTTTTGTCAAAGGTACAAGGTTTTTCATTTGAGCCAACAGGTAACTAATGAATGCGGGACTATCGTAATGGGACAGGGATAAACAACATGTATCATCCGAGGTTAAATCAAATGGTTCATAGTTCATAGTGAAAACCTCATCAGTGAAGGCTATCCCGGCAAGGGGGTAACTAGGCGGTTTAACTTGGATTGGATGGATGAGAGAAACAGGACGAATAGTAATGGGGTATGAGAAACCATGTTCATGGTTGGTGAAGGTTGATAAGTAGGTAGTGGATTAATGGTGACATTTGGTGGGCTAGGGATGGTGACCTTTTTGTTGTCAATAAGGTTTTGAATGTCATGGCGCAAGGTTATACATCGATTCGTGTGATGGCCAGGATTTTGATGGAACTCACAGAACAAGTTAGCATTGTGTCCAGCTGGCAAGGGATTAGGTAAAGGTCGGGGTTGGATAGGGGTCAGAAGCCCTTTTTTCATGAATTTGTGAAGCGTTACCGTGAGACTCATCCCTAGATTGGTAAATTGACGCGGAGTTCGAAGTTGACTTGGATGAACCTGGTTATTAGTCCGGGCTGGGGGTTGAGCTGGGGTAGCTGATGTGTTTGCTATGTAGACGTGGTTGGTACTAGGTTTGAGAATATATAGTTTCTTAGATTTGTTATCTGAGGGGTTAGAAAGAACCCCAGAGGAAAATGCATCCTCGAGTTGACTTCTATCCTGTAGTAGAGACTCAAAAGTAGGGAGATTTTGGGCCACTAGATGCTGAGCATATCCTTGTGAAAGGTTCTTTAGGATAATCACTACTTGTTCCTTCTCCGAATTTCTATCCTACATTTGAATAGCCTTGGCCCTCCAGCGACCAATGAAATCAGTAAATGCCTCCCCATTTTTATGTTTAGTTACTTCCAAATCCCTTCTTGAGGTCTCAATCTCGGTACTATATTTATACTGATGCCAGAAGGCCTTTGACATGTTCTCCCATGTACCCACAATAACTGGATCTTGAGACATTAGCCAACGTAGTGCTAATCTTGATAAAGTTCTTAGGAACAATAATGTCATTTGTTCGTCGTTGAGCCCCATAGTACGCATGTTGGTAACATATACCTTAAGATGTGTTTTCGCACATCCTGTCCCACTGAATTTATCCATTTCAGGCATCACAAACTTCTCTGGCAAATGGATTCTAGGGATGCGGTTAAGAGCTTCAATGCCTGCTGTAATTTCATCAATACCCTTTATACTTTTCATAGCTGACTCCAATTGAGACATTCTATTAGATAACGTCGGATTTTCATCAACATATTCTTAGTTTCCATCGAGTTCGAAGACTTCATGTGGACGTTTCTCTTCCACATTTTTCCCTTTTGGGTCATCTAGAGGATTACCCGTCGATTTCGAGGTCTGTTCTAACACTTCCACTTTGCCTTTTATACTGTTGATATCATTGGCAAAGGCTGCAAAGATCTTACGGATCTCTGTGAGCTCAGATTCTGAAGCCATCTCTACTTGTTGACTTGGTACTGTGGTTCATTCTAACCGACTGAACTTACGACTCCAACTAGGAGATGGACGCTTGAGTTTGGGTGCAATGATAATCCTATATGATCCCATCAAAGATAGATTTAGTCAATTTCAGTATTACCCCCTTGAAAAAATTTTAAAGAATCATTTTATTGACGTTTGTGCACCAATCCATTAATTAATCCATTCACACAATGAGTATTCGAAAAGAAAATAAATATTTATTCAAAAAGAAAGATAGTTTTATTGAAAATGATTGACAACGAATATGTTCTTATGAAAAACATATTTCAACAACTTTGACTGGAATTATTTTTACATGGACGCTTGGCTTTATCTTGATGGTCATTAGGATTGCTGTCAGGCTTGACCCTCCTGGCTCTAACCACGGGCTCTTTGAATTCTGTTGGTCTGTCTGGATACCCTAAGGTGCGCTTGTTCCAAGCTTTATCAATGAGGTGTACTAACTTTTCAGTCAAAGGCTCGGGGGAAAAGAAAGCTTTGTGCTGAGGTAAAGATAACTCTATAGGTACGTCTTACTGTTCTGGGATCAGATTAGGATGGAAAAAAGATGTTTCTTCTAAACCAATCAGACGGACATAGTAGGATCCTTTGGTTCCTAGAACAGGGGGATCAGTCATCCACCAAGGGCACCTAAAATCGATATTACAGGCAAGGAGAGAGTCTAACCATTTACTCCAAGCTTTGACTGAGTTGTGACGCACTAACAAGTTTCTCTTAGAAAAGTGTTCTGGCCCATATTCGAGGTTTGAGGGAACATCTATGATTTTCAGACGATCACAAAGCCACATATAGAGTAGGTAGGGGCTTCCTTTGAAGTTTTCCCCTGCACCCTTTTTTATGACATCTAGACCTGAGAAAGTTTCAGCTAGGATAAGGGGTACTGGGTTGGCTTTCCTTGAGAGTTGAGAGGCTATATCTATGAAGGACTCAGGGATAGTTTGGCCATCACTATTAGAGGTCAGTATGTATTGGGCTAGGATTCCTAGGCATAATTGGTAATCTTTAGTGGCTCGCTAGGCTTTGGGTTTTACATTGATAGGATGATTGCGGGAGCGATACGGGCCCAGTAAAGGTACTAAGTCCAATCTCCCGTCATGGACTAAGGCCTTGGCTTCTTCCTTGGAAATGTTCAGTTATGTGGCGAGTTCATCAGAAATTTCAGTCTTCAATGAGAGCCTGACTAGAGGTCCTGAAGTGGATATCCTCATGATGCCACAATAATCCTCGTGAATGGGGCACAAGTGCATATACCCCATATGGAATATGTGAAGATAGGGGTTCCATCGCTTAGCCATAGCATGTAAGAGGTTCCAGTCTATTTCAAATTCGTGGAAATAGAGAGTACTCCTCAACATGAATCTTCCAAAATTGATCTTCTCTACAGGGTGCATTCCTATGACAGTTGTTTTGACTAACTGATCGATTGGGTTATCGCCTGCAACTAGCATCTTGGTTTGACATAAAAGGGTATTTTAGTACTCTTCCAAGGTCCATGTAAAATATCAATTTCCTTTTTATTTAGAAAATACTTTCCTTTCAGAAAATCTTATTTTTATGAAAAAGCTTTTTTGGAAAATATTTTTTCTAGAGAACACTTCTTTTTGAAAATATTCTTTTCTGGAAAATATTTTCCTTTTATAAACTATTTGTCTGCTTTTGAAAATTTGATCTCCATTTTCAATTTAAATGGCCCGGCCCACCATGATTGTTGGATCGGGATGGACTGGGTCATTATTGTAAAAGAGTGGATTCTTTATTGGGTCGGTGCACCCATTTTAATTTTCAAAAATGACATTTTTGATCCTTGAGGACAATCATACACTCTGATCTCACCATTCACATCATTCACATACATTCATCAATCAGAAGGTTTCATTCAATAAACAACCCGGGAACACCCACGATAAGTTCGAGTCGTGACCTACAGGGAAGGTTTCCAGACTCTAAGCTTACTACGTGCAATGCATTTTTATCTGGCCACCCTTGCCCAAGCACACCTAAATACCTTTCGATACGTGGTGACTTGGTTTGATATACCGTATAGGTGATAATCCAAAACCTTAATTCACTTCTCTAAAGTCAAAAACAGCCAGTTTGATCTCCAGTTGAGAGGTGGCGCACAATGTTGAGCAAGGGCCCACTTAAATACCTCTCGTATAAAATAGACGTAGTCTGTCCCTCTCGTACAGTAGGGTACAGTGGGGCAAGATCTTGCTTAGGCACCAGTTTTGACCAAGAAGTGCAATTGATATACTTAGATTATCTTTTACACCTACGGGTACGAGTCAAGAGTTGTAGCTTTCATAAATGGTTTGGCATCCCACGAGGGGACCGACCACGTACTAGTGCTACGTTGGCAATCGGGACATGTGACTGTGTGGCTCACAATAGGTCAAAGGCTCAGGTTGCTCCAGCCTGGGTGCATCAATATACCTCTCAGAATCACCTGATCGGACGGTATTGATGCCCTAGTTTGATATACCCTAAGGTACGTGACTGGAGTTGTGGTTTTCATGAATGACGTCGCATCTCCGAAGAGACCGGGCCACGCACTAGTACCACGTTGGCTATATGGGACGTGTAAGTGGGTAAAACAATAAACGTGCATGTGGTGTGTGCAAAACAAGGTGGAGTGTGCCCGAGGCCTTTTTCAAACAACATGGGCCCATGGGCCTTATCAAACCATTACAACATTGATATCACATGAATATTAAACACCAATCCGATCACATTCCAGCACATCAACATTATGATTAACATCAAATATGTATCTCAAACAAGATTATGACATGTTAGATAGGCAATTAACAAGAACTAATAATATGGTCCGAATCATTGAAATAAGCCCATAGTTCCAAGTCTCAAAAAATTTATATGGCCCAATCAAGGTTATTTTGGGGCGACCCAAAATAATTCAAAATTTCTAAGGGTATTGAATTGAGGGTATAATAATGATCGATGAAATAAAGAGGATATTTTATTATTTTTTTATTATTATTTAAAAAAAAAAGAAAACAAGTTGAGCCCAATCAAAAGAAATTCAGAAAACAAAACAAAATAAAAAGACATAAACATATGTTGCTGTTAGCAACATTTAAAATTTGTTTTTTTCTAATTTTTTGAACTTTTTTTTTTTTTTTAACTTTTTAATCTTTATTTATTATCTTTTTTTTAAAAAAAAAATTTAGAGAACAAATTGATTTTAAAAACCCAAAATACTTTTATGAAACAAACTACATGTTGCTGTCACCAAAAATTCGGACTCATCCACTATCACGTCGAGATAAACCTTAGGTGCTGTTTAGAGAACAACAGAACCAAATGAATCTAATTCAAAACACAAGAACCCACTCAACCCGAAAATCAGAACCTTCAAAGCCATCTACTTTTATACAGACCCATTGGTGAAACGGAGACATCAAGCAGACAACGTGTGAAAGATAGAACCGAGAGAACCAACAAAACAGAATCGTAGCGTATGAAAAATTCACGGAGTTCTTCGATAAATTATTCACCATCTTAGTTTGTTGAGACGAAGAAATTCTCTATGAACTGCCTTCTGATGATTTGAATATTTTATTTGAAAGAAAGAGAGTGAGAAACCGAGATTCAACCAATCTTCACAGAGATCTTCACGTTCGAGATCAAGTTCAGAAGCACCTATCTTACAAGAACGACTGATCGGGCAAAAAAACAGCCACTAAAATCGAGACATGAGACGATTTTTGAGTGAAAAAATGCGAAGTAATCAGGAAACAGCACCCCATACCAGTCCCAAAAAAATAGAGCAAAAAATAAAAAAAAATAAAATCTATGTCAATGGCAATATTCCCATACTTGAGGTTTTTCAAGTCTGATCCTCAATATCCCCAGCAGAGTCGCCATTCAAAGCGCCCTCGATCCGCGGGGTGCGTGGATCCGCTTTTGACATTTGAGGTTTGGAAGTCGCTACCTAGTTATTACGGTCTAGGAACCGAATTTTGACTCTAAAGGCAAATAAACTAATCTACGAAAGAAAAATACGGGTCCGGGGATCACGTTACGGGGTTGGAAGGTGTTAGGCACCAACCTCGCCCGGCAAACGCCGGTCTCTACTAATTTTCAAATAAAACTACATTGCTAACAAGACCTAAATAATAATAAAAAAATAAAAATACTCACCTTTTTCGAGCGCAACGATTTTATTCCCTTAGATCTGATAAAATCATTCCTTGTACCGTACTCCTTGCTTCATTCTGTCTCCGGATCTGATTTCTGATCTCCGAAACAAGGTATCTCTTTCTTAGATCTGGATTCTTCGAACTTTTTTATGGATTTTGGGGTGTTTTTGAAGGGCTTCTAGGTATTTTTCAAGCTAAAATCGAAGTATGAGTGTTAGGTAAGGAGTTGGGGCTTCAAAATTAGGGTTTCGAGAAGCTTGTGGAGGCTTCTTGACCTATTTTTTTTAGGGTTTTTTCTTTGATACGAAAATAGGGTATGGAGGCTCCTATTTACAAAATTTTTTAGAAGCATTAGGGTTCGATTAGGATTTCTTTTAGAGTTTTAATTAGGGTTTTGACTTTGGTCTTATGAGATGGACTTAGTCTTTAAGGTTTTAATTTAGGATTTTGACTTTAGTCTTATGAGATTGACTTTAATAGTTTGACTTTAGTCTTTCTTGGTTGGCTTTTAATATCTTGACTTAGTCTTACTTGATTGACTTTAAGGCTGACTTTAATCTTACTTGATTGACTTTGATTTTTGGAGAACCCCTTTTATTATATCTTTAATTCTTTGGGCCCCTAGATGGAGGGGGTCCTTAAATAAAGATCCTGGCAACCATCAACAATTTTGCCTGAAAGCCTGATTGATCAATTTTTAGTTTAAATTTTTAAATTAATATTATTAATGTTTCACTTTACATTATTAATGATTTATTTATTAATTTCAAAATTTTTAGTTATTAAAATTGTAAAATTATCGTTTTACCCTCGGAGAGGATTTTTTACATTTTAAGTCGTTTTTCAATGTCCTAGGATGTTTTGGAATCAGTTTTTCATTTAGAATTCAATGGGAATGTTGGTTTTTGTAATTTATGAAGGTTTTTGTATGAAATGGTCGTGAACTTTATGAGAGGCATTTTCGTAATTTTGTCGAATTCTGTGAAAATTAGCGACATGATTTATTTGGTTTCGATTTGTTATTTTATGTGTTTGAATGAGTTTTCCTAATCGTAATGTAGGCTCTAGGGTTATTTTGATTTTAGGGGTATTTTGGTAATTTGGTCATTTTTAGTAATTTTTATCGTGAAACTTCTTTTTAGTCTGCAAGATGATGATTTCTATGTTTCTGGGGTCGTATTTTCCTAGCGTAACGTGATTTCTAAGTTTCGTCAGTTCGAGATACCTCATCCAGATTTCTGAAACATATCTGGTAATAAAATAAAGCATTGGAATAGACATCCATCATTGGGAACCGTTGCAATCGGATTGACGAGTTGATTAATCAGGCGAGTACAAAAATGGGGTGTCTACACTCAAGCATCACGCGACACCTTTGATCTGGGGATTAAATTGACTGTTTTTGGCTTCAGAGAAGTGAATTGAAGTTTGTGATTATCACCTATACGGTATATCAAACGAAGTCACCATGTACCGTGTGATTGAGTATGCTCAAGAGGTATACAGTTGTACTTAGGCAATGGTGGTTAGATAAAAAATATATTACACATAGTAAGACTTAGAGTCTAGGAACCTCCCCTGTAGGTCATGACTCCAATTTATCGTGGGTGTTCCCGGGTTGTTTATTGAATGGGACCTTGTGAATGATGAGTGTATGCGAATGATGAGATCAGAATGTATGGTTGTCCTCAAGGATTAAAGTTTTTTGTTTTACCTGATTAAAATGGGTACACCGACCCAATAAAGAATCCATTTTTTGTAATAATTCATGATAACCCAGTCCATCTCGATCCAACGGTCATGGTGGGCCGGACCATTTAAATCAAAATGAAATTCAAATTCTTTGCTAATTCGGATTTCAACCCATTTTAAAAAAAGAAAATATTTTTCGGAAAAAGAATATTTTTCAGAAAAAATATTTTCCAAGAGAAAATACTTTCCAAAAGAAAAAAAAAAGGAGGAAAAATGATTTACAAAAGATCTATTTTGGCATGGGAAATTTTAAAAATATGTCTTTTCCAAAAAATTTATTTTTATGCATGAACTTTGAAAAATTACTAAAATGTATTTTTCTAAAAAGAAAATGACTTGCAAAAAAAATAATCAGATTTGTGAAAGTTTTTATTCAATTAAAACATTATTTGTCAATAAGTTTTCATATTGTAATAAAATTATTTTCCTTCTAAATAATCATTACATGAATGAATTGGTGCACAGAATTCGATAAAATCTCAGGGTTCATTTAAAATGTTATCAAGGGGGTAACACTAAAATTGATAATCCACATTTGATGGGGTTACAAGGTTATCATTGTACCTAAGCTCAATCGTCCATCGTTTTACTAGGGTCAGTAGTCTGGTCAGTTAGAATAAATGTCAACACCAACTGAATCGTTAGAAATGACCCCAAAATCTTTTTAAATTACACAGTTGTTCCCTGAAGATCACAGTGCCTTAGTCCTGTTGGTTGTAAACAATGTTCCAAGTCCTCAGTCCGTAATCAAGCCCGTTGTGGGTACTTATTTTGAGTTTCCATGAGTTATGTGGGTTAGCTAAGTCCAATATTTTTTTACCAATCCATCAATGTCATATTTTCTTTAGATTGAGTCTACTATTTTTCTGTTGTGTCGAGTTAGTTTATCAAGTCTATAGAGGTGTCTGTCGCCCCATCTGAAATTGATCGGATAAAGAAATTTTTTGAATACCTCGAGCACATTAACGGATTAACTAATAATCTAACTTCAAGGATATAGATAATGGTCGGGCTCAATCTTTAATCGAGAAAGCAAAGGTCATTGACCTCAGAAGAAAATAATTCTTAGAAAAGTTCAGATAGAAAACATCCTATCCTCCAAAGGAACACAAAGGGATAATGGATTTACTCAGAAATTTCGAAAGATTTGTTCGTGTGATCTTATGAGGATAAGTTAGGTATAAGCTTGGGTGTTGTTCAACACGGAGTAGATACTCGCCCATATCAATAGAATCAAAGATGTTAGGATATGTATTAACGTTATCTTCACTACATCTCGAATCGTAAAGTTCATTCAAACACATATTATCAGCCGATATGGGGGTACCTTTTGAGCTGATCTATGATAATGGGTCGTACTTCAAAGTTTAAGTTATTATTTTGTGTTCAAAATTCAAGATCCGGCATCACAAATCATTCATTTACCGTCCTCAGATTAATGGAGCAGTTGAAGCAGGTAATAAGAGTCTCAAGATAATCATCGTGAAAATGTGTCAATTAAACCAAGATTGGTCAGAAAAGCTACCATTCACACTATGGGGGTATCGTACTTCAAATACAGTCTTCCACTGGAACTATTCCCTACTTTCTAGTATATGATATGGAAGCAATCTTACCAATTGAAATGGAAATCCCGTATCTCAAGGTCTTAACGGAAAGTCAATCGCTATAAACAGACTAGGCTCGTCATTGGGTATGAAGAACTAAACTTGATTGAAGAAAAATAACTTAAGATGCAAACTTATCAAAGAAGAATCGCTCGCACGTTTGATAAGAAGGTTAAAGTTCGCTACTTACAAGTCAAGGATTTAACCGTCAGACTTCAAAGAAAACTAAGAACTCCTCGACCATAAGAGGAAGTCTGAACTTAATTGGAGGGATTCATCTATCAGCAAGAAAATACTACTTTGGAAATCATTAGATTTTAAAGAAAATCAAGTACCTATTTTTGACCCCAGGGGGAAGTTCAAAGTTAATTGGGGAGGTCCGTTCATCATAAAAAAATATTACCTGGAAAAGCTGTCAGACTTCAAGACCATGATGGAATCGAACTATCAGAGTCAACCAACCTTGACTAGATCAAATGATACTACATTTAAGGAGGCCACCTTTAGCCGAATCAATTTCCTACTACCCATTTCAACATCTCCTTTCTCAGCCCTTTGTAGCCTTTTTGAACGAAAAACAAGCTTTTTTATTTCTCAGCCCGATCACCTAACCTAGGGGAGGGAAAATTCGAACTATGTTTTGGTTTAATCCCAAAATTCTGGGGTAAGTAGACAACTTGAGAAGTTACTTAAGGCCCGACCACATCAAAATAAAAAAATAGATTCCTAGATAAAGAAAACATTTGAAAAAAAAAATTAAAAGAAAAAGAAATATTATCCAAAATGGGGAAGAAAATTCAAGGAAAAAAAAGTAATTTAAAAGAAAATGCCACAAAAGGGGCATTTGGATTTTTGAGCCTCAAAATTCTTTTCTTTTTATACCCAATCCTAAGCTTACCCATAAAAGTCCTCCTAAGTACCGTGTGAAAAGTCAAGGAAGATAGCAAATCATGATTAGACAGCAATTCCAAAAGTTCAGAAAAAAAGGGAAAAATGGGACCTACTAAGTTGAAAATCCGAAAAGGACGACTTAAGCAAAAATTAAGGTAAGCTCGCAAGGTTGAAAATCTGAAAGGACGACTTTGACAACAATTAGAGCAAGAAAAAAAATGTTCGTTAAATCAAAAATCTGAAAAGACAATCTAAGCAAAAGTTAAATCAACAAAGAAAAATAGAAGAAAATCTAAGGAGGTTCGAGCCGAAACATCAGAAGTCCGAATAATCAAGTTCAACACTTAGCTTAAACCAGGTGAAAGCGCCTTCGATCCGCGGGTTGCGCAAATCTGCTTTTGACCTTTGAGGTTTGGGAGTCGCCACCTAGTTATTGCGGTTTATGAACCGAACATCGACTCTAAACGGATAAAAATAACTAATCTACTTAAAAAATAACTGAGTTCGGGGATCACATTACGGGGTTGGAAGGTGTTAAGCACCAACCCCATCCGACAAACGTCGATTTCTACTAATTCTCAAATAGAACTACATTGCTGAATAGACCTAATCAATAATAAAAAAATTTAATCTTTACCTTTACGAAGACAACGGTCTTGTTCCCTTAGATCTGGTAGAATAGTTCTTCGTATAGCACTCCTCGCTTCGTTCTGTCACCGGATTCATTTCAGATCTCCAAAACAAAATATCCCTTTATGAATTTTTCTATTTTTTTTATAGATTTCTGGGTGTTTTGGAAGGATTTCTAGGCATTTTGTGAGTTAAAGTTGGGGTATGGATGTTAGGTATGAAGTTAGGACTTCAAAATTAGGGTTTAGGAGAGGCTAGGGAAGCTTTTTCACCTATTTTTTCTAAGATTTTTTTTTATATACAAAAATAGGTTGGAGGGACCCCTATTTATAGATTTTTTTAAGTGCTTATTTTGATAGAGTTAGTGTCTAATTATAATTATTTTAGAAAGAGTTATTGTTTAATTATAATTGTTTTAGGTAGAGTTATATTTTAATTAGAATTGTTTTAAATAGAATTATTATTTAATTAGGATTGTTTTAAATAGAGTTATTATTTAATTAGAATTCTATTAAAATTTTGACTTTTAGTCTCACTTGATTGACTAGAATTTAGGGTTTTGACTTAAGTCTTACTTGATTGACTTTAATCTTACTTGACTGACTTTAAAATCTTGACTTTAGTCTTGATTGACTTTAAGATCTTGACTTTAGTCTTACTTGATTGACTTTAAGATTGAATTTAGTCTTACTTGATTGACTTTAATTTTAATTAGGATTTCATTTTACATTAATTAATTTTTTTAATTATTAATTTCAGAATTTTTAATTATTAAAATTGTAAAATTACTATTTTTCCTTCGGAGAGGACTTTTTGCATTATAAGTCAATTTTTGATGTTCTAGGATGTTTTAGAATCGATTTTTCATAAGGAATTCAATGGAAATGTTGATTTTTATCATTTAAGAAATTTGTTGTGCGAAATGATCATGAACTTTATGAGGGGCATTTTCATAATTTTGTCGAATTCTATGAAAATTGGCGAAATAATTTATTTGATTTCGATTTGTTATTTTATGTATTTGAAAAGGTTTTCCTAAGTGTAATGTAGGCTCTAGAGATGTTTTGAGGTTAGGGGTATTTTGATAATTTGATCATTTTTTAGTGATTTTTATCGTAAAGCTTCTTTTTGTCGGCAAGATGATGATTTCTACGTTCTTGGGGTTATATTTTCTTAGCGTAGTGTGGTTTCTATAGTTTTGTTAGTTTGAGATACTTTATCCAAATTTCTAAAACATATCTAGCAACAAATAAAGCATTGGAATATCATCCATCATTGGGAACTGTTGCAATCGGGTCAACTAGTTGATTAGTCAGGTGAATGCAAAAATGGGGTGTCTACAGATGTCCCTCTTTGGTAGAGGGTTCAAGCAAACTAGATAGCAAATCTACTTTGGTAAATAGTATGATATCCGAATGCCAAAGCTAGTGACAGTTCATTTTGTAGCCTAATTTAGCAATTCGTCAGGATGTTCGGATCCTTGAAGATAAAACTCTCCCTGAACTAGAATGTTGTCAGGCCTTGAGCGCGAACTCTTACTGACTGTGTCAGATCCTTGAATTTTAGAAAATTCTTCCTGACTAAGATGTGCAAGTGTGTGCACTTGAAATCTAAGATAAATCTCAAAGGGTCTAAGTAAAATTCGAGTAAAACTGAGTAAAATTTGAGCAAAACATAAAATCTAGGAAAACCTGAGAAAATTTTTGACTTTAAACAAAACTTGAAAAAAATTTGAGGTTTGAGAAAAATCTGAGCAAAAGTTGAGAAAAAGTTGAATGTTATACTCTACCTACCCTAGGTGAAAGAGTAATGAACTTATTTTTCTGGGAGTCCTACTCTACCAGCTCGGGGTGAAAGAGTAATGAACTAACTTTTTTTAGGAGTCCTACTCTACCTGCTTGGGGTGAAAGAGTAATGCACTAATTCATTTTTTTCTTTTTGGGAAATTCTACTCTACCTACTCGGAGTGAAAGAGTAATGAACTAAGCTTTTTGGGAGTCCTACTCTACCTGCCCAAGGTGAAAGAGTAATGAACTAATTTTTTTGGGAAGTTCTACTCTACCTACTCGGAGTGAAAGATTAATAAATTAAGCCTTTTGGGAGTTCTACTCTACCTACCCAGGGTGAAAGAGTAATGAACTAATTTTTTTGGGAAGTTCTACTTTACCTACTCGGAGTGAAACAGTAATGAACTATTTTTTTTGGGAGTCATACTCTACCTGCCTAGGGTGAAAGAGTAATGAACTAATTTTTTTAGGAAGTTCTACTCTACCAACTCGGAGTGAAAAAGTAATGAAGTAATTTCTTGGGAGTCCTACTCTACCTGCCCAAGGTGAAAGAGTAATGAACTAATTTTTTGGGAAGTTCTACTCTACCTACTCGGAGTGAAAGAGTAATGAACTAATTTTTTGGGGAATCCTACTCTACCTGTCCAGGGTGATAAAGTAATGAACTAATTTTTTGGGAAGTTCTACTTTACCTACTAGAAGTGAAAGAGTATAAACTAAGTTCTTTGGGAGTCCTACTCTACCTGCCCAGGGTGAAAGAGTAATGAACTAAATTTTCGGGAAGTTCTACTCTACCTATTCGGAGTGAAAGAGTAATGAACTAATTGTTTTGGGAATAAATGGGGGATTTATACCACATTTCATTTTTTTTAATTAAAAAATTAGATTTTATAAAGGTTCGGTAAACATTTTAACTCTCTTTGAATCTTAGGAGTTTTCAAAATTGCTATCAAGAGGATAACATTTAATTCAGAGTTAACCTTATCCTTTGGGGTTGAAATTGACCAGGCTTCAAAATCAAAATGCCCCTAGTTTGATAGGGAACATTACACTGGGGATAATTGAACATAATTTGAAAACGAATGCACCTAGTGTAAGGGGGGAAACTATACTCTTTAGCAAAAGGAAGTGCCCTTGTTATGAAAGTTTGAAATCCTTGATTACCGCAAACGTAATAAAGGTTTAACTTTTAATTTTGACTTTTTATATTGAAGATTTTGAGTCAAGCTCAAAGAAATTGGAACAAAAATATTTCTTTTTAAAATTCATCATAGAATTTGTTCTTTCTCCCCGTCGGTTCGCCTAGGGATATGAAACTCTTCAGATCAATCATAGACGAGATACTTGTATCCACTGAGTTTATATTTGGCTCAAACTGGGTATTGAAACTTGATCATTCGATCTTCTGATGTTTCGGCTCGGATAACTTTTTCAGCTTCTCAACTCAACAGAGATTTTCTTTTATTTTTTTGGTTGCTCTAAGTTTTACCTAGATTGCCTTTTTAGGTTTTCAATTTAGCGAGCATGCTCTAGCTTTTGCCTAGATCGTCTTTTTAGGTTTTCGATCTAGCAAACTTACAATTTTTTCTCTTTTTTTTGCTCTAATTGTTGACAAGGTCGTCCTTTCCGATTTTCAACCTTGCGAGATTGCTCTAGTTTTTGCCTAAGTTGCCCTTTTGGATTTTCAACCTAGCAAGCTTCATTTTTTTTTCTTCTATTTTAAACTTCTGGAGTTACTGTCTGATCATGCTTTGCTATCTTCCTTGACTTTTCTGCACAGTACTTAGGAGGACTTTTATGGGTAGGCTTAGGACTGGGTATAAAAAGAAAGGAATTTTAAGGCTCAAAAACCCAAATGCCCCTTGTGTGGTATTTCCTTTTAAATTGTTTTCTTTTTCCTTGAATTTCTTCCCCATTTTGGATGATATTTATTTTTCTTCTGAATTTTTTTTTTTTAGATTTTTTTTATTGTCAGGGAATAAAAAGGCATAATTTCTTTTTTGAAAAGGCTACAAAGGGTTGAGAAAGGAGATATTGAACTAGATAGCAGGAAAATTGATTCGACCAAAGATGGCCTCCTTAAATATAGTACCGTTTGATCTGGTCAAGGTTGGTTGATTCTGGTAGTTCAATTCTATCATGATCTTGAAATCTGACAGTTTTTTCAAGCAGTATGAATCTCTCCAATTGAATTCTGGCTTCTTCCTATAGTCGAGGAAGAGTGCTCAATTTTATTTATTTTTTTTTTTTTGGTAGTCTGATGGTTAGATCCTTGACTTGTAAGTGATGAACTTTGACTTTCTTGTCAAACATGCAAGTAATTCCTCTCCGTTGACAGACCCAATCTGTTTCTAACAATTGACTTCCATCAAGACCTTGAGATACGAGATTTCCATTTAAACTAGCAAAACTTCTTCAATACCACACACTATAAAGTAAGGAGTGGTTCCAGCGGCAGATCAAATTGAAGTGTGATATGTCCATAACGCGAATGATAACTTCTCTAACCAATTTTTGTATGATTGACACACTTTCACGATGATTATTTTTATACTCTTATTAGCTATTTTAACTGCTCCATTGGTCTGAGGATGGTAAGAAGATGATTGGTGATGTCGAATTTGGAACTTTGAACACAGAGTGATAACCTTGACTTTGAAGTATGATCCATTATCAGATATCAATCCCAAAGGTACCCTGTTTTGACTTATGATAGCTCCAGTAAAGACAACATTGAAACGTTTTATAACATCTTCTTTGATCTCGTTGGTGTTTTCATTTCATCGAGCGAGTATCTATTCCATGTCGAACAACACCCAAACTTGCACCTAACATATCCTCATCAGACCACGTGAGCAAGTCTTTTGAAATTTCTGAGTAAATTCATTATCCCTTCGTGTTTCTCTAGGGATAGGATGGTTTCTAATTGAATTTCTTTAGGAATTATTTTATGTTCTGAGGTCAATGACCTTTGTTTTCTTAATTAAAAGTTGAGCCCAACCCTTATCTTCTTATTCGGAAAAGAAATCTATCAGATTATTAGTTAATTCGTTAATGCGCTCGAGGTATTCCAAAATTTCCTTTATCCGATCAATTTCAGATGGGACGACAGACACCTCTATAAACTCGATAAACTAACTCGACTTAACAAAAAAATAGTAGACTCAATCTAAAGAAGACATGACCTTGCTGAAGAAAAGGACTCGAGCTAACCCAAATGACTATTGAAAACTCAAGACAAGTACCCACACGAGTTTGATTAGGACTGAGGACCGAGATATTGCTTACAACCGGTAGGATTGAAACACTATGATCTTTAGGGAACAATTGGGCGATGTTGAAAAATTCTGAGGTCATTTCTGATTGTTGACTTGATATTATGTTTGTTCTAACTGACCGGACTTATAACCCTAACTAGATGATGGACGATTGAGCTTATGTACAATGATAACCCTTAAACCTCATTGAAGATGAATTTAATTAATTCCAGTATTACCCCCTTGTAAACACCCCATTTTTGCATTCGCCAGATTAATCAACTCGTCAACCCGATCGCAACGGTACCCAATGATGGATGTTTATTCCAATGCCTTATTTTGTTACTAGATATGTTTCAGAAATCCGGATGAGGTATCTCTTGATAAAACTGTAGAAATCAGACGAAAAGAAACTTCACGATAAAAATCATTAAAAAATGACCAAATTACCAAAATACCCCTAACCTTAAAATATCCCTAGAGTCTACATTACGCTTAGGAAAACTCTTTCAAACACATAAAACAATAAATCAAAACTAAATAAATCATTTCACCAATTTTCACAGAATTCGACAAAATTATGAAAATGCCCCTCATAAAGTTCAAGATCATTTCACACAAAAAACTTCATAAATGATAAAAATCAACATTCCCATTGAATTCTTTACGAAAAATCAATTCCAAAATATCATGGAACATTGAAAAATGACTTAAAATGTGAAAAGTCTTCTCTGAGGGTAAAACGGTAATTTCACAATTTTTATAATTAAAAATTTTGAAATTAATAAATAAAATATTAAATAATTAAAGTGAAACATTAATGAAATTAATTTAAAATTTTGAACCAAAGAAATCGATCAATCAGGCTCTCAGGTAAAATTGTTGAGGGTTGCCAAGATATTTCTTCAAAGACCCCTCCATTTGGGGGTCCAAAGAATTAAAGATATAATAGAGGGGGTTCTCCAAAAAATTAAAGTTAAACAAGTAAGACTAAAGTTAAGGTATTAAAGTCAATCAATTAAGACTAAAGTCAAGGTATTAAAGTCAATCAATTAAGACTAAAGTCAAAATCTTAAAGTCAATCAATTAAGACTAAAGTCAAAATCTTAAAGTCAATCAAATAAGACCAGAAGTCAAAATCCTAATAAAGTTCTAATTAAATAATAACTCTATTTAATAGAGTTCTAACTAAAATATAACTCTACCTAAAATAATTCTAATTAAAATACAACTCTACCTAAAATAATTCTAACTAAAATACAACTCTAACTAAAAGAATTCTAATTAAATACTAATTCTATCTAAATCAACCCTTAAAAAAATCTATAAATAGGGGTCCTCACACCCTATTTTGGTATCAAATAATAAATCCTAAGAGAAATAGGTTAGAAAGCCTCCCTAACTTCCCATAAACCCTAATTTTGAAGTCCCAACTTCTTACCTAACACCCATACTTCGATTTTAGCTCGAAAACACCTAGAAGCCTTTCAAAAACACTCAGAAATCCATAAACAAATCCGAAAAATCTAGATCTAAGAAAGAGATAGCTCGCCTCGGAGATCAGAAATCAGATTCGGAGACAGAACGAAACGAGGAGTACTGTACAAGGAGTTACTCTGTCAGATCTGAGGGAATACAATCGTTGCGCATCGAAGGTAAAATTTCCTTTATTTTTTTATCTAGGTTTTTGTTAGCAATGTAATCTTATTTGGGATAAGTAGAAACCGGCATTGACCGGGCGGGGTTGGTGCCTAACACCTTCCAACCCCGTAATGTGATTTCCGAATTCAGTTTTTCTTTAGTAGATTAGTTTTCTTATCCGTTTAGAGTCTGTATTCGATTCCTAGACCGTAATAACTAGGTGGCGACTCCCAAGTCTTAAGGGTTAAAAGCGGACTGCGGATCGAGGGCGCTTTCAGTGGCGACTCTGCTGGGGACCATTGAGGATCAAACTTGAAAAACCCCAAGTATGGGATCATCGCTAACATGACCTAGGATTTTTTATTATTTATTCTTTATTTACTTGTTTGTTCATTGTTATATTTGCATATTTGTTTTTTGTTATTTTTTTTTCGATTATTGAGCATGCGTTTTGACTTTAAATATTTGGCTTCGGCATGTTATTCTTGTGAGTTAATCAAGGGTCATCTAAGGTGGTCCTAAATAACAAAAGGTTTTGGAATGGTTGATTTTATTGAAGATAGTATGGTGATTGGTAGACCATGACGTTTGATTTTTACGTGTGTAGATCTTTTTTATTTTTATTTTTTTTATTTTACGTAGAGTGTGTGCGATTGATCATGGGATAGCGTGTTGTTTTCCTAGTTTTTTTTTTTAAATAAAAATTTTTTTTAAAAAAAGTATTTAATTAGTTTAAATAATTTTTTTTTAGGAAAGTAATGTTGACAGCAAGAAGGAAGTCACAAAAAAAAAAAATTAAAAAAAAATTCGTTTAGAGATTCTGTCAACAGCAATGTGGGGCTGGTATGTAGTAAAAAAAAATCAAATTTCTTTTAAAAAAAATTTCATTTTTTTTTGGTTCTGTTTACAGCGACATTTAAATGGTGTGTAATAAGTAAAATCGTATTTTTTCTATCCCCACATCGTCTTCTCAAAAGAAAATGCTTGTTTCACCATTTTTTTTCAACAGAGACCAATTTGACCTCTCTGTTGATCAGTTGGAAGTCAGTCCAAACTGACTTGAAATTCCATCGAAATTTTCGTTTCCCCATGCTATAAATCGTTCTCTCCTCTTGAAATCAAATCTAACATAAACGATTTTGTATAAAATAAAACCGATTTCACTTCTTGCTGTCGAAGAAAATTCCGTGTTTAACCAGATCAAATCATTAAAAGTTTGAGGTTTGGAAGACCAGATCGAATCCAAATCAGTTCGTAATAGTATCTGAAAGGTTTTTAACTTCGAAGATCAGTCCAATCGATGGTTCTCATTGCTTCGTTAGATCAAATTGCATGATCGTTTAAATCTGAAAATTAGTGATTGATGTTCGTGTCTCTTCCCTAATCAACTTGCTGTTTTTTTATTATTTTTTAATGATGATCGTTGGTGCTCATAGAATGTTATAATCCAAACTTCACCGATCGACTGGGTTTGAGCTTCAAAAGAGTTTGCCAATGTTTTGTTTAAGAAAAAAAAAAACAAAAAAACATTGCTGATTTTATCGATTAATTAGTCAACTCATCTCAGTAAGATTCTGTTGATATATGTTGTTTTGGATGAAATTAAAAGTGGAATTTACGCCCGATTGTTTTGAGAGAATTAAATGGGTAAGTAGGCTCGATTTTACTTTGTTTGTTTTATGTGTCGAGTTCGCGGATTAAGTGATTGTTTTTTTTCTCTCCTCGTTTTTGATGATACATAGAATTAAGAACTAACAGCCCACACTCTGATTGAATAGAGAATGACTATGGATTCTTTGTGAGTGTTATCGACACACCAATTGTGCTAATGTCATCTTGATTATGATAATTAGTCATTGATTTACATGGAAATTGGGGTGACACTAGCAAAAGATGATGTGTCAATAACGATCCAATTATGGGTTAAATTTTTAGGACTTTGTTTTTTTTTTTTTATAAAAAAAAGGGGGTTATTGGATTTTAGATTTCCATGCTAGCGATTATCCATTGATCCTTGATCGAATGTGCTTTAAAATTTTGAATTATTTTGGACCATCCAAAATGACCCTTGATTGAAACACATAAATAAATATTTCGAATTAAATGTTTGCTTCTAACATGGATATATGCTTGATATGCTTATCTTTAATCATGTGATTCAAATGATGTTGATCTTGATTAAATATTCATGTAACTCATGTTATAATAATTGGATTGATTGGGCCCATCGGCCCATTTGTTTAAAAAAGGCTCCGGGCACACCCCACCTTGTTTTGCACACACCACATGAACGTTTACTATTTTGTACACTTACAAGTCTTATATAGCCAACGTGGCACTAGTGCGTGGGCCGGTCTCTTCGGAGATGTGACGTCATTCACGAAAACCACAACTCCAGTCACGTACCTTAGGGTATATCAAACTGGGGCATCAATACCGTCTGATCAGGTGATTCTGAGAGGTATATTGATATACCCAGGCTGGAACGACCTGAGCCTTTTACCTATTGTGAGCCACACAGTCACATGTCCTGATTGCTAACGTAGTACTAGTACGTGGTCGGTCCCCTCATGGGATGCCAAACCATTTATGAAAGCTATAACTCTTGACTCGTACCTATAGGTATGTAAAAGATAATCTAAGTATATCAATTGTACTTCTTAGTCAAAATCAGTGCCTAAGCGAGATCTTGCCCCGTTGTACCCTACTGTACGAGGGGGATAGACTACGTCTATTCTAGATGAGAGGTATTTAAGTGGGCCTTTGCTCAGCATCGTGCTCCACCTCTCAATTGGAGATCAAACTGATTGTTTTTGGCTTCAGAGAAGTGAGTTGAGGTTTTAGATTATCACTTATACGGTATATCAAACCAAGTCACCATGTATTGAGAGGTATATAGGTGTATTTGGGCAAGGGTGGCCAGATAAAAATGCATTGCACGTAGTAAGCTTAGAGTCTAGAAATCTTCCCTGTAGGTCACAACTCGAAATTATCATGGGTGTTCCCGGGTTGTTTATTGAATGAAACCTTTTGATTGATGAGTGTATGTGAATGATGAGATCAGAGTGTATGATTGTCCTCAAGGATCAAAAATGTTATTTTTGGAAATTAAAATGGGTGTACCGACCCAATAAAGAATCCATTCTTTTACAATAATGACCTAGTCCATCCCGATCCAACAATCATGGTGGGCCGAGCCATTTAAATTGAAATAGAAATCAAATTTCAACGAAAAAAATGGTTTACGAAAGGAAAGTATTTTCAAGAAAAAGTGTTTTCCAAAAGAAGGGTTTTCCAGAAAAAGTGTTATTCTCTAGAAAAAAATGTTTTCCAAGAAAAAATATTTTTCAGAAAATATTTTCCATAAGAACAAGATTTTCCAAAAGAAAATAAAAAATTGATCTTTTACATGGACCTTGGAAGAGTACTAAAATACCCTTTTGTGTCAAACGAGGATATTAGTCGCTGGCAATAACCCGATCAACCAGTTAGTCAAAACAACCGTCATAGGGATGCACCCTGTAGAGAAGATCAATTTTGAAAGATTCATGTTGAGAAGTGCTCTTTACTTCCACGAGTTTGAGATAGACTAGAACCTCTTACGTGCTATGGCTAAGCGATGGAACCCCTATCTTCATATATTCCATATGAGGTATATGCACTTGTGCCCCACTCACGAGGATTATTGTGGCATCATGGGGATATCCACTTCAGGACCTCTAATCATGCCCTAATTGAAGACCGGATATTCTGGTGACCTCACTACAGGACTGAACATTTCCAAGGAAGAAGCCTAGGCCTTAGTTCATAACGGGAGATTGGACTTAGTATCTTTACTGGGCCCGTATCGCTCTCGTAGTCATCCCATCAATGTAAAACCTGAAGCCTGGCGAGCCACTAGAGATTATCGATTGTGCCTAAGAATCCTAGCCCAATACATACTGACCTCTAATAGTGATGGCCAAACTATCCCTGAGTCCTTCATAGATATAGCCTCTTAACTCTTAAGGAAAGCCAACCTAGTACCCCTCATCCTAGCTGAAACTTTCTCAGGTTTAGATGCCATAAAAAATTATGAGTGGGAAAGCTTCAAAGGAAGCCCCTACTTACTCTATATGTGATTTTGTGACTGTCTCAAAATCGTAGATGTTCCCTCAAACCTCGAATATGGGCCAGAACACTTTTCTAAGAGAAACCTGTTAGTGCGTCACAACTCAGTCAAGGCTTGGAGCAAATGGTTAGACTCTCGCCTTGCCCGTCATATCGATTTAAGGTGCCCTTGGTGGATGACTGTGTAGACACCCCATTTTTGCATCCGCTTGATTAATCAACTCGTCAACCCGATCGCAATGATTCCCAATGATGGATGTGTATTCCATTGCTTTATTTTTTTACCAGATGTGTTTCAGAAATCCGAATGAGGTATCTCGAACTGACAAAACCTTAGAAACCACGCTACGCTAGGAAAATGCGACTCCAGAAACATAGACATCAACATCTTGTAGACCCAAAAAAAAGTTTCACGATAAAAATCACTAAAAAATTATCAAATTATCAAAATACCCCTAACCTCAAAACAACCCTAGAGCCTACGTTACGATTAGGAAAACCCTTTCGAACACATAAAACAACAAATCAGAACCAAATAAATCATTTCACCAATTTTCACAGAATTTGACAAAATTACGAAAATACCCCTCATAAAGTTCCCCACCATTTCACACAAAAAATTTCATAAATAATACAAAATAATATTTCCATTGAATTCCTTATGAAAAATCGATTTTGAAACATCCTAGAACATTAAAGTCCTCTCTAGGGGCAAAATGGTAATTTCATAATTTTCATAATTAAAAATTTTGAAATTAATAAATAAAACATTAAATAATTAAAGTGAAACATTAATGAAATTAATTTAAAATTTTAAACTAAAAAAATCGATCAATCGGGCTCTCATGAAAAATTGTTGAGGGTTCGTGAGATATTTCTTTAAGGACCCCTCCATTTGGGGGTCCAAAGAATTAAAGATATAATAGAGGGGGGTGCTACAAAAATTTAAAGTCAATCAAGCAAAACTAAAGTCAAGGTATTAAAGTCAATCAAGTAAGACTAAAGTCAAAATTAAAGTCAATTAAGCAAGACTAAAGTCAAGATATTAAAAGTCAATCAATTAAGACTAAAGTCAAAATATTAAAAGTCAATCAAATAAGACCAAAGTCATAATAGAGTTCTAATTAAATAATAACTAAATCTAATAGAGTTCTAACTAAAACACAACTCCACCTAAAACAATTCTAATTAAAACACAACTCTACCTAAAACAAGTTTAACTAAAACACAACTCTAATTAAAAGAACTCTAATTAAACACTAACTCTATCAAAATCAACTCCTAAAAAAATCTATAAATAGGGGTGCTCACACCCTATTTTCGTATCAAATCATAAACCCTAAGAGAAGTAGGTCTAAAAGCCCCCCTAGCCTCCCATAAACCCCAGTTTTGGAGCCCCAACTCCTTACCTAACATCCCTTCTTCGATTTTAGCCTAAAAAATACCTAAAAGTCCTTCAAGAACACCCCAAAATCCATTAACAAATTTGAAGAATTCAGATCCAAGAAAGAAGAGATACCTTACCTCGGAGATCAGAAATCAAATCCAGAGACAGAATGAAGCAAGAAGTATGGTATAAGGAGTAATTTTTGTCTGATCTGAGGGAACAAAGTCTTTGCTATCGGAAAGGTATAACTTTTTATTTTATTATTATCTAGGTTTTTTTAGCAATGTAACTTATTTGGAAAGTTAGTAGAGACCGACTTTGGCCGGGCGGGGTTGGTGCCTAACACCTTCCAACCCCATAACATGATCCCCGAATTCAGTTTTTTCTGTTCTAAATTAGTCATTTATCTGTTTAGAGTCATTGATTGGTTCCTAGACCGTAATAACTAGGTGGCGACTCCCAAACCTCAAGGGTCAAAAGCGGATCCGCGTACCCCGCGGATCGAGGGCGCTTTCAGACTGATCCCCCTGTTCTAGGAACCAAAGGATCTTACTATGTTCGTCTGATCGGTTTAGAAGAAATATCTTTTTACCATCCTAATTTGATTCCAGAACAGTACGACGTACCCATAGAGTTATCTTTACCTCAGTACAAAGCTTTTTTTCCCCCGAGTCTTTGACTGAAAAGTTAATGCATCTCATTGAGAAGGCCTAGAACATGCGCACCTTAGGGTACCCAGACGGACTAGCATAATTCGAAAAGCCAGTTGTTAGAGCTAAGAGGGTCAAGCCTGACAGCAATCCTGATGACCATCAAGACAAAGCCAAGCGTCCATGTAAATATAGTTCAAGTCAAATTTGTTGAAAGATGCTTTAATAAGAACATTTTCTTTGTCAATCATTTTCCATAAAGTTATTTTTTTTTTTTGAATAATTATTTATTTCCTTTTGAATATTCATTGTGTGAACGGATTAATTAATGAATTGGTGCATGAACCTCAATAAAATGATTCCTTAAAATGTTATGAAGGGGGTAATATTGAAATTGACTAAATCTACCTTTAATGGGGTCATATAGGATTATCATTACGCCCAAAGTCAAGCGTCCACCTCCTAGTTGAAGTCGTAAGTCCAGTCGATTAGAACGAACTATAGTACCAAGTCAACAAGCAGAGATGGCTTCAGAATCTAAGCTCACAGAGATCCGTAAGATCCTGATAGCCTTTGCCAATGGTATCAACAGTATAAAAGGCAAAGTTGAATTGTTAGAACAGACCTCGGAATCAACAGGCAATCCCCTAGACGACCCAAAGGAAAAGAAGGTAGAAGAGAAACGTCCACGTGAAGTCTTCGAACTCGACGGAGACGAAAAATATGTTGATAAAAACCCAGCGTTATCTAATAGAATGTCTCAATTGGAGTCGGCTATGAAAAGTATAAAGGGTATCGACGAGATTGCAGCAGGCATTGAAGCTCTGAACCGCATCCCTAGAATCCATTTGCCAGAGAAGTTTGTGATGCCTGAAATGGACAAGTTCAGTGGGACAGGGTGTGCGAAAACACATCTTAAAGTGTATGTTACCAACATGCACACTATGGGGCTCAGCGACGAACAGATGACGTTATTGTTTCAAAGAACTTTATCAGGATCAGCACTACCTTGGCTGATGTCTCAAGATCCAGTTACTGTGAGTACATGGGAGAACATGTCAAAGGCCTTCTGGCATCAATATAAATATAGTACCGAGATTGAGACTTCAAGAAGGGATTTGGAAGCAACTAAACAGAAAAATGGGGAGACATTCATTGATTTCATTGGTCGTTGGAGGGCCAAGGCTACTCAAATGTGGGATAGACCTTCGAAAAAGGAACAAGTAGCCATTATCCTAAAGAACCTCTCACAAGGATATGCTCAGCACCTAGTGGCCCAATATCTCCCTACCTTTGAGTCCTTATTACAAGTCAAAAGCCAACTCGAGGATGCATTTGCCTCTGGGATTCTTTCTAACCCCTCAGATAACAAGCCTAAGAAACCATATGTTCTCAAACCCAATATCAACCATACTTACATTGCCAATACCTCAGTTACCTCAGCTCAACCCCTAGCCCGGACTAATAACCAGGTTCATCCAAGTCAACCTCGAACTCCGCATCAATTTACCAATTTAAGGAAGACCTTTACCGTAACTTTGCAAAAACTATTAAAAAAAGGGTTGCTTACCCTGATTCAACCCCAATCTTTACCAAATCCCTTGCCAGCCAGACACAATCTCAACTTATTCTGCGAATTTCATCAAAATCCTGACCATCACACGGATCGATGTATCACCTTGCGCCATGCCATTCAAAACCTTATTGATAACAAAAAGATCACAATCCCTAGCCCACCAAATGTCACCACTAATCTACTACCTACCTATCAACCTCCACCAACCCTAAACATGGTTTCTCACACCTCATTACCATTTGATCCCGTCTCTCTTATCTATCCAACCCAAGTCAAACCGACTAGTTACCCCCTTATCGGGATAGCTTTCACTGATGAGGTTTTCACTACGAATTATGACCCATTTGATCTAACCTCGGATGATACATATTGTTTATCCCCACCTTGTTACAGTAGTTCTGCATTCACTAGTTACCTATTGGCTCAAATAAACCTAAAAAGTCATGTACCTTTGACAGATGAAGATCCATACTTGTTGACTGAAGAAGATGAGCCTTACTCCCTATCCTATGATGAAGTTAGAAATATGACTCTATGTTGATAATCCTGCAACCCTAGCAAGAAAAGAAAGAGAAGATCCTATCAAAGAAAACATCGAAGAAGATAACTCTGTGATCAAGCAATTGAAGAAATCAGGAGCTAATATCTCGGTTTGGGGTTTACTTATGGCTTCCACTGCCCATGGGGAGGCTGTTCTCAAAGCATTAAGTATAGCCCAAGTCTCCCTTGATACTTCTCCAGATCAGCTGGCCAGCATAGTAGGGGCGACTTACGTGGAGAATATCTTATCCTTCTCGGACTCAAATCTCCCAAAAGAGAGAGCAAGTCATACTAAGCCATTGCACATCACAGTTGACTGTAACGGGATGAGGGTACCTCTGGTATTGATTGATAATTGGAGTACATTAAATGTTTGCCCTTTGAAGACTGCTACTTGTCTCGGGTTTAAGGCTGAAGACCTCAAACCCACTAATCAAGGCATTAGGGCCTATGATAACACCAAGAGGGATGAACTGGGAATTTTTCACCTTCGATTGTCCACAGGTATAGTAAAATTTCCTGTGGAATTTCAAGTCATTGATATCCAGTCTTCTTTCAATTTACTGTTAGAGAGACCATGGTAACACCAGATCAAAGCCATCCTTTCTACGCTACACCAGAAGGTCAAGTTTATCAAGGATGGGCTAGTAATTACTCTTCATGGAGACACAAAAATTATAGGAATCGTAAACAGTACTGAGGCCAAGAATGAACCACTGCTTGAAATCCAGCTAGAACAACAGGGAATAGAACTTAGCGGGTTCGAATTCGAGAAGATCTGTTCAGTTCAATGGGATCACTCGGTGAAATAATATTTCCCTATTGAGAACACCTCTAACTGTTATATGACCAATATGTTCAAAAACATGAGATTTTTCCCGAGTATGGGCCTAGGTCGCAAGCAACAAGGTATCAAAGAGGTACTAGTGATTAAGGAAGTCGTTGGCACATTCGGGCTAGGATATAAGCCTACTAAGGAAGATTGGACCCAATACTAGAAGACAAAGCGGGACTGTAGACACCCCATTTTTGCATCCGCCTGATTAATCAAGTCGTCAACCCGATCGCAAAGGTTCCCAATGATGGATGTCTATTCCAATGCTTTATTTTGTTACCAGATATGTTTCAGAAATCCGGATGAGGTATCTCGAACTGACAAAACTTAGAAACCACGCTACGCTAGGAAAATACGACCCCAGAAACATAGAAATCATCATCTTGCAAACCAAAAAGAAGCTTCACTATAAAAATCACTAAAAATGATTAAATTACCAAAATACCCCTAACCTCAAAACAACCTTAGAGCCTACATTACGCTTAGGAAAATCCGTTCAAACACATAAAACAACAAATCGAAACCAAGTAAACCACTTCGCCAATTTTCACAAAATTTGACAAAATTACGAAAATACCCCTCATAAAGTTCACGATCATTTCATACAAAAAACTTCATAAATGATAAAAACCAACATTTCCATTGAATTCCTTACGAAAAATTGATTCCAAAACATCCTGGAACATTGAAAAACGACTTAAAACGTAAAAAATCCTCTCCGAGGGCAAAACGGTAATTTCATAATTTTCATAATTAAAAATTCGAAATTAATAAATAAAACATTAAATAATTAAAGTGAAACATTAATGAAATTAATTTAAAAAGTTGAACCTAAAAAATCGATTAATTGGACTCTTAGGCAAAATTGTTGAGGGTTCGTGGGATATTTCTTTAAGGACCACTCCATTTGGGGGTCCAAAGAATTAAAGATATAATAGAAGGGGGTTCTCCAAAAATTAAAAGTAAATCAAGCAAGACTAAAGTCAATGTATTAAAGTCAATCAAGTGAGACTGAAGTCAAAATTAAAGTCAATCAAGCAAGACTGAAGTCAAGGTACTAATCGAGTCAATCTCATAAGACTAAGGTCAAAACCCTAAATCAAAACTCTAATCTAAACTAATCAAGTCAATCTCATAAGACTAAGGTCAAAACCCTAAATCCAAACCCTAATCTAAAACTAATCAAGTCAATCTCATAAGACTAAAGTCAAAACCCTAAAACCCTAAAGACTAAGTCAAAACCCTAATTGAAACCTAAAAGTAACCCTAATCAAACCCTAATGCTTCTAAAAACTTTATAAATAGGAGCCTCCACACCCTATTTTCGTATCAAAGAAAAAACCCTAGGAAAAGTAGGTGAAGAAGCCCCCACAACCCTTCCAAAACCCTAATTTTGGAGCCCCAACTCCTTCCCTAACACCCCTACTCCGATTTTAGCCTAAAAAACACCCAAAAACCTTTCAAAAACACCCCAAAAATCCACCACAAATTCGAAGCATCCAGATCCAAGAAAGAGACACCTTGCCTTGGAGATCAGAAATCAGATTCGGAGACAAAGCGAAGCAAGGAGGAGTACGGTACAAGGAACTCCTTTTCAGATCTGAGGGAATAGTACTTTTGCAGATCGAAGGTAAGGTTTTTTTTTATTATTTTTTAATCTAGGTTTTATCATTAGCAATGTAGATCTATTTGGGATAAGTAGAGACCGGCATTGGCCGGGCGGGGTTGGTGCCTAACACCTTCCAACCCCGTAACATGATCCCCGGATTCATATTTCTATGTAGATTAGTTCTGTTTTATCCATTGTAGAGTCATTTATGGTTCCTAGACCTAAACTAGGTGGCGACTCCCAAACCTCAAGGGTCAAAAGCGGATCCGCGCACCCCGCGGATCGAGGGCGCTTTCAGTGGCGACTCCACTGGGGACATTGAGGATCAAACTTGAAAAACCCTAAGTATAGGAGCATTGCCAATGACCTAGTTTTGTTCTAGTCTATTTCATTTAGTTCTTAGTTAGTTTTTTTTATTATTTGTTTATTGTTGTTGGTACATCATTAATTATCTGATTCTACTCGGAGCATTTTGATCTAACACGTTAATCTTCATGATCCGATCAAGGATCATTCGGGGTGACCCTAAAATAATACAAGATTTCGAATGGTTTTTTTTCTTAGGGATGGTTTTAATGATTATTGAGCATGAGAGGTTTTTTATTTCAGTTTTTATTATTTTTATTTTTTATTCCGTTTTTGGGCAGCATGTGTGATTTGTTCTTTAAACCTTTCTTTATTTTAAAAAAAATATAAAAATATACAAAAAAAGAAAAGAAAAACAAAAAAAAAGTGATTTTTGGAGTTGCTGTTGTGCTGTCCGTTGACTGCCAACAAAAAAAACAGCAAAAAGAAAAAAACAGCAAAGAAAAACATTTGAAAAAAAAAAAAAAAAGGAAATTTTTTGGTGTGCGTTTGATTTGCTAGTTGATTTTAAAAAAATATATATTGTTTTGGTAGGTCATGCTGTCCATCAACAACAAAGAATTTTTTTTTTTTTAGTATTTTTTTTGAGGTTCTGTGAGGAACCACCCATCGTTTTAAAATTGCTAAGGTGGTGTGCCATCAGAAGAATTCGATTTTTGCTATTTTCATCTTCTTCTTCACATAGCAAAGAATGGGGCAGCAAACAGAGAGAATACCCCTCCCTCTCCATGCGAAGACATTCTCTAGGTGAACTTAAAGACAGAATTTGGTTGGAGTTTAGCTATTCTGCCAGCGAATACTCCTGACTATCACGGGCAGAGAGAGGGACAAATAACGAGAAATACGAAAGAAGCGTTCTGGTATATCTTCTTCAAAACCTTAAATTTGTTCATCGAATATAGAACAAGCAAATGGAGAAAGAGAGAGATGAGTGTTTGCCTCTTGAGAACAGCCATGGCCATTCAAGCCATCGTCAACAGGAAAGAAAAACTCTAGAATCAGATTTATGGTTACAGGAAGAAGCAAGAATTGGTTGAGGATCTGCCCTGTGGTAACACTGTCGTTTTGGTAAGTTTGGACCAATTCATCACCAAGAATGCTTCCAACTCCAAGGGAACTTTATCAGCTCTTAACTCCGTTTGCCTTCAAGAACAACTCATGCTGGTTATTCGTCGCTTGATATCTTCATTGGAGCATGTCTCCCAATCGAATGCTGATTGGGGGATGACTGAGATCCCTTCGTCACATTGACCCTTTCCATCACCACCAGATAATTCGGACGGTGGAGATGGATTCGTAGATGTGAAAGAATCATAGATTTCCATATTGAAGGATTAAAACGGTGGAGAAAAGCCTAACCCATGGAAGTGTATTTGCTGATATACGGTATTTTCTCTCTCTTTCTTTTTAATCTGATATTGGTTTCGTTTCCTCAAAAATTGGAAGATTTGATAGCCTAAACAGCACGACATTTTGCTTGGAACAAGATGAGTACCAATGATGTTTTAATAATTGTTACAGAAATTTTAAAAATGGTGGGCCCACTGATTATTTTCATCTGGTTCATCACTTGGTGGAACCATATGGATTGAGTCTAATTTGAAAGTCAAACTGACGCCTAAAAAAGTCTGTAATAGTTTCCAAATTATCATTGTTGATCTTTAATAATGTGCCCAATTGTTGTTTGTAAAAATAAAATAAAAAACAAAAAAAAAACAAAAAAAAACCAAAAAAAAAAGGGGGAGATTTACTTGGCAAACTTATTGGTGGGTTTGGATAAAAAATAACAATAAACTTTTTGCTTTATTAAGTCTGTTGATTAACAAAATTTTGGAGTGGACCCGCTTCCTTTCAAATAAATTACTTATGACACTTTTTGTTCTTTGGCCATTGCATGAAAGGAACATTGGGGATAATTAATAATTTATTATATAATGTGGGCTCATTTCATGACTTGATAAGTAAGGAAATTTCCTTACAAGAGAAAATTTCCTGACTTCAATGGTAGAGAACATTTACAAAAAAGTAAGGCTGGCCTTACTAGTTTAGTAAGATTTCTTTCTTAATAAGTGGTATTGAGAAATCACGTGGCACTCAAAAAAGTGAAAAATTTTCGATTTGATATCATGAGTTTGTAGAGGAAGAAATTTTAAGAGTTTTTCTTAAAGATTAAAAAAAAAAAAACTTTTAAAACTTCAGATTGCGATAGCCGTTCACTTTCAAAATCTCAAGTTTAAGCTTTTAAAAAGAGGAATTTATTGTCGAATTTTAATTTTTCAATCCTAAACTCTTTTCGGGAAACGTAGAAGGTTGTGATATGGATGTGTCAATGTGATGGTCCACGTGAACTCAATAACCCTTAGTAAGGTTTCAAATCTATCTTAGTTAGTTAAGGTAGTTAGTGTTCTTACTCACAAATTTGTCATGCATCAAACTTCATAAAAGTAAGGGAATTTTGTACTAAAAATTCAACAAAAAAGTTCGCCAAGTATGTCTCAAAAAAAAAAAAAAAAAATTTCTTGTGCCTACCGCAATGGTTGATCGACGATTGATTATTCTTGTGTTATCCTGATTAATTGTTCATCTGATATGCCATAATCTTAATTGATATATATATTCGATGTGCATGCCTTGATCTTGATTCTGATGCTTTTGGATATTTGTGATATATGATCATATTTTTCTAATATCCATATTTTGGTATTGCGATTTGGCCCATAGGCCTATTTATTTGAAAAAAAAGCCCCGGGCACACCCCACTCTGTTTTGCACACACCACATGCACGTTTACTGTTTTGAGCACTTACACGTCCCATTTAGCCAACGTGGCACTAGTGCGTGGCCCGGTCTCTTCGGAGATGCGACGTCATTCATGAAACCCACAACTCCAGTCACGTACCTTAAGGTATATCAAACTGGGAGCATCAATACCGTCTGATCAGGTGATTCTGAGAGATATATTGATGCACCCAGGCTGGAGCGACCTGAGCCTTTGACCTATTGTGAGCCACACAGTCACATGTCCCGATTGCCAACGTAGTACTAGTACGTGGTCAGTCCCCTCGTGGGATGCCAAACCATTTATGAAAGCTACAACTCTTGACTCGTACCCGTAGGTATAAAAGATAGTCTAAGTATATTAATTGCACTTCTTGGTCAAAACTGGTGCCTAAACAAGATCTTGCCCCGCTGTACCCTACTGTACGAGGGGGATAGACTACGTCTATTCTAGACGAGAGGTATTTAAGTGGGCCCTTGCTCAGCATTGTGCGCCACCTCTCAACTGGAGATCAAACTGGCTGTTTTTGGCTTCAGAGAAGTGAATTGAGGTTTTAGATTATCACCTATACGGTATATCAAACCAAGTCACCACGTATCGAAAGATATATAGGTGTGCTTGGGCAAGGGTGGCCAGATAAAAATGCATTGCACGTAGTAAGCTTAGAGTCTAGAAACCTTCCCAGTAGGTCACGACTCGAACTTATCGTGGGTGTTCCCGGGTTGTTTATTGAATGAAACCTGTTGATTGATGAATGTATGTGAATGATGAGATCAGAATGCATGTGAATGATGAAATGGATGTATGTGAATGATGAGATCAGAGTGTATGATTGTCCTCAAGGATAAAAAATGTTATTTTTGAAAATCAAAATGGGTGCACCGACCCAATAAAAAATCCGTCTCTTGCAAAGGACCCAGCCCAACTCGATCCAACAATCCTGATGGACCGGGCCATTTAAATTGAAATAGAAATCAAATTTTCAAAGAAGAAAAATAGTTTACAAAGGGAAAGTATTTTCCAGAAAAAATATTTTCCAAAAGAAGTGTTTTCCAAAAAAAGTGTTATTCTCTAAAAAAAATATTTTCTAAGAAAAAACGTTTTCCAAAAAATATTTTCCATAAAACAAGATTTTCCAAGAGAAGATACTTTCCAAATAAAAAAACTATTTTTCAGACAAAAAAATATTTTCCAGAAGAAAATGTTTTCAAAAAGAAAAGAAAAAGAAGGACAAATAATTTGCAAAAGATCTATTTTTACATGAAAAGTTTTTATGGACCTTGGAAAACTACCAAAAAATATTGCAAAAAAATAATCAGATTGGTGAAATAAAAACATTATTTTCCAATATTTTTCAAGAGTGCAACATAATTATTTTTCTTCTGAATAATCATTGAATGGATGAATTATTTAATGAATTGGTGCACAAAATTCAATAAAATCTCAGGGTTTATTTAAAATGTTATCAAGGGGGTGACACTGAAATTGGTTAAATTCACCTTCAAAGAGGTTTAAGGGTTATCATTGTATCTAAGCTCAATCGTCTATCGTCTAGCTAGGGCTGTAAATCCGGTTAGTTAAAGTAAACGTCAATATCAAGTCAAACAGTTAGAAATGACCTCAAAATTTCTCAACATCGTCCAGTTGTTCTTTAAAGATCATAGTGCTTCAATCCTACCGGTTATAAGCAATATCTCAGTCCTCAGTCCTAATCAAACTCGTATGAGTACTTATCTTGAGTTTTCAAGAGTCATTTGGGTTAGCTCGAGTCCCTTTTTCTAGCAAGGTCATGTCTTCCTTAGATTGAGTCTACTCTTTCCTATTGAGTCAAGTTAGTTCATTGAGTCTATAGAGGTGTCTGTTGTCCCATCTGAAATTGATCGGATAAAGGAAATTTTTGAATACCTCGAGCGCATTAACGAATTAACTAATAATTTGATAGATTTCATTTCTGAACAAGAAGATAAGAGTCGGGCTCAACCTTTAATCGAGAAAGGAAAGGTCTTTGACCTCGAAACAAAAAATAATTCCTAAAGAGATTCAAATAGAAACCATCTTATCCCTAAAGGAACACGAGGGGATAATGAATTTACTCAGAAATTTCAAAAGACTTGTTCGTGTGATCATATGAGGGTATGCTAGGTACAAGCTTGGGTGTTGTTCAACACGAAATAGATACTCGTCTATATCGATGGAATTAAAGAAGATGTTATAAAATGTATCAGCACTATCCTTACTACATCTTGAGTTTCAAATCACATATTATCAGTCGATATGGGGGTACCTTTTGAACTGATCTCTCATAATGGGTCGTACTTCAAAGCATAAATCATTACTCTATGTTTAAAGTTGAAGATCCAGAAGCACAAATCATCCCCCTACCGTCCTCAGATCAATGGAACGATTGAAGCAGTTAGTAAGAGTCTCAAGACTATCATCAGGAAAATTGTGTCAATCACATCGAGATTGGTCAAAAAAATTATCATTCACGCTATGGACATATCGAGCTTCAATTCAATCCTCTACTGGAGCTACTCCCTACTCTTTAGTGTATGGCATGGAAGCAGTCTTGCCAATTGAAATGGAAATTTCGTCTCTCAGGGTCTTGTTGGAAAATCATTTGTTAGAAACAGATTGGGTTCGTCAGCAGCATGAAGAATTAAACTTGATCGAAGAAAACGAGTTAAAGCCCTGTACCATGTGCAAGCTTATCTAAGAAGAGTCACCCGTGCATTTGACAAAAAGGTCAAAGCTCATCATTTACAAGTCAAGGATTTAACTATCAGACTTCAAAGAAAATTGAACACTCCTCCTCGACTATAAGAGAAAGTCTGAGCCCAATTGGAGAAATTCATTCATTAAGGAAATACTGTCTGGAAAAGTCGTCAGACTTCAAGATCATGATGGAAGTGAACTACCAGAACCAACCAACCTTGACCAGATCAAGCGGTACTACATTTAAGGAGGCCATCTTTGGCCGAATCAATTCTCCTATTACCCAGTTCAATATATCCTTTCTCAACCCTTTTGCAGTATTTTCAAAAAAAAAAAAAAATTATGCTTTTTTTCTTTCTCAGCCCGTTCACCTAACCTAGGGGAGGGAAAAATCCGAACTACGTTTTGGTCTGATCCCAAAATTTGGGGTACGTAGGCAACCTGAGAAGTTACTTCAGGCCCGACCACACCAAAATTAAAAAAATAGATTCCCCGATGGAAAAAAAAATCTAAAAAGAAAAAAATTCAAAAGAATGGGGAAGAAAATTCAAGGAAAAGTTTAAATGAAATGCCACACAAGGGGCATTTGGGTTTTTGAGCCTCAAAATCCCTTTCATTTTACGCCTAGTCCCAAGCCTACCTATAAAAGTCCTCCTAAGTACCGTGTGAAAAGGTTAAGGAGGGTAGTAGAACATGATCAGACAGTAATTCTAGAAGGTCAGAGGAAAAGAAAAAGAAAAGAAAAAAAATGATGAAGCCTGCTAAGTTGAAAACCCGAAAAGGGCGACTTAGGCAAAAATTAAGGCAAGCTCGCAAAGTTGAAAATCTGAAAGGACAACTTTGGCAACAATCAGAGCCAAGAAAAAAGAAAAAGCTCGCTAGATTGAAAACCTGAAAAGGCGATCTAGGCAAAAGTTAGAGCAAGCTCGATAGATTGAAAACCTGAAAAGGCGATCTATGCAAAAGTTAGAGCAAAAAAAAAAAAAAAAAAAAAAAAAAAAAAAAAGAAGAAAATCCCAAGTTGAGAGCAGTTCGAGCTGAAACATCAGAAATCCGAATAATCAAGTTCAATACTCAGCTTAAACCTGGCATAGATTCAGAAGCCACAAGTATCTTGTCTACGATCGATCTGAAAATTCTTATTTCCCCAAGTGAACCAATGGAGAGAATGGTGAACTCTATGGTAAGTCTCAAAAGGAAATATTTTGTTCTCTTGAGCCTGACTCAAAATCATTAATAAAATTAATCAAAATTAAAAGTTGGATCTTTATTGCGCTTGTGGTAATCAAATATTTCAAACCTTCATATAAGGGGCATTTTTCTTTTTTATGTAATTTCCCTTCTTATACCAGGGGCATTTTTAATGATGTGCCATGTTTATTGTCAAACTAGGGACATTTTGTTTTTGGAGCAATGTTAATCCTAAAAACCTCAAACTTAAGGTTACCCTCTTGATAACAGTTATTCAAAAAACTCTTGAGGTTCAAAAGAAATAAAAATTCTTAAAACTTTTGGATAAATCCTTGAGGTTCAAACAAAAGCACTTCGGATCTCACATTTGACTATGTCCAGAGATCAACTAATATGGTATTCCCAGATCCAATCATTCCTGGATTCGATCATTTCTCTTCCAGATTCAGTATCTTCCAGATTTATTCAATTCACTCTGATCAGTCTTTTCCAAATTCATTCTTTCTTTCCCAAAAGTCCTTCATTCCTTTGCCAATTTTGCTCAGTTGCCGCCAAGGGTTAACTTGGATTTTGCTCAGTTACCGCCAAGGGTTATCTTGGATTTAGCTTAGTTTCCGCCAAGGGTTAACTTGGATTTTGCTCAGTTGCCGCCAAGAGTTATCTTGGATTTTGCTCAGTCTCCGCCAAGGGTTATCTTGGATTTTGCTCAGTGTCCGCCAAGGGTCAACTTGGATTTTGCTCAGTCTCCGCCAAGGGTTATCTTGGATTTTGCTCAGTCTCCGCCAAGGGTTATCTTGGATTTTGCTCAGTTGCCGCCAAGGGTTATCTTGGATTTTGCTCAGTCTCCGCCAAGGGTTATCTTGGATTTTGCTCAGTTGCCGCCAAGGGTTATCTTGGATTTTGCTCAGTCTCCGCCAAGGGTTAACTTGGATTTTGCTCAGTCTCCGCCAAGGGTTATCTTGGATTTTGCTCAGTTACCGCCAAGGGTTATCTTGGATTTTGCTCAGATGCCGCCAAGGGTTATCTTGGATTTTGCTCAGATACCGCCAAGGGTTTTCTTAGAATTATGCTCAGATGCCGCCGAGGGTTTTCTCGGAATTATGCTCAGATGCCGCCAAGGGTTTTCTTGGAATTATGCTCAGTTACCGCCGAGGATTTTCTCGGAATTATGCTCAGATGTCGCCGAGGGCTTTCTCGGAATTATGCTCAGATGCCGCCGAGGGCTTTCTCGGAACTATGTTCAGATGCCGCCGAGGGTTTGCTCAGATTATGCTCAGCCAGTTGCCACCGAGGGCTTTCTCGGATTATGCTTAGTCAGATATCGCCGAAGGTTTTCTCAGATTATACTTAGATAGTTCATTACTCTTTCACCCCGAGTATGTAGAGTAGAACTCCAGGAAATTAGTCCATTACTCTTTCACCCCGAGTAGGTAGAGTAGGACTCCCAGAAAAAGTAGTTCATTACTCTTTCACCCCGAGTAGGTAGAGTAGAACTCCCAGAAAAAATAGTTCATTACTTTTTCACCCTGAGTAGGTAGAGTAGAACTCCCAGAAAAAGTAGTTCATTGCTCTTTCACCCCGAGTAGGTAGAGTAGAACTCCCAGAAAAAATAGTTCATTACTTTTTCACCCTGAGTAGGTAGAGTAGAACTCCCGAAAATAGTTCATTACTCTTTCACCCCGAGTAGGTAGAGTAGAACTCCCGAAAATAGTTCATTACTCTTTCACCCCGAGTAGGTAGAGTAAAACTCCTAGAAAATAAGTCCATTACTCTTTCACCCCGAGTATGTAGAGTAGGACTCCCAGAAAAAATAGTTCATTACTCTTTCACCCTGAGTAGGTAGAGTAAAACTCCCAGAAAAAATAGTTCATTACTCTTTCACCCCGAGTAGGTAGAGTAGAACTCCCGAAAAAGAATTCATTACTCTTTCACCCCGAGTAGGTAGAGTAGGACTCCTAGAAAAAATAGTTCATTACTCTTTCACCCCGAGTAGGTAGAGTAAAACTTTCCAAAAAAAAATTGTTTATTACTCTTTCACCCATGGTAGGTAAAGTAAGACATTCAATTTTTTTATGCTCAATTTATGCTCAGTTGTGCTTATTTATGCTCAGATTTTACTCAGTTTCACACAGTGCACACACTTGCACACTTGTTCTTTTAGTCAGGGAGAATTCTTTAAAATTCAAGGATCTGACGCCATCAGTGAGAGCTCTCGCTCGAGGACCTGACAACCTTTTAGTTCGGGGAGAGTTTAACCCTCAAGGATCCGAACACCTCGACGAATTGCTAAATCAGGTTGCAAAATGAACTGTCACTAGCTTTGGCATTCGGATATCGCACTAATCTACCAAGATAGATTTGCTATCTAGTTTGCTTCAACCCTCTGCCAAAGAGGGGCATCTGTAGACACCCCATTTTTGCATCCGCCTGATTAATCAAGTCGTCAACCCGATCGCAAAGGTTCCCAATGATGGATGTCTATTCCAATGCTTTATTTTGTTACCAGATATGTTTCAGAAATCCGGATGAGGTATCTCGAACTGACAAAACTTAGAAACCACGCTACGCTAGGAAAATACGATCCCAGAAACATAGAAATCATCATCTTGCAAACCAAAAAGAAGCTTCACTATAAAAATCACTAAAAATGATTAAATTACCAAAATACCCCTAACCTCAAAACAACCTTAGAGCCTACATTACGCTTAGGAAAATCCGTTCAAACACATAAAACAACAAATCGAAACCAAGTAAACCACTTCGCCAATTTTCACAAAATTTGACAAAATTACGAAAATACCCCTCATAAAGTTCACGATCATTTCATACAAAAAACTTCATAAATGACAAAAACCAACATTCCCATTGAATTCCTTACGAAAAATTGATTCCAAAACATCCTGGAACATTGAAAAACGACTTAAAACGTAAAAAATCCTCTCCGAGGGCAAAACGGTAATTTCATAATTTTCATAATTAAAAAATTCGAAATTAATAAATAAAACATTAAATAATTAAAGTGAAACATTAATGAAATTAATTTAAAAAGTTGAACCTAAAAAATCGATTAATTGGACTCTCAGGCAAAATTGTTGAGGGTTCGTGGGATATTTCTTTAAGGACCACTCCATTTGGGGGTCCAAAGAATTAAAGATATAATAGAAGGGGGTTCTCCAAAAATTAAAAGTAAATCAAGCAAGACTAAAGTCAAGGTATTAAAGTCAATCAAGTGAGACTGAAGTCAAAATTAAAGTCAATCAAGCAAGACTGAAGTCAAGGTACTAATCGAGTCAATATCATAAGACTAAGGTCAAAACCCTAAATCAAAACTCTAATCTAAACTAATCAAGTCAATCTCATAAGACTAAGGTCAAAACCCTAAATCCAAACCCTAATCTAAAACTAATCAAGTCAATCTCATAAGACTAAAGTCAAAACCCTAAAACCCTAAAGACTAAGTCAAAACCCTAATTGAAACCCTAAAAGTAACCCTAATCAAACCCTAATGCTTCTAAAAACTTTATAAATAGGAGCCTCCACACCCTATTTTCGTATCAAAGAAAAAACCCTAGGAAAAGTAGGTGAAGAAGCCCCCACAACCCTTCCAAAACCCTAATTTTGGAGCCCCAACTCCTTCCCTAACACCCCTACTCCGATTTTAGCCTAAAAAAACACCCAAAAACCTTTCAAAAACACCCCAAAAATCCACCACAAATTCGAAGCATCCAGATCCAAGAAAGAGACACCTTGCCTTGGAGATCAGAAATCAGATTCGGAGACAAAGCGAAGCAAGGAGGAGTACGGTACAAGGAACTCCTTTTCAGATCTGAGGGAATAGTACTTTTGCAGATCGAAGGTAAGGTTTTTTTTATTATTTTTTAATCTAGGTTTTATCATTAGCAATGTAGATCTATTTGGGATAAGTAGAGACCGGCATTGGCCGGGCGGGGTTGGTGCCTAACACCTTCCAACCCCGTAACATGATCCCCGGATTCATATTTCTATGTAGATTAGTTCTATTTTATCCATTATAGAGTCATTTATGGTTCCTAGACCTAAACTAGGTGGCGACTCCCAAACCTCAAGGGTCAAAAGCGGATCCGCGCACCCCGCGGATCGAGGGCGCTTTCAGGGACAAGGCAATTACAAAAAGGAAATGGCACACCACGGATCTCATTAAAATGAAGCCCTATCGAAAGACCCTCAATGGCTACTTCGTGAAAGAAGGAGAAGACTTTCGTTACTATGGGTTCCCAGAACCGTTCATTGATCACATCATAGGCACTCGTCTGCCGGGGTTTGAAATCTTCTTTGACATGGAATGGCCTGAAAAAGGAAGCAAGCACAGAAGTTAAAGAGAAGAAAGTTGAAGACTGGCAGCTTGATCTGGACTCCCTCAACATTGATCAACTATTCATTAAAGATCAGAGTGTCATAGTGTTGTTAGTTGAGAAAGGGATCCCAAAGCCTCAGTCTGTAATCAAATCCGTTGTTGGGTGTCTCTCTAACTATCATGTAATTAGTCCTGTGTTGCATGTTAAGGCTGGGTCTGTCAGTCCCGTTATTCCTGTTCAGTCTGACATGCCAGGTGAGTCATTTACTTTTGTTAAGTCGAATAAGTTAATTATTTCTGCTGAGTCTGTTATTTCTAGTGATTATGTTTTTCCTGCTGAGTCAAGTGAGTCTGTCAAATCTGCAATGAGTCATGTTACCCCATCTCTTTTCAATGAAATGAAAGAAATTTTTTACTACCCCGAGCGTAATAATAATTAAACTAATAATCTGGCTTCGGAGGGAGAATCTTCCGACGAAGAACCTCCCCCTGAAATAATCAAATTACTTGAACAAGAAGATGAACGTCGGGCTCAACCTTTAATAAAGGAAGTAGAAGTTATCAACCTTGGAACAAAAGAAACTCCTCAAGAAATTCGGATAGGGGTAACTTTATTTCCCGATGAACACAAAGGGATAGTAGACTTGCTTATAAAGTTCAAAGACGTGTTCGCGTGGTCTTACGAGGATATGCCGGGGGTAAGCACAGACATCGTTCAACATCGGATTCCGTTGTATCCTGATGCTCGACCAATCGAACAGAAACTTCGACGTATGAAGTCAGAATGGACTCTGAAAATTAAAGAAGAAGTTACGAAGTAAATTAAGGCTAGATTTTTGGAAGTAGTAGAATACCCTGACTGGATTGCCGATGTCGTCCCAGTGTCGAAAAAGGATGGAAAGGTCAGAATGTGTGTAGACTTTGGAGATCTAAACAAAGCAAGCCCAAAGGATAGTTTCCCTTTGCAACACATAGATGTTCTAGTGGACAGTACAGCAGGACACGCTTTGTTGTCCTTCATGGATGACTTTTCGGGGTACAATCAGATAAAAATGGATCCTCGAGATATGTAAAAAATGTCATTCTTCACACAAGAGGGGACCTTCTGCTACAAGGTTATGCCTTTTGGTTTGAAGAATGTCAGAGCCACCTATCAAAGAGCAGCCACAACTTTACTACATGACATGATACACAAGGAAGTCGAAGTCTATGTAGACGATATGATAGTCAAATCCAAAGAACGGCTGGGGCATGTTGCTACTTTAGAAAAATTTCTCACAAGGATTTAAAAGTACCAACTCCGCCTCAACTAGCAGAAATGCGTATTTGGAGTAACTTCTGGGAAATTATTGTGATTTGTGGTCAGTCAAAAAGGGATCGAAGTAGACCCTGTGAAGATTAAAGCTATCCAAGAGATGCCACCGCTTGAGACTGAAAGGCAGATTCGAGGTTTTCTGGGTAGAATCCAGTATGTTAGTAGATTCATCGCTCAACTCACCAACGTCTGCGAACCTATTTTCAAACTTCTCAAGAAGAATGAACCAACAGTTTGGAATGATCAATGTCAAAAGGCTTTCGACCAAGTCAAGGAGTATCTCTTAAACCCACCTACACCGGGTGAACCACCTCTTCTTTATCTGTTAGTCAAAGAAGAAGTTATGGGATGCATACTTGCACAGTATGACAAAGATACTCGTAAAGAGAGGGCTATATACTACATCAGTAAAAAGATGTTAGAGTATGAACGAAAGTATTCGGCCCTCGAAAAAACTTGCTTAGCACTGGTATGGGTTGCTCAGAGACTCTGACACTATATGTTGTCTCAATCAATTATCCTGTTATCTCAGATTGATCATCTCAAGTATCTTTTCGAGAAGTCGGCATTGATAGGGAGAGCCGCGCGATGGTTATTGTTGCTATCAGAATTTGACATCATGCATGTTACACAAAAATCTATCAAGGGGAGAGCTGTAGCAGAATACTTGGCAGATCACCCTGTAGTAGAAGGAATAAGGCCTGTCGATCAATTCCCAGATGAGAACATCTTGCATGTTAAAGAAGAACCGTAGAACCAAACATGACAGTTGTACTTTGATGGAGCCGCCAAGCAAAATGAGTATGGAATAGGGGCAGTCATGTTTTCTCCAGAAGGATGCCACATTCCTATCGCTATTAAATTAGCCTTTTCGAATACTTATAACACGAATGAATACGAGGCATGCACGTGGGGCTTGAAGCTTCTTTGAACCTGGACATTACAGAAATTGAAGTTTTTGGGGATTCAGCCTAAGTCATATATCAGTCATTGGAAGAATGGAAGACTAGGGATGAAAAGTTGAAACCTTATCATGAGTATTTGTTAAACTTAGTCAGTAAATTTCAACCTATCATGTTCCAACACTTGTCAAGGGAGGATAACAGATTTGCTGACTCCTTAGCAACTTTATCTTCAATGATCCACTTACCCCCTGGCATGGAATTGAGGTCGATCACTGTTGAAGTCAAAGATAAATCTGCATACTGCCATCAGATCAACATTGCTACTCAACTACCCGATGGAAAGCCATGATATACATATATAAAGAGAGTGTTGGAAAAACAAAAATTCCTGGAAGAAGCATCGAGGAAGGAACGACAAATCCTACTAAGATTAGCATCTCAATTCATCATGTGCGCAGGAAATTTATACAAAAGGTCTTATAATGGGATTCATTTGTCGTGTGTTGATGAAGATCAAGCTGAATAGATAATGGTTGAACTACATTCAGGAGAATGTGGCCCACACATGAGTGGGAAAATGTTAGCTAAGAAAATTGTGAGACAAGGGTACTACTGGCCCACGATGGAAACAGATTGTCACCACATGGTCAAGACCTGTCATAAATACCAAATACATGCGAACCTTATATATGTGCCACCATCTCAATTAGTTGGTCTGACATCACCATGGTCATTCTCAGTTTGGGGAATTGACATTATTGGTAAAATATCGCCTAAGGCTTCAAACGGGCATGAATACATTCTAGTTGCTATCGATTATTTTATCAAGTGGGTCGAAGCAGCCTCTTATGCTGTCCTCACTGCGTCTCGAGTTGCAAAGTTTATCCAAACAAACATCATCAGTCGATACAGGATACCTTCGGAATTAATATCTGATAACGGGTCACACTTCAAAGCTGAGGTTATTAAATTATGTTCAAAATTCAAAATTTCACACCACAAATCATTCCCTTACCGCCCTCAGACTAATGGAGCAGTCGAAGCAGCTAACAAGAATCTTAAGACTATCCTCAGGAAATGTATCAATCACATCGAGATTGGTCAGAAAAACTGCCATTTGCACTATGGGCATATCGAACTTCAATCCGATCCTCTATTGGAGCTACTCCCTACTCCTTAGTATATGGCATTGAAGTTGTCTTGCTAGTTGAAATGGAAATTCTGTCTCTCAGGGTCTTGTTAGAAAGTTAGTTGTCAGAAGCAGAATTGAATTTGATCGAAGAAAAATGACTAAGAGCGTTGTATCACGTACAAGCTTATCAAAGAAAAGTCGCCCGTGCGTTTGACAAAAAGATCAAGGCCCGTCACTTACAAGTCAGGGATTTAATACTCAAAGATAATCGGGCACCTATCTTTGACCCTAGAGGGAAGTTCAAACTAAATTGGGGAGGTATGTTCATCGTCAAGGAAATACTATCAGGAAAAACTGTCAGGCTTCAAGATCATGATGGAATCGAATTACCAGAACCAACCAACCTTAACCAAATCAAACGGTACTACATTTAAGGAGACCATCTTTGGCCGAATCAATCCTTATATTACCTAGTTACCCAGTTCAACATATCCTTTCTCAACCCCTTTGCAGCCTTTTCAAAAAGAAAAATTATGTCTTTTCTTTCTCAGCCCGATCACCTAACATCGAGAAGGGAAGATTCGAACTACGTCTTGGTTTGATCCCAAAATTCTGGGGTACGTAGGCAACCTGAGAAGTTACTTTAGGCCCGACCACATTAAAATAAAAAAATAGATTCTTCGACAAAGAAAAAAATCTTAAAAGAAAAAATTCAAAAAAAATATCATCCAAAATAGGGAAGAAAATTCAAAGAAAAAGAGAAAAATGCCACACAAGGGGCATTCGGGTTTTTAAGCCTTAGAATTCCTTTTTTTTATACCCAGTCTTAAGCCTACCTATAACAGTCCTCCTAAGTACCGTGCAGAAAATTCAAGGAAGGTAGCAAAGCATGACCAGGCAGTAACTCTAGAAGTTCAGAAGAAAAGAAAAAAAAAAGAAAAAAAACCTTCTAGGTTGAAAATCCGAAAAGGACAACTTAGGCAAAAATTAAGGCAAGCTCACAAGGTTGAAAATTTGGAAGGACAACTTTAGCAAGAATCAGAGCAAAGAAAAAAATAGCTCGCTAAATCGAAAACCTGAAAAGGTGATCTAGGAAAAAGCTAGAGCAAGCTCGCTAGATTGAAAACCTGAAAAGGCGATCTAGGCAAAAGTTAGAGCAACAAAGCAAAACAGAAGAAAATTCTCAGGAGGTTCGAGCTGAAACATCATAAATCCGAATAATCAAGTTCAATACTTAGCTTAAACCAGGCACAGACTCATAACCCACAAGTATCTTGTCTATGATCGATTTGAAAATTTTTACTTCCCCAAGTGAACCAAGGGAGAGAAGGGTGAATTTTATGACGAGTCTCAAAAGGAAATATTTTTTTCTCTTGAGCCTAACTCAAGATCTTCAACAAAATTAATCAAAATTAAAAGTTGGATTTTTATTGCGCTTGTGGTAATCAAATATTTCAAACCTTCATACAAGGGGAATTTTCTTTTCCTCTAAATATGTAGTTTCTCCCTTATACTAGGGGCATTTTTTTGCATGATGTATTCAATTATCTCCAATGCCATGTTTATTGTCAAACTAGGGGCATTTTGTTTTTGAGCAATGTTAATCCTAAAAGATAATGGGAATTCCAAACTTAAGGTTACCCTCTTGATAACTTTTTTTCAAAAAATCCTTGAGGTTCAAAAGAAATAAAAACTCAGGTTTTAAATTTATAAAACTTTTTGATAAAACCCTTGGGGGTCAAACAAAAGCGTTCCTGATCTCATATTTTGATTTTTGCCCAGAGAATAACTCATTTACCTAGAGTAGGAGGTATGGCATTCTTTTGTTCCTAGATTCTTTTCCAGATCCATTCATTCTTGGATTCGATCATTCTCTTCCAGATTCATTATCTTTGCTCAGATGCTGCCAAGGGTTATCCTGAATTTTGCTCAGTTACCGCCAAGGGTCTGATGAGTGTCTCCAAACACTCAATTATACGTATATTTTCCAGATATTTATCTTGATTTTTATACCTATTTCTCCATATTAAGATAATAATCATGATAAGCCTCAAACCACCACGTTGCATGTTAATTAGACTTAATTATATATAAATAAATTCATTTACTAGATAAATCTAATTACGTGTGTTTCTTGTGCAGAAAATCAACAATTTGGAATCAAAATCTCAAGGCAAAAGCATTTGGGCCCACTTTGGAATGCCCTAATCCTTTGGAATGCCCTAATCCTTAACTCATATTCTCCTCTTTTGTCTTTTTGTGCAAAGAAAAGTGGAGGCTACTTTTAGACTCTTCTACACACATTTTTCTCTATAAATAGAGCCTTTATTTCTAGATAAAGGGTCCCATCTTGGTTTTCTTATCCAAGACTCCTTTAATCTAAGGCTCTTTGCCTATTCTCTTATTTTTTGTATTTTCATTTTCTAAGTATTTTCTTTTGGCTAATTAGTCTTGTAAGAAGTAGAAGAAGAAGAAGTTGTAATTTTCTCCATGAAATGAAGAAAAGTTCTTTCATCTCTTATCTTCCTTCTCTTGCAATGACATTAGGCTAAGTTCCCCTCCATTGGAGAGTGGAAAAGCCTAGAGTAAGTTCTTGTGTTATTTTTAATTTCATGCCTTTCTTTTATTTAAAATGCTTATGAATTCTCTTTAAGTTTCTTGCACCTTTTATTCTTAATATAGATACTTTATGATTAGATTAGATCAAGATAAAGTATGCTTAAACTAGATAATTGGTAGTAGGAAGTTTTCAAAAAGTCTACTTTGTTTATGTTCCCTTATTTCATTTCATTTGCAAAACTTTCCGATCTAAGGAGCTAACACCAAGCCCTTACGATTGAGTTATAAAAAGGCTTGAAACTAAGAATTGCTCATCAACATGTTCTAGGTAGATCTACCTCCAATGGTGTTTTAATTTCATAAGTTTACTTACTTTTAATTTCATTTACTTTAGTTTCTTTTCTAGTAATTTTACATTTTCTTATAAGTTCAAAAATACAAAGAAAAACAGTTTTAATTCCTTTTAGTTAATTTGAATTTTATCTTCTTAGCTTAACTCTATTCCTCCTTTCTCTTGGGTTCGATCCCTACTTGCCCCATAAGTAAGGTAAACGTAAGATTATTATTAACTCCGGTGAGAAGAACAATGATAGTTTCATCAAAATTTTGGCACCGCTGCCGGGGAAAGGTAAAGGTAGTAGTGGTAAGTTTTGATTTAAAATTCATTTCTTGCATTTTTATTTTATTTTATTTTTTTTTTCTTTTGATTTCTTTCTATAAGTTCAAGTGTTCTTGAGGTATTAAGAGATAAAAAAACATTGAAAAAAAAAGTCATTCCCGTTTTCTTTTTCACCCTTGACAGCAGAACTTAAATTGACTGTAACTTTCTACTCCGATCTCCGATTATCTATTAGTGTATATCGATTTGGGGTAGAACAAAATTTTCTATAAAATGTGACAAAGTTAGCTAGATTGTGCTAAGTCAGATTCTGTTTTTGAGTCCGTTTACTATCATTTCTACTAACATTTCTGTTTTGCTTCTTGTAGGTGAACATTTTTTTTCTTCTTTTCTTTCAATTTCCTTTAATCTTTAGTTAGGTTTATTTTTCTGTTTTAGAAACTCTTGTATAGGATTTCTTGTAATTTTTTTAAATTATCCAAAAAGGCTTGGATTGTAATAGACTAAGGAAGGACAACGAGTGGACAATACCGTCACGACTCCTTAGGTTCGCACACCAAAATTGGAGTTGGTGGCCTAAGTCGACTCAAACTGTCTTCACCCCGTCTAGCACGGGAGGTAATCTTGAAACACCCACGCCTCTCTTTGCTAGTGCGTTACTCCTTGCCTTTGTATGTTATTTTTTCAATTTGTACACACTTAGAATAATTAATTAAGTAGTAAAGAGCACCCCTCTCCTAGGGATGGCATGATAAGATAAGGATTGGAAGTCATTACCAATTCCTTGCTCTAATTAGGATAATCAACTCACTAGTCATCCAATCAAATTAATTAAAATCAATTAGACTTGACTATAGGGCCCACGAGCTCAATAGGAGAAATTTCGCTTCAAGTTGTGCCAATTGCGCTTCTTGGTCATCTTTTGTATCTAGTAAGATCTTGCCCTTTGAGGGGATAGACTCAGTCTATTCAAGAAAGGAAGGTATTTAAGCGTGCCCTTGCTTATGCATTGTGCGCCTCCTCCGATATGGAGATCCGAATGATTCAAACTTGATTTAATAGAACCGAGTTGGAAGGCTAGTTGCGCTATTTCTACCCAGTTAGGAGTTGTCTAGCTTTAGGCAACATATCTAGGTCCAGTCTTTTCTTTTTGTCATTGTTTGATCGACTATGTGATTTGCATGCTTGGTAGACGTTCACAAAACAATGTGTTAGAACCATTTGATCCTGAGATCGAACGTACCATCAGTAAGATACGCAAGACACCATCAGTAGTTATGATGGGTGATCGAGAGCGAACTCTCAATGAGCTCTTCGCTCCCGTTTCCGCATATCCTCCTACGTGCATTGTTTTACCATTAAACAGTGCACCTCAGTTTGAAATTAGGGCTGCCACCATTAATATGCTCCCTAAGTTCCACGGTTTAGAGCGTGAACAACCTTACACCCATCTTAATCGATTCTTGACTATATGTCAAACTTTTAGAAATCAGAATCTAGATGAGGAGAGTATCAAGCTTATTCTATTTCCGTTATCCCTGGAAGACCACGCAGCTGCATGGTTGAACTCCCTAACTCCCAATTCCATATCTACCTGGGATGTTCTATCCAAGAAATTTATTGCCAAATTCTACCCCGTGGCCAAAACTGAGAAAATGAAGGACTCTATTAGAAATTTTAGAGCCCATCCTGATGATGAATTTTCCTAAACTTGGGAAAGATTCAATGATTTATTGGTCAAGTGCCCACACCATGGCATTGACAAAGCATTGTTGGTGCAAAGTTTTTATAAAGGATTAACAATGAATCAACGTACCTTAGTCGAGTCAATGCATAAAGGTCAGTTCATGAACCAGACTCCCAACCAAGCGTACGATTTCCTCGTAGAGTTAGCTGAGAGTGCTCAAAATTGGAGCACTAACCAGGAAGATTTTGATAGAGACGATCCAGTTAGGAAGATAGGCATGTATGAGATGAAGGGAAACCCTGATCTCAAAAATGTCATGTCTAGTCTAGTGAGTGGGATGAATAATCTCACGAAGAAGTTAGATGCATTTACCATCTCAGCATCCAAACCTCACCTAGACCCTCGTACAATTTCTCAAGTGACTGTCCAACCGAGTTCTTTGTGTGTCATATGTGACGGCAACGACCATTTGGTCGAGTGTTGTCCCACTTTACCTCAAATCAAAACTGAACAAGCAAATGCGATTAATGGCTATAGTGCTTTTAGAAAGCCAACTCCAAACTCTTTTAGCCAAACGTATCACCCAGATAATAGGTTCCATCCTAATTTTTCATACAGACAGAACGAACCTATTCAATCTAGTGGTCCGTCAGGTTACAATAGGAGTTTTCCTAGGCAATCTAGTTCTTACACAAACCAATCCATTGTTCCTCAAGTCCCTTATCAACCCCAACAATCTACAGATTGCAGAGCCATCATACCAGATCCCATGACCAATTACTAGTAGCCTGCCCAACAACTGTCGTCCTTATAATCTATGATTGCCGAGTTGATAAGGCAGCAACAACAATTCATCCAAACTCAACAGCAAACCCATCAAAATCAAACTCAGATTAACCAGGTCACTGCGCAATCTATAGCTAAGATGGAAGTTCAGTTGGGACAGTTAGCTCTCTCCTTGAGTGGGAGAGAGAAAGGTCAATTTCTTAGTCAAACTATCCCTAATCCTAGAGGTCAACCTTTGATTCCAAACGGATCAAAAGGTCAATACGAAGTAGGAAGCCATTCTGGAGTTCCACAAGACTCAGTCCAGGCTATCCACACCTTGCGTTCGGGAAAGAAGGTGGACAACAAGGTCCAACCTATTGACACGGGAGAAAAAGTCCTAGAGAAGGACAAAGTTCAAAAAGAAGCCATAAAGTCTCCAACAGAGAAGAAGAAAGATTTGGAAAATCCTCCTATCATTTTGCCAATTCCAAAAGCTCCATTTCCCCATCGCCTTAGAGATTCTAAAAAAGGTAAGCAGTTTGAGGGTGTCTTAGAAGTCTTCCAAAATGTGCATATCAATATTCCATTCCTAGATGCCATTAAGCAGATACCTTCTTATGCGAAATTCCTAAAGGATTTGACCACAGCTAAAAGGAAAACACCTTTTCCTCGAGAAGCTATCATGGCAGTCCAAGCTTCGTCGCTCATCCAACAAACGATTGCACCAAAATTTAAGGATCCTGGATGTCCGACAATTTCTATTCATATTGGAAATCAAGTGGTCGAAAAATGTCTCTTAGACTTAGGGGCCAGTGTGAATCTTTTACCATATTCGGTTTATAAACAATTAGGTTTGGGGGTTTTGAAACCCACCGATATCACATTGAGTCTAGCCGATAGGTCCATAAAAATTCCAAAGGGTATAGTTGAGGACGTGATAGTTAAAGTCAAAGATTTCTATTTCCCTGTTGACTTTGTTGTCTTAGACACAGAGCCAGTCATCAATTCGAATAGTCATATTCCTATCATCTTAGGACGTCAATTCTTAGTCACGTCTGACGCAGTCATTCGTTGTAGAAACGGAATTATGACTTTAGCATTTGGGGATATGAAAGTGAAACTGAACGTCTTCCACAATTTCCAAGGAATTATGTAGATGATGGTATGGAGGAAGTGAACATGATAGATACGCTAGTCAATCAAACGTATAAAGAATTAGGGTACTCTGATCCCCTAACGAAATGTTTGGCTCACTTTGGCCTTGACTTGGACGTAGAAGAGTCTATAAGCGAAGTCAATGCTTTGCTTGAATCCGTTCCACTCTTAGATTCTGTGCGGTGGCACGCAAAAGCTGTAAGTCTTCCTGTGCGCACATCCAATCTTGTTCCTTCTCATGTCGAGCCTCCAAAATTAGAACTCAAATCGCTTTCAGAGACCTTGAGATATGCATTTCTTGGCAAGAATCAAACCTTGCCCGTGATCATTTCCTCTCACCTCAATGAGATGCAAGAGGAAAAGTTGTTAGGAGTATTAAGGGAACATCAAGAAGCTATTGGTTTGAGCATAGCTGATATCAAGGGAATTAGTCCATCTGTGGTGATGCACCATATTCGTTTAGATGATTTTGTTAAACCTTCCTTAGAACCTCAGAGACGACTAAATCTTGTCATGAAAGACGTGGTTCGGATGGAAGTGATGAAATTGCTAGATGCGGGTATTATCTATCCTATCTCTGATAGTCGTTGGGTGAGTCCTATACAAGTAGTTCCTAAGAAATCTTGTATCACTGTGGTAGTGAACCAAGACAATGAATTAATCCCCACTCGAGTCCAAAATGGATGGAGAGTGTGTATCGATTATAGGAAACTCAACTCAATGACTCCTAAGGATCATTTTCCCTTACTTTTCATTGATCAAATGTTAGAGCGTCTAGTAGGACACTCTTACTATTGCTTCTTAGATGGTTATTCCAGGTACAACCAGATACCTGTTGCTCCAATCGATCAAAAGAAAACAACTTTAACCTGTCCCTTTGGAACTTTCGCGTATCGTCGCATGCCTTTTGGATTGTGCAATGCACCCGCTACTTTTCAACGGTGCATGATGAGTATATTTTCCGACATGCTAGAAAGATATCTCGAAGTGTTCATGGACGATTTTTCAATTTTCAGACCAAATTTTGAGAAATGTCTCCATCACTTGACTTTGGTCCTTCAACGTTGCAAAGAGGTTAATCTAGTCCTCAATTGGGAAAAATGCCATTTCATGGTAACATTGGGGATTGTGCTAGGGCACATTGTTTCTGCTAAGGGGATTGAGGTAGATAAGGCAAAGGTAGGTCTAATTGAAAAATTACCACCTCCTAGAACGGTCAAAGAAATTAGGTCATTCCTAGGCCATGTTGATTTTTATCGTAGATTCATTAAAGATTTCGGGAAAATCTCGAAGCCTTTATGTGAGCTATTGGGAAAGGATGTTCCTTTCGACTTTTCAGAGTCATGTCTCTCTGCGTTCAACAAGCTCAAGTCTGAGTTAACCTCGGCACCCATTATTCAAACTCCAAACTGGAGCATTCCATTCGAAGTTATGTGCGACACTTCAGATTATGCAATAGGCGCTGTTTTGGGTCAGCGAATTGAAAAACAACCTCATGTTATCCAATATGCTAGTAAAGCCCTTAACGATGCTCAGCTTAACTACTCTACAACAGAGAAGGAAATACTAGCAGTGGTCTATGCCGTTGAAAAATTCCGTCCCTACCTCATAGGATCTAAAGTTGTGATTTACACAGACCACGCAGCATTGAAGTACCTTCTATCAAAGAAAGATGCTAAAGCAAGGTTAATCCGTTGGATTCTACTTCTACAAGAGTTTAATCTCGAGATCCGAGACAAAAGAGGGGCAGAAAATGTCATAGCTGATCACTTGTCTAGGATAGTTAACAAGCCATCCGAGGAATCCTTACCCATCTCTGAATCCTTTCCCGATGAGTAACTTATGCAAATTTCTCAAGCCAATGCTCCATGGTATGCGGACATTGTCAACTACCTAGTTACAGGTCAATTCCCAGTCGAAATGACTAGTCAAGAAAAACTTCGTCTTCTGTCAAAAATAAAATGGTATTTCTGGGATGAGCCATACTTATTTAAGTATTGTCCCGATCAAATCATTAGACGTTGTATTCCAACCTGTGAGCAAGTCAGTATCCTAGAGTTTTGCCATAATCATGCCTGCGGAGGGCTCTTCAGTGGTAAGAAGACTGCCATGAAAATCTTACAATGCGGTTTTTTCTAGCCTAGTATTTTTCGTGATGCCCATGAGTTTAGCAAATCTTGTGATAGATGTCAGAGATTAGGAAAAATCTCTAAGAGAAATGAAATGCCTCAAAATCCTATCCTAATCATTGAAATTTTTGACGTGTGGGTATAGACTTCATGGGACCCTTTCCTATCTCCCAGGATTACCAATACATCCTAGTTGCCGTTGACTATGTGTCAAAATGGGTCGAAGCTGTGGCATGTAGAACTAACGATCACAAGGTTGTGATAAAATTCATCAAGGAGATGATTTTTTCAAGATTCGGTACTCCGCGAGCTATCATAAGTGATGGTGGCTCACATTTTTGCAACAAGATCTTTGCTGCATTGATGAAGAAATACCTCATAACGCATAAGGTTGCCACACCTTACCACCCACAAACAAGTGGGCAAGTGGAGATTTCTAACAGGGAAATAAAAACTATCTTAGAAAAAATAGTCAATCCTTCAAGGAAAGATTGGTCTTTGAGATTGAGTGATTCACTCTGGGCCTATAGGACTGCATTCAAGACACCCATAGGGATGTCTCCTTACCGGTTAGTTTTTGGCAAGGCTTGCCATTTCCCTGTAGAACTAGAACATCGTGCATATTGGGCGATCAAGCGCCTCAACTTTGATTTTGATAAAGCTGGTGAGAAGCGAAAGTTACAACTAGACGAGTTAGAAGAGATTAGAAATGACTCGTATGATTATGCCAAAAGGTACAAAGAGCGTACTAAATTCTTTCACGATAGGCACATTCTTAGGAGGAATTTTATTCCTAATCAAAGAGTTTTGTTGTATGATAATAGACTCCACCTTTTTCCAGGAAAACTTAAGTCTCGATGGACTGGCCCATATATTATCAAACAGTCTACCCCCATGGTGCTGTTGAAGTCCTTAATCCTAAGGACGGATCTACTTTCAAAGTGAATGGCCAACGTCTCAAACCGTTTCTCTAGTATGTTCCGCAGGAGGAAGTTCTTTTTCTCAATGATCCCGTCTATCAAAATTAACTATGTTTTTGTCTAGCTAAAGACGTTAAACTTAGCGCTTCTGGGAGGCAATCCATGCACTTCAAGGGACATTGTGTTAAATATCAACAGGACTATAAGGTCTTTCTCAGGTGCTATCTAACCCACTTCATTTCATTTTGTCAATTTCAATTTTACCTTTGCATGTATATGTTGAAATATTGAGGACAATATAATGTTTAAGTTTGGGGGTGTATGGGTCGGATTTCCACTTATTATTTTCTTCTTTCAAAAAAAAAAATTGAGAAATATTTAGTTGGCGACTTTGTTGTATTTTACTCAAAATCTTAGCTTGTATCTTTAAGCACTTAGTTACAAATATTTAATCAGTCTTTCATTGGAAGCTATGATCTGGAGTCCCCATTTGTGTTTCTCTTAGGCAAAAATTAGAGCAAAATTATCTTTTGTTTTATAGTCACTTCTAATAAGATTATCAAGAGTCTAGATTATATTAAGAGAGCTTGTTACCTTCTTTCTACCTAGAGTTTAAGAAAAAACTAGGTTTGATGAACTTTAACTTCCTTGTTCAATTGGTTGGCTGATTAGAAGAAAAACAGAACTGGGTTGTATACACTTATACAGCAACCATTGAATTAGACTGGGTACCTTGAAAAGGACTACCTACTTTTCTAAGAAAAAGAGTGAAGAAGTAATAGAAAAAAAAAGGAGAGACTTTAAAAAAAAAAAAAAAAAAAAAAAAAAAAAAAAAAAGTCAAAGATCTAAAAGTTTATATAAAATTTTAGTAGGGTGAAAGCCATCAAGTGTAAAAATGTGAGTATACTGGAATATTACAGATAAAGCCCCTTAGAGGTATTAAAGTAAATATCCACACTTCTCACTACCCCAGACAGGATGCTAAGTTTAGAATTAAACGCTAAGTTATTCCAGTTATTCTTGAGTAGTTAGAAGGTTGAAACTCATTTTAGGAAATCGAATCTCTTAAATTTCTGAGTTAGAATCACTATCGCTCAAAAGTCAATTTAAGTCTAAGTTTTGTCGTAGAGAAATAAGGGTTGGGACTCTATACCAAGCAGTACTTTTAATTGATTGACAAAACAAAAAAAAAAAAAAAAGACTTGTGCTTTTCAATATAAGTTTTGATTTTGACTATTTTTACTTCAAAGTAGTTTTCAAATTTTGTGGGTATATTTTCTGCAAACCCTCACGAGTCAAACTCGTCCACTAAGGGTAACCTAGCGGTTCAAGGGCTTGCTGCATTCGCTAAATGCAGTCGAGGTGCCTGCGAAAGTGGCAGTTTTATTTTCTAAGGACTAAAAAAACATAAGTTTGGGGGTGTGATGAGTGTCTCCAAACACTCAATTATACGCATATTTTCCGGATATTTATCTTGATTTTTATACCTATTTCTCCACATTAAGATAATAATCATGATAAGCCTCAAACCACCACGTTGCATGTTAATTAGGCTTAATTATATATAAATAAATTCATTTACTAGATAAATCTAATTACGTGTGTTTCTTGTGCAGAAAATCAACAATTTGGAATCAAAATCTCAGGGCAAAAGCATTTGGGCCCACTTTGGAATGCCCTAATCCTTAACTCATATTCTCCTCTTTTGTCTTTTTGTGCAAAGAAAAGTGGAGGCTACTTTTAGACTCTTCTACACACATTTTTCTCTATAAATAGAGCCTTTATTTCTAGAGAAAGGGTCCCATCTTGATTTTCTTATCCAAGACTCCTTTAATCTAAGGCTCTTTGCCTATTCTCTTATTTTTTGTATTTTCATTTTCTAGTTATTTTCTTTTGGCTAATTAGTCATGTAAGAAGTAGAAGAAGAAGAAGTTGTAATTTTCTCCATGAAATGAAGAAAAGTTCTTTCATCTCTTATCTTCCCTCTCTTGCAATGACATTAGGCTAAGTTCCCCTCGATTGGAGAGTGGAAAAGCCTAGAGCAAGTTCTTGTGTTATTTTTAATTTCATGTCTTTCTTTTATTTAAAATGCTTATGAATTCTCTTTAAGTTTCTTGCACCTTTTATTCTTAATATAGATACTTTATGCTTAGATTAGATCAAGATAAAGTATACTTAAACTAGATAATTGGTAGTAGGAAGTTTTCAAAGAAGTCTACTTTGTTTATGTTCCCTTATTTCATTTCATTTGCAAAACTTTCCGATCTAAGGAGGTAACACCAATCCCTTACGATTGAGTTATAAAAAGGCTTGAAACTAAGAATTGCTCATCAACATGTTCTAGGTAGATCCACCTCCAATGGTGTTTTAATTTCATAAGTTTACTTGCTTTTAATTTCATTTACTTTAGTTTCTTTTCTAGTAATTTTACATTTTCTTATAAGTTCAAAAATACAAAGAAAAACAGTTTTAATTCCTTTTAGTTAATTTGAATTTTATCTTCTTAGCTTAACTTTATTCCTCTTTTCTCTTGGGTTCGATCCCCTACTTGTCCCACAAGTAAGGTAAACGTAAGATTATTATTAACTCCGGTGAGAAGAATAACGATAGTCTCATCAGGGTTATATTGGATTTTACTCAGTTTCCGCCAAGAGTTATCTTGGATTTTGCTCAGTTGCCGCCAAGGGTTATCTTGGATTTTGCTCAGATGCCGCCAAGGGTTATCTTGAATTTTGCTCAGTTTCCACCAAGGGTTATCTTGGATTTTGCTCAGTTGTCGCCAAGAGTTAACTTAGATTTTGCTCAGTTGCCACCAAGGGTTATCTTGGATTTTGCTCAGATGCCGCCAAGGGTTATCCTGGATTTTACTCAGATGCCACCAAGGGTTATCTTGGATTTCGTTCAGATGCCACCAAGGGTTAACTTGGATTTTGCTCAATTGTCGCCAAGGGTTATCTTTGATTTTGTTCAGTTATCGCCGAGGGTTTTCTCTGAATTACGCTTAGTTTATGCTCAAATTATACTCAGATTATGCTCAGTTATGCTCAGTTTATGCTCAAATTATGCTAAGTTATACTCGGTTTATGCTTAGTTTATACTCAGATTATACTCAGTTATGCTCAGTTTATGCTCAGTCTATGCTCAGATTATGCTCAGTTTATACTCAATTTATATTCACTTTGTGCTCAGATTTTACTCAGTTCCAACTTAAACTCTTTGAAATTTGTCTCAAATTTTTAGCCCACACACTTGCACAGTTGTTAATCAATCAAGGAGAATTTTCTAAAATTCAAGGATCTGGCACTGCCAGTGAGAGCTCACGCTCAAGGACCTGACATTTTTTTTTTAGGGAGAGCTTTACCCTTAAGGATTGGAACACCCCAATGAATTGCTAAATCAGGTTGCAAAATGAACTGTCATTAGCTTTGGCATTCGGATATCGCACTATCTACCATAATAGATTTGCTATCTAGTTTGCTTCAACCCTCTACCAAAGAAGGGCATCTGTAGACACCCCATTTTTGCATTCGCCTGATTAATCAACTCGTCAACCCGATCGCAACGGTTCCCAATGATGGATGTTTATTCCAATGCTTTATTTTGTTACTAGATATGTTTCAGAAATCCGGATGAAGTATCTCTTGATAAAATTTTAGAAACCACGCTACGCTAAGAAAATATGACCCCAAAAGCTTAGAAATCATCATTTTTCAGACAAAAAGAAGCTTCACGATAAAAATAACTAAATAATGATCAAATTACCAAAATACCCCTAATCTTAAAATATCCCTAGAGTCTACATTACGCTTAGGAAAACTCTTTCAAACACATAAAACAATAAATCGAAACCAAATAAATCATTTCGTCAATTTTCATAGAATTTGACAAAATTATGAAAATGTCCCTCATAAAGTTCAAGATCATTTCACACAAAAAAACTTCATAAATGATAAAAATCAACATTCCCATTGAATTCCTTACGAAAAACCGATTTCAAAACATCCTGGAACATTGAAAAAATACTTAAAACGCGAAACGTCCTCTCCGAGTGCAAAACAATAATTTCACAATTTCATAATTTAAAATTTTGAAATTAATAAATAAAATATTAAATAATTAAATTGAAACATTAATGAAATTAATTTAAAATTTTGAACTAAAGAAATCGATCAATCAGGATCTCAGGTAAAATTATTGAGGGCTGCCAAGATATTTCTTCAAGGACCCCTCCATTTGGGGGTCCAAAGAATTAAAGATATAATAGAGGGGGGTTCTCCAAAAAATTAAAGTCAATCAATTAAGACTAAAGTAAATCAAATAAGACCAAAAGTAAAAATCCTAATAGAGTTCCAATTAAATAATAACTCTATTTAATAGAGTTCTAAGTAAAATATAACTCTACCTAAAAAAATTCTAATTAAAATACAACTCTACCTAAAATAATTCTAACTAAAATACAACTCTAAGTAAAAGAATTCTAATTAAATACTAATTCTATCTAAATCAACCCTTAAAAAAATCTGTAAATAGGGGTCCTCACACCCTATTTTCGTATCAAATAATAAACCCTAAGAGAAGTAGGTTAAAAACCTTCCCTAGCCTCCCACAAACCCTAATTTTGAAGCCCTAACTCCTTACCTAACACCCATACTTCGATTTTAGCTCGAAAAACACCTAGAAGCCTTTCAAAAACACTCAGAAATTCACAAACAAATCCAAAGAATCTAAATCTAAGAAAGAGATACCTTACCTCGGAGATCAGAAATCAGATCCGGAGACAGAACGAAGCGAGGAGTACTGTACAAGGAGTTACTCTGTCAGATCTGAGGGAATACAATCGTTGTGCATCGAAGGTAAAATTTACTTTATTTTTTTATCTAGGTTTTTGTAAGCAATGTAATCTTATTTGGGATAAGTAGAGACCGGTATTGGCTGGGCGGGGTTGGTGCCTAACACCTTCCAACCACGTAATGTGATCCCCGGATTCAGTTTTTCTTTAGTAGATTAGTTTTCTTATCCGTTTAGAGTCAATATTCGGTTCCTAGACCGTAATAACTAGGAGGCGACTCCCAAACCTCAAAGGTCAAAAGCGGATCCGCGCACCCCGCGGATCGAGGGTGTTTTTACCCCTTGATAATATTTTAAATAAATCCTGAAAATTCATGCAATGATTATTCAGAAGGAAAATAATTCTATTGCACTCTTAAAAATTATTGACAAATAATGTTTTCATTGAATACAACTTTCACAAATCTGATTATTTTTGTAAGTCATTTTCTTTTTAAAAAAATACATTTTAGTAATTTTTCAAAGTCCATGCAAAAAAGAAAATTTCCAAGGTTCATGCAAAAATATATCTTTTGTAAATCATTTTTCCTTCATTCTCTTTTCTTTTGGAAAACATTTATTCTGGAAAATACTTTTCTTTTGAAAAACATTTTTCTTCTTTTAAAATGGGTTGAAACCCGAACTTAGAAAAGAATTTGATTTCCATTTTGATTTAAATTGATTCTTTATTGGGTCGGTGTACCCATTTTAGTCAAGTAAAACAAAAAACTTTAATCATTGAGGACAATCATACATTCTGATCTCATCATTCACAAGGTTTCATTCAATAAACAATCCGGGAACACCCACGGTAAGTTCAAGTTGTAACCTATAGGGAGGTTTCTAGACTCTAGGTTTACTACGTGCTATGCAATTTATTTGGCCACCCTTGCCCACGTACACCTATATACCTCTTGATACGTGGTAACTTGGTTTGATATACCGTATAGGTGATAATCCAAAACTTCAACTCACTTCTCTTAAGCCAAAAACAGCCAGTTTAATCCCCAGATTAGAGATGGCGCACGATGCTTGAGCAAAGACACTCTTAAATCATCTCTTTTCTAGAATAGACATAGTCTATCTTTCTAATACCATAGTACATCGGAGCAGGATCTTGCTTAGGCACTGCTTTTGACCAAGAAGTGCAACTGATGTACTTGGATCATTTTTTATATACCTATGGGTACGAGTCAAGAGTTGTAGCATTCATAAATAGTTTGGCATCCCATGAGGGGATCGACCACGTACTAGTACTACGTTGGCAAACGAGACATGTGACTGTGCAGCTTACAATAGGTCAAAGGCTCAGGTCGCTCCAGCTTGAGTGCATCAATATACCTTTCAGAGTCACCTGATCAAACGGTACTAATGCCCCAGTTTAATATACCCTAATGTACATGACTGGAGTTGTGATTTTCATGAATGACGTCACATCTCCGAAGAGATCGGGCCACGCACTAGTGCCATGTTGGTTATATTGGGACATGTTAGCGTGCAAAGCAATAAACGTGCTAGTTGTGTATGCAAAACAGGGTGGGGTGTGCCCGGGGCCTTTTTTAAAAAAATGGGCCCATGGGCCTGATCATTTCATCACAACATGAATATTAACCAAAATAAATATCAATCTAATTATCAAAATAAGCACATCAAGCATATATCTCAATCAAGATTATGGCAATGTTAGATAAACAACCAACATGAAAACTTATAATCGGATCCAATCATTGAAATAAGCACACAATTTTTAGTCCAAGTCAAAAAGAATTTTTTCATGCATGGTAAACCTTTTGCGAACATAGGTTAGCTTGACCAACTCATAAGGTTTCAAATATCACTAAGGGTCATTAGGCTAACATGGTTCATCACATTTATAATCCAATATCACAACCTTTTGCATTTAATGAAAAAGTTCAATATGCACATATATATTTATATATACATAACTTTGATCCAAAGTTTTGAAAAATGAGTAGCTACAAAATCAAATTTAAAATCAAAATGAAGATTAATTTTTAAGAATTTTCTTTTAAATTTTTTCTCCTTTAAAAAATATATATTCTTAAAATTTTGTCCAGCATTGGACCATGCTCTTGGATGCCACGCGGAGAGATCAAAATTCCAAAATATGATCCAATGGCACATGGTTATAACACACAAAATTCTAAGATTTTAGAAATATAAAAGTTAATTTTTGTCATTGAATTTCAATTTTAAATTTGGGAGATCATAACAATCCATTTTTATACCCGTGATCAAAATAGTTTTTTTTTCTAAATTTTTCTTTTAAATCGGAGATTTTCCATGAAATACAGAAACAATGATATTGGATTTTTAATTTGATAATCCCAATGGACCTAATGACACTTAGTAAGATTTAATATCTTACTAAGTTAGTCATGAAAGTATGACCCATAAAGTGGATTCCATCACATTTTTTTTATTGTTGAGGTTGCTAACAACACATACAATTTACATAACCTTTTTGAATTTTTTTCATAAAATGCATTAAAGTCAAACATCACTATTGCCCTTATCTTGCTGATAAGTCAATGAAGTCACCCAACCTGTTCATTTGTAAACAGCCCCAACTATAACTGTTGCACTTGTAGGTTCTTGAACCAAAATCCAAGAAAGAGTGGCAAGAAATAGAAATAAGAAGAAATGAAAAATTAGTTCCAAATCCATCACAACTGCTTCAACACCGATTCAACTTGACTAAAATAACTCAGTCTTCCCTTGGTAAGAAAAAAATCTTACTAAACTATCAAGGCTAGCCTATTCCCAAGTTATGAAACAAAACTTTTTGTTTTTATGTTGCTGCCAGCAACACTCAAACTCGTTTATTTAAAAAAAAAAAACTTTCTTTGATTGTTAGCTGCCACAACATGCTGCCAACACTTGAATACTTCAACTTTTCTTTTCCTTTTTTAATGTTGCTGGCAGCAACATTGACTCAAAAGTGAAATACTTGAATTTTCTTTTTTTTTTACAAAAGCATAAATCCATGTAGCATTAATAAAAATTTGGTGTGACCATAATGACTCAACAAAATCATAATTTCTGGTGCAGAGAGGGCTTCCATAGAACCCTTTTCTCCTTTTTAATTTTTTTTCAATGGACATGATTTCATTTCACACCCATCAACACCCACGCGGATTGTGCGAAATCTCTCTGCATCAAAACTAGCAACTTTGTCAAGTCATTGTTCATCGTCATTGTGTCTCGTGTTTTCCAATCTCTAGCAAAGAACTACAAACGCTCCAACCTTTTGTAAGAGACGAAATCATCTCCAACAATTTCAAGATTATTTTTTATTGTCGAAACATTGGAATGATCTAATTGAGAAAGAAGCCGCCCCAATATTTAAATCAATCCAAGTCCCTTCTCAAACACCAAATCAGATATGGTTTTTTCGTATTTTTTTAATCCCTTTGTCACGCACAAGTTTGAAGAAGAAAGAGAGTGAAAAGGAAAAACCTTGTTTTTTACTTTCAGCACACCATACACATAGCTGCTGATTTTCTTTTTTTTATTTTTTTATTTGTGATCTAAAAAATCTGTATGATTCTTCCAATCGAAAAAAAATTGGGTTTTTATTAGAAAAGAAAATTGGGGGTTTTGAAGCTAAAGAAATCTGGATTTGGAATGAGTGAAGTGAGAGAGGAATCGAGAAGAAGAAAATCGAGTGACAATCTTGCTCATTTTTTTAGTGGTGGTTTCATGGCTATTTTGATCGAGCTGAAAAGTTACTCTTCGATCAGAACCCATGAGGGAGAGAGAGAAAAGTCAGGAAACATTGATGTCTCCTTCTCTGTCTGTTGAAGAAGAAGATGAATAAAAAAAACGTTTTTTTTTTATTGCACACTAGCGATTCTTTTTTTGTTTTTTTTTTTTTTTTTTTTTGTAAAAACGTTGCTGCCCTATGACAGCAAAAAGAAAAAAAAATCCTTTATTTTTTTTAAACGTTGCTGCCCATTAACAGCACATTAAAAAAAATTAACACACACCAGCCCCACTTTTTTTATTTTTTAATAACTATCATCAAAGGATAGATCATTGGACGCTTGATGAATATTAAAAAGAAAGAAAGAAAAAATTAAAATTTATCTTTAAAAAAAATAATTGACAACCTCCATGTTTTAACAATCATTAATCCATCTTGAACAAACCGATTTCTTGAAATCCTTCACCATTTAGGGTCACCTTAAGTAATCTTCGATTGAACCACATAAAATAATATAGCAAATCAATGCACTCAAAATCGAACCCAATAATTAATGATTGGACCAACAAGTATAATAAAAAAACTGATAAACAAACAATAAAAAGAAACAGACTAAAAACTAAATAAAAAAAATAAAAAACCAGGTCATTAGCAATGTTCCCATACTTGGGGTTTTTCAAGTCTGATACTCAATAATCCCCAGTGGAGTCACCACTGAAAGCGCCCTCGATCCGCGGGGTGCACGGATCCGCTTTTGACCTTTGAGGTTTAGGAATCGCCACCTAGGTATTGTAGTCTAGGAACCAAACATCGACTCTAAACGCATAAAAACAACTAATCTACTTAAAAAATAACTGAGTTCGGGGATCACATTATGAGGTTGGAAGGTGTTAGGTACCAACCCCACCCGGCAAACGTCGGTCTCTACTAATTCTCAAATAGAACTACATTGCTGAAAAGACCTAATCAATAAAAAAAAATTTAATCTTTACCTTTACGAAGACAACGGTCTTGTTCCCTTAGATCTGGTAGAATAGTTCTTCGTACAGCACTCCTCGTTTCGTTCGGTCACCGAATTCGTTTCGAATCTCCAAAATAAAATATCTCCTTCTGAATTTTTTTATTTTTTTATAGATTTCTGGGGTATTTTGGAAGGGTTTTTAGGCATTTTTTGAGTTAAAGTTGGGGTATAGATGTTAGGTAAGGAGTTAGGACTTCAAAATTAAGGTTTATGAGAGGCTAAGGAAGCTTTTTCACCTACTTTTTCTAGGGTTTCTTTTTTTTATTCGAAAATAGGTTGTAGGGACCCCTATTTATAGATTTTTGTAAGTACTTATTTTGATAGAGTTAGTGTTTAATTATAATTCTTTTAGAAAGAGTTATTGTTTAATTATAATTGTTTTAGGTAGAGTTATATTTTAATTAGAATTATTTTAAATAGAGTTATTATTTAATTATGATTGTTTTAAGTAGAGTTATTATTTAATTAGAATTATATTAAAGTTTTGACTTTTAGTCTCACTTGATTGACTAGAATTTAGGGTTTCGCCTTAAGTCTTACTTGATTGACTCTAATATCTTGAATTTAGTCTTACTTGATTGACTAGAATTTATGGTCTCGACTTAAGTCTTATTTGATTGACTTTAATATCTTGACTTTAGTCTTACTTGATTGACTTTAAGATCTTGACTTTAGTCTTACTTGATTGACTTTAAGATTGACTTTAGTCTTACTTGATTGACTTTAAGATTTTGACATTAGTCTTACTTTATTGATTTTAATATTAATTACGATTTCACTTTACATTAATTAATTTTTTAATTATTAATTTTAAAAATTTTAATTATTAAAATGATAAAATTACCATTTTACCCTCGGAGAGGATTTTTTGCGTTTTAAGTCAGTTTTTGATGTTTTAAGATGTTTTAGAATCGATTTTTCATAAAGAATTCAATGGAAATGTTGGTTTTTATCATTTAAAAAAAAATTGTGTGAAATGATCTTGAATTTTATGAGGGGCATTTTCGTAATTTTGTCGAATTCTGTAAAAATTGGCGAAATGATTTATTTGATTTCGATTTGTTGATTTATGTATTTGAAAGGGTTTTTCTAAGCGTAATGTAGGCTCTGGAGATGTTTTGAGATTAGGGGTATTTTGGTAATTTAGTCATTTTTTAGTGATTTTTATCGTGAAGCTTCTTTTTGTCGATAAGATGATGATTTCTACGTTCTTGGGGTTATATTTTTCTAGCGTAGTGTGGTTTCTACATTTTTGTTAGTTTGAGATACCTCATCCGAATTTCTGAAACATATCTAGTAACAAATAAAACATTGGAATATCATCCATCATTGGGAACCGTTGCAATCGGGTTGATGAGTTGATTAATCAGGTGAATGCAAAAATAAGGTGTCTATACCAGGCAAAGACTCATAAGTCACAAGTATCTTGTCTACGATTGATCTAAAATTTTTTTGCATCCCCAAGTGAATCAAAGGGGGAGAAGGGTGAATTCCATGATGAGTTTCAAAAGAAAATATTTTGCTTTCTTGAACCTACTTAAAATCTTCAATATAAAAAGTCGAAATTAAAAGTTGAATCTTTATTGTGTTCGCGATAATCAAATATTTCAAACCTTCATACAAGGGGCATTTTCTTTCTTCTCTAATATGTAATTTCTCACTTATATTAGGGGTATTTTTTGTTTTTTTTTATAAGATGTGTTCAATACAATGTTTCCTATCAAATTAAGCGCATTTTGTTCTCAAACTTGATCAATGTTAATCCTAAGAGATAACGGGAACCCCTAATTTACGATTACCCTTTTGATAGTATCTTTTTAAAACCCTAGAGGTTAAAAAGAAATTAAAATTCATAAAATTTTGAAAAACCTTGAGGTTCAAACAGAAGCGTTTCTGATCTCACATTTGATTGTGTCCAGAGATTAACTCATACCCTTTCACTTAGAATAGGAGATAGGGCATTCTTTCTTTCCCAGATTCAATTATCCTTTTCCAGATCTATTCACTTCCAGATTCAATCATTCTTTTCCAGATTCATTTTCATTCTTTCTTTCCCAGAGTCAATCATCCTTTCCTAGATCTATTCACTCCCACAATCAATCATTCTTTTCAAGATTCATTTTCAATCATTCTTGTCCAGATCTAGTCATTCCCAGATTCAATCACTCTTTTCCAGATTCATTTTCAATCTTTCTTTCTCAGATTCATTCCTTCCTTCCCAGTTTTACAAAGCCAGATACCGCCAAGGGTTATCTTAGATTTTGTTTAGTTGCCGCCAAGGGTTAACTTGGATTTGGCTCAGTTGCCGCCAAGGGTTATCTTGGATTTTGCTCAGTTGCCGCCAAGGGTTATCTTGGATTTTTCCTAGTTACTGCCAAGGGTTAACTTGGATTTTGCTCAGTTGCCGCCAAGGGTTATCTTGGATTTTGCTCAGTTGCCACCAAGGGTTATCTTGGATTTTGCTCAGTTGCCGCCAAGGGTTATCTTGGATTTTGCCTAGTTACCGCCAAGGGTTAACTTGGATTTTGTTCAGTTGCCACCAAGGGTTATCTTGGATTTTGCTTAGTTGCCGCCAAGGGTTATCTTGGATTTTGCCTAGTTACCGTCAAGGGTTAACTTGGATTTTGTTCAGTTGTCGCCAAGGGTTATCTTTGATTTTGCTCAGTTGCCGTCAAGGGTTATCTTGGATTTTGCTCAGTTGCCGCCAAGGGTTAACTTGGATTTTGCTCAGTTGCCGCCAAGGGTTATCTTGGATTTTTCCTAGTTACCGCTAAGGGTTATCTTGGATTTTTCCTAGTTACCGGCAAGGGTTAACTTGGATTTTGCTCAGTTGCCGCCAAGGGTTATCTTGGATTTTGCTCAGTTGCCGCCAAGGGTTATCTTGGATTTTGCCTAGTTACCGCCAAGGGTTAACTTGGATTTTGTTCAGTTGCCACCAAGGGTTATCTTGGATTTTGCTCAGTTGCCGCCAAGGATTATCTTGGATTTTGCCTAGTTACTGTCAAGGGTTAACTTGGATTTTGTTCAGTTGTCGCCAAGGGTTATCTTGGATTTTGCTCAGTTGCCGTCAAGGGTAAAATTGGATTTTGCTCAGTTGTCGCCAAGGGTTAACTTGGATTTTGCTCAGTTGCCACCAAGGGTTAACTTGGATTTTGCGCAGTTGTCGTCGAGGGTTATCTTCGATTTTGCTCAGTTGCTGGTAAGGGTTAACTTGGATTTTGTTCAGATGCCGCCGAGGGCTTTCTCAAAATTATGCCCAGATTATGTTCAAATTTTACTCAGTTTTACACAATACACACACTCACACTTGCACTTTTTAGTTAGGGAGAATTCTAAAAAATTCAAGGATCTGATGTTGTCAATGAGAGCTTGCGCTTGAGGACCTGACAATTTTTAGTTTGAGGAGAGGATTATCTTCAAGGATCCAAACATCTTAACAAATTGTTAAATCAGGCTGTAAAATGAACTGTCATTAGCTTTGGCATTCAGATATCGCACTATCTACCAAAATAGATTTGCTATCTAGTTTGCATCAACCCTCTGCCAAAGAGGGGCATCTGTAGACACCCAATTTTTGCATTCGCCTGATTAATCAACTAGTCAACCCGATTGCAACGGTTCCCAATGATGGATGATTATTTTAATGCTATATTTGGTTGCTAGATATATTTCAGAAATTCGGATGAGGTATCTCAAACTAACAAAACTATAAAAATCACGCTACGCTAGGAAAATATAATCCCAAAAACATAGAAATCATCATTTTTTAGACAAAAGGAAGCTTCATGATAAAGATCATTAAAAAATGACTAAATTACCAAAATACCCCTAACCTCAAAACATCCGTAGAGCCTACATTACACTTAGGAAAATCCTTTCAAAGACATAAAATAACAAATCGAAATCAAATAAACCATTTCACCAATTTTCACAAAATTTGATAAAATTACAAAAAAGTCCCTCATAAACTTCATGACTATTTCGCACAAAAAATTTCATAAATGATAAAAACTAATATTCTCATTGAATTCCTTATGAAAAATCGATTCCAAAACATCCTGGAACATTAAAAAATGACTTAAAAAGCAAAAAGTCCTTTTCGAGAGTAAAATAGTAATTTTACAATTTTAATAATTAAAAGTTTTAAAATTAATAATTAAAACATTAATTAATGTAAGTGAAATCCTAATTAAAATTCAAGTCAATCTAGTAAGACTTAAGTCAAAATCCTAAAATTCAAGTCAATCAAGTAAAACTTAAGTTAAAATCTTAAAATTCAAGTCAATCCAGTAAGACTTAAGTCAAAATCCTAAAGTCAAGTCAATAAAGTGAGAATTAAGTCAAAACCCTATATTCTAGTCAATCAAGTAAGACTTAAGTCAAAACCCTAAATTCTAGTGAATCAAGTGAGATTTAAGTTAAAACCCTAATCAATCTAGTAAAACCAAAGTCAAAACCCTAATAGAATTCTAATTAAACTCTAACTCTATTTAAAAGAATTATAATTAAACTCTAAAACTATCTAAAAGAATCCTAATTAAACTATAAAACTATCTAATAGAATTCTAGTTAAACTATAAAACTATCTAATGTAATTCTAATTAAACACTAACTCTATTTAAAAATAATTTTAATTAAACACTAACTCTATTTAAAATAATTATAATTAAACACTAACTCTATCTAAAAAACACTTTAAAAATCTATAAATAAGGGTCCCTATAACCTATTTTCGTGTCAAAAAATAAACCCTAAGAAAAGTAGGTCAAAAAGCTTTCCTAGCTTCCCATAAATCCTAATTTTGAAGTCCCAACTCTTTACCTAACATCCATACCCCAACTTTAGCTTAAAAAACACCTAGAAACCCTTCAAAAATACCTAGAAATTTATAAACAAATCAGAAATATTCATATCTAAGAAGAAGGTACTTCGTCTTGGAGGTCTGAAGGAAATCCGGTGACAGAACAAAGCGAGGAATACTATACGAGGAGCTGTTCTATCAGATCTGAGGGAACAAAATCGTTGCATTACAAAGGTAAATATTTTTATTTTATTATTATTATTATTATTTAGGTATTTTTAGTAATGTAATCATTTTTGGGAATTAGTAGAGACCGGCGTTTGCCGGGCGGGGTTGGTGCCTAACACCTTCCAACCCTGTAATGTGATCCCCAGACTCAGTATTTTTTAGTAGATTAGTTGTTTATTCATTCGTTTCGAGTCAATGTTCAGTTCCTAGACCGTAATAACTAGGTGGCTACTCCCAAACCTCAAAGGTCAAAAGCGGATCCGCACACCCGGTGAATCGAGAGCACTTTCAGAGGTAGGGGTGGAATTTTTCAACAGCATAGACCACTGCTAGTATTTCCTTCTCTGTTGTAGAGTAGTTAAGTTGAGCACCGTTAAGGGTTTTACTAGTATATTGGATAATATGAGGTTATTTTTTGATTTGCTGATCCAAAATAGGGCCTATTGCATAATCCGAAGCGTCGTACATAACTTCGAATGGAATTCCAGTTTGGAGGTTGAATAATGGGTGCCGAGGTTAACTCGGACTTAAGTTTGTTGAACACAGAGAGACATGACTCTGAAAAGTTCAAAGGAACATCCTTTCTCAATAGCTCACATAAAGGCTTCGATATTTTCCTGAAATCTTTAATGAATCTACAATAGAAACTCGCATGGCCTAGGAATGACCTAATTTCTTTGACTGTTCTAAGAGGTGATAATTTTTCGATTAGACCTACCTTTACCTCAATCCCCTTAGCAGAAACAATGTGCCCTAGCACAATCCCCGATGTTACCATGAAATGACATTTTTCCCAATTGAGGACTAGATTGACCTCTTTGCAACGTACAAGGACCAAAGTCAAGTGATGAAGACATTCCTTAAAACTTGGTCCAAAAACTGAAAAATCATCCATGAACACTTTGAGATATCTTTCTAGCATGTCGAAAAATATACTCATCATGCACCGTTGAAAAGTAGCGGGTGCATTGCAAAATCCAAAAGGCATGCGAAGATACGCAAAAGTTCCAAAGGGACAGGTGAAAGTTATTTTCTCTTGATCGATTGGAGCAACATGTATCTGGTTGTACCCGGACTAACCATTTAAAAAGTAATAGTAAGAATGTCCTGCTAGATGCTCTAACATTTGATCAATGAAAGGTAAGGGGAAATGATCATTGGGAGTCATCGAGTTGAGTTTTTTATAATCGATACACACTCTCCATCCATTTTGGACTCAAGTGGGGATTAATTCGTTGTCATGGTTCACTACCACAATGAAACTAGATTTCTTAGGAACTACTAGTATAGGACTCACCCAACGACTGTCAGATATAGGATAGATAATAATCGCATTTAGTAATTTCATCACTTCCATCCGAACCACGTCTTTCATGACAGGATTTAGCCGTCTCTGAGGTTTTAAGGAAGACTTAGCGAAATCCTCTAAACGAATATGGTGCATCACCACAGATGGATTAATTCCCTTGATATCAGCTGTGTTCCAACCAATAACTTCTTGATGTTCTCTTAATACTCCTAACAACTTTTCCTCTTAAACTTTATTGAGATGAGATGAAATGATCACGGGCAATGTTTGATTCTTGCCAAGAAATACATATCTCAAGGTCTCTAGAAGCGACTTGAGTTCTAATTTTGGAGGCTCGACATAGGAAGGAACAAGATTGGATGTACGCACAGGAAGACTTTCAGCTTTTGCATGCCACCGTAAGAAATCTAAGAATGGAACAGATTCAAGCAAAGCATTGACTTCTCTTATAGACTCTTCTACGTGCAAGTCAAGACCAAAGTGAGCCAAACATTTCGTTAGGGGATCAGAGTACCCTAACTCTTGATACGTTTGATTGACTAGCATATCTATCATGTTCACTTCCGCCATACCATCATCTACATTAATTCCTTAGAAATTATGGAAGACGTTCAATATCACTTTCATATCATCAAATGCTAAAGTCATAATCCCGTTTCTACAACGAATGACTGAGTCAGACGTGGCTAAGAATGGACGTCCTAAGAAGATAGGAATATGACTGTTCGAATTAATGACTGGCTATGTGTCTAAGACAACAAAGTCAACAGAAAAATATAAATCTTTGACTTTAACTATCACGTCCTCAACTATACCTTTCGAAATTTTTATGGACCTATTGGTTAGACTCAACGTGATATTGGTGGGTTTCAAAACCCCCAAACCTAATTGTTTATAAACCAAATATGGTAAAAGGTTCACATTGGCCCCTAAATCTAAGATACATTTTTCGACCACTTGATTTCCAATATGAATGAAAATTGTCAGACATCCAGGATCCTTAAATTTTGGTGTAATCGTTTGTTGGATGAACGACGAAGCTTGGGCTGCCATGATGGCTTCCCGAGGAAACGGTGTTTTTCTTTTAGCTGCGACCAAATCCTTTAGGAATTTCGCATAAGAAGGTATCTGCTTAATGGCATCTAAGAATGGGATATTGATATGCATATTTTGGAAGACTTCTAAGACACCCTCAAACTGCTTACCTTTTTTAGAATCTCTAAGGTGATGGGAAAATGGAACTTTTAGAATTAGCAAAATGATGGGAGGATTTTCCAAATCTTTCTCTTATCTTTTGGAGACTCTATAACTTCTTTTTTAACTTTGTCCTTCTCTAGGACTTTTTCTCCCTTGTTAATAGGTTAGTCTTGTTGTCCACCTTCTTTTCCGAATGCAAGGTGTGGATAGCCTAGATTGAGTCTTGTGGAACTCTAGAATGGCTTCCTACTTCGTATTGACCTTTCGATCCATTTGAAATCAAAGGTTGACCTCTAGGGTTATGGATAATCTGAATAGAAAATTGACCTTTCTCTCTCCCACTCAAGGGGAGAGCTAACTGTTCCAACTGAACTTCCATCTTAACTATGGATTGTGCAGTGACCTGGTTAATCTGAGTTTGATTTTGATGGGTTTACTGTTGAGTTTGGATGAACTGTTGTTGCTGCCTCATGAACTCAGCAATCATAGATTCTACGGATGACTGTTGTTGGGCAGGCTGCTGGTAATTGGTCATGGGTTCTGGTATGATGGTTCTACAATCTGTAGATTGTTGGGGTTGATAAGAGACTTGAGGAACAATGGCTTGGTTTGTGGAATAATCAGATTGCCTAGGAAAACTCTTATTGTAACCTGACGGACCACTAGATTAAATAGATTCGTTATGTTTGTACGAGAAATTAGGATGAAACCTATTATCTAGGTGATACGTTTGGCTAAAAGAGTTCGGAGTTGGTTTCCTAAAAGTACTATAGCCACTAATCGCATTTGCTTGTTCAGCTTCGATTTGAGGCAAGGTGGGACAACACTTGACCAAATGGTCATTACCGTCACATATGACGCACAAAAAACTTGGTTCAACAATTACTTGCGAAATTGTATGATGGTCTAGGTGAGGTTTGGATGCTGAGATGGTAAAGACATCTAACTTCTTTGTGAGATTGTTCATCCCACTTACTAGATTAGATATGACATTTTTGAGATCAGGGTCTGCCTTCATCTTATACATGCATGTCTTCCTAACTGGATCGTCTCTATCAAATTTTTTCTGATTAGTGCTCCAATTTTGAGTACTCTAGGCTAACTCTACGAGAAAATCGTACGTTTGATTGGGAGTCTGGTTCATGAGCTGACCCTTATGCATTGACTCGACTAAGGTATGCTGATTCATTATTAATCATCTATAAAAACTTTGCACCAACTGTGCCTTGTCAATACCATGGTGTGGGCACATGACTAATAAATCATTGAATCTTTCTCAAGTTTGGGAAAATTCATCATCAAGACGGGATCTAAAATTTCTAATGGAGTCCTTCATTTTCTCAGTTTTAACCACAGGGTAGAATTTGGCCATAAATTTCTTGGATAAAACATCCTAGGTGGATATGAAATTAGGTGCTAGGGAGTTCAACCACGTAGCTGTGTGGTCTTCCAAGGATAATGGGAACAAAATAAGCTTGATACTCTCTTCGTCTAGATTTTGATTTTAAAAAGTTTAACATATAGTCAAGAATCAATTAAGGTGGGTAAGGTTGTTCACGCTCGAAACCGTGGAACTTAGGGAGCATATTGATGGTGGCAGCCCTAATTTCAAACTGAGGTGCATTGTTCAATGGTAAAATAATGCATGTAGGAGGAGATGCAGAAGCTGGAGCGAAGTGCTCATTAAGAGTTCACTCTCTATTATCCATCTTAACTATTGATGGTGTATTGCGTATTCTACTAAGGGTACGTTCGATCTCAGGATCAAATGGTTCTAACACGTTGTTCTGTGAACGTCTACCAAGCATGTAAATTAGACAGCCGATCAAACAATCACGAAAAGAAAAAAATGGACCTAGATAGGTTGCCTAAAGTTAGATAGTTCCTAACTGGGTAGAAATAACGCAACTAGTCTTCCAACTCGGTTCTTTGAAGTCAATTTTGAATCATTAGGATCTCTAGATCAAAGATGACGCAAAATTCATAAGCAAGGGCACTCTTAAATCACCTTCCTTTCTTGAATAGACTGAGTCTATCCCCTCAAAGGGCAAAAACTTACTAGATACAAAAGATGACCAAAAAAACACAATTGACACAACTTGAAGTGAAATTTTTCCTATCCTATAGTCAAGTCTAATTGATTTTAATTAATTTGATTGGATGACTAGTGAGTTGATTATCCTAATTAGAGCAAGAAATTGGTAATGACTTCCAATCCTTATCTTATCATGCCATCCCTAGGAGAGGGGTGCTATTTACTACTTAATTAACTATTCCAAGTGTGTGCAAATTGGAAAAACAATATACAAAGGCAAGGAGTAACCCACTAACATAGAGAGGTGAAGATGTTTCGAGATTACCTCTCATGCTAGACGGGGTAAAGACGGTTTCAGTCGACTTAGGCCATCAACTCCAATTTTGGTGTGCGAACCTAAGGAGGCGTGACGGTATTGTCCACCTGTCGTCCTTCCTTAGTCTATTATAATCCAAGCCTTCTTAGATAATTAAAAGAAAATACAAGGAATCCTATACAAGAATTTCTAAAACAAAAAAATAAACCTAACTAAAGATTAAAGGAAATTGAAAGAAGAAAAGAAAAAAAATGTTCACCTACAAGAAGAAAAATAGAAATATTAGCAGAAATGATAGTAAACGGACTCAAAAATAGAATCTGACTTACCACAATCTTGCTAATTAAGTCACATTTTATAAAAAATTTTGTTTTACCCCAAATCGATATACTATAATAGTTAATCGGAGATCAGAGCAGAAAGTTACAGTCAGTTTAAGTTCTGTTGTCTAGGGTGAAAAAGAAAACGGGAATGACTTTTTTTTTCAATATTTTTTTATCTCTTAAAACCTCAAGAACACTTGAACTTATAGAAAGAAACCAAAAGAAAAAATAAAATAAAATAAAAATGCAAGAAATGAATTTTAAATCAAAACTTATCATTACTACCTTTACCTTTCCCCGGCAGCGGTGCCAAAATTCTAATGAGACTATCGTTGTTCCTCTCACTCGAGTTAATATTAATCTTACTTTTACCTTACTTGTGAGGCAAGTAGGGGATCGAACTCAAGAGAAAGAAGGAATAGAGTTAAGCTAAGAGGATAAAATTTAAATTAACTAAAAGGAATTAAAACTGTTTTTCTTTGTATTTTTGAACTTATAAAGAGATGTAAAATTGCTAGTAAATGAAATTAAAAGCAAGTAAGCTTATGAAATTAAAGCACCATTGGAGGTGGATCTACCTAGAACATGTTGATAAGCAATTCCTAGTCTCTAGCCTTTCTATAACTCAATCGTAAGGGTTTGATATTAGCTCCTTAAATCGAAAAGTTTTGCAAATGAAATCAAATGAGGGAAGATAAACAAAGCAGAATTCTTTGAAAACTTCCTACTTCCAATTATCTAGTTTAAGCATACTTTATCTTAATCTAATCTAAGCATAAAGTATCTATATTAAGAATAAAAGGTGCAAGAAATCTTAAAGAGAACTCATAAGCATCTTAAATAAAAGAAAGGCATGAAATTAGAAATAACACAAGAACTTGCTCTAGGCTTTTTCATTCTCCAATGGAGGGGAGCTTAACCTAATGTCATTGCAAGAAAGGGAAGATAAGAGATGAAAGAACTTTTCTTTATTTCATGGGGAAACTTACAACTTCTTCTTCTTCTTCTTCTTCAACTTCTTACAAAACTCTTAGCCAAAAAAAAATAACCAGAAGATAAAAATACAAAAAAAAAAGAATAGGCTAAGAGCCTTAGATTAAAAGAGTCTTGGATAAGAGAAATAAGAGGGGCCCCTTTCTCTAGAGATTGAGGTTCTATTTATAGAGAAAAATGTGTATAGAAGAGTTTAAAAGTAGCCTCCACTTTTCTTTGCACAAAAAGACAAAAGAGGAGAACATGAGTTAAGGATTAAGACATTCCAAAGTGGACACAAATGCTTTTACCTTGAGATTTTGATTTCAAAATGTTGATTTTCTGCATAAAAAACACACGTAATTAGATTTATCTAGTAATGAATTTATTTATGTATAATTAAGCCTACTTAACATCTAACATGGTGTTTCGAGACTTATAATGATTACTACCTTAATACGGATAAATAGGGATAAAAATCAAGATAAATGTCTAAAAAATGTACTTATAATTGAGTGTTTCGAGACACTCATCAAAATCTGACATAGGGTTTTGTGTTAGCGTTTGGCGGCGTCACAAATAATATCAGAGCATAGTATAAGATCCATATGGGATACAGATCTACCATGTTTTGAAGAATGGAATGATACCATAGATATTAGAGTAATATTAAGAATTCAAAATTTGAGCTCATTAGTGGTTCCGTACTGGGATTACGAGTTCTTCTATGTCTAGAGTCCACGGAGCCTAGTATGATTAAGATAGGATTCTAGGTTCATTCTATTAGTAATGAAAATGGTATTCATTACTAAAATCCCTCGTTAAAGTAGTAAATGATGCTTTCATAATAACGATTTTAGCCCTATGATGATAAATGCCTTATTGCTAATGAATAGAAATGAGATGAGCGGACGAGGTAGAGACAGAGGACGGAACGCCGTAGAGGCGGAACAGGCTCCGGATCACACCCCTAATCGAATAGCGTGGATAATGTCGTTTATGAGACAGATAGCTGAGTCCCAAAATAAGTTTAGAAAAGAGATGCTTGAGTCACAGCCTAGACTAGTCGAAGAGGTGGAAAAGTTGAGGTAACGTCAGGCTTCTTCACAGGGGACCGATCACATTCCACCTCAAGATCCACCATAGAGACCACAGCCACAGGTTGTACCATCGAGGGTTGTGAAGACTCCCCCACCCCAATCACAGACAGATCCGGGGATGTGGCTACAAAATTTCCAACGACTACTTCCATCCCAATTTGGAGGTTCTTCTGATCCGGCTGAGGTTGAGGAATGGGTTTTAAAAACCCGAGAGATTTTAAGTGTCATGCAGTGCTCGAGAGACCAGTGGGTAACTGTGGCTACATTTCAATTCGACGGGGATGCTAGCCATTGGTGGTGATCCGAGATGAATGTTTTGGAAGATGGACCTTTCGAGGTGGCCTACTTCGAGAGGATGTCTTAGATAGATTTATATCCGAGACGGCTTGAGAGATCAAATATCAAGAATTTTCGGGGTTGCTGCAAAGCAATCTATCTTCTATAGATTATTTCAACTAATTTGATGAAAGCCCGTAGATTTTTCAGAGGACTGCAACATTACTTGAGGGCCAGGATGTTAGTGATTGAGACCATCAGCTATAGAGACACAGTGAGTCGAGCTCAGAGGGTTGAGCAAGAGGAGAGGGAGTTGCAGACTTTGAGCGGGCAAACTAGTCGACCCTAGGCTTCTGGTCCACCTAGATCTGATCCGGCCAAGAGGCCGATGTTTTTGAGATCGAGTGCCTCTGGACCAGTATATCCACAGTACCGATTCCTACTCCACCGAGTTATGGATCAATTGGGGCTCCAGTGAGACCAACAGGGCCAAGGGGACCAATCAGGCAGATTTCGAGACCACCGACTCTAGCTTCCTAACCAACCGCCTCGCAGAGACCTATACAGGTGGGACCATTGACATGTTTTTCTTATGGCCAGACGGGACATATCAGGAAAGATTACCCTCTATCACAGCCATAGCCAGGGGTAACTCCCATACCCCAGGGTAGGGTGTAACTCCCATACCCCATGAAAGGGTTTATCATCTGACCTAGGAAGAGATACCCGTTTCGGACGAGGTATTGGAAGGTACAATCTTAATTTATAATATATAGATTCGAGTCTTATTTGATATCGGTTCCTCTAGATCCTATATTTCCACTGAGATTACACGGTTGCTAGATTTAGAAATTTTTGACACGGACCGAGTAATGAAATTATCTACCCCATTAGGAGATCGACAGATAACCCAGAAACTTTGTCGAAATTATGTAATTAGGATAGAGGAGTAAGAGATGATTACTGACCTCATGACATTAGATTGTTACGACTTTGATGTCATCTTGGGGATGAATTGGCTAGTACAGAACCATGCCCAAGTCGATTATTTTACCGGATCAGTAGTCTTTAGATGGCCGAGATATCCGAAAGTCAAAGTTCAAGGATCTAGGTATAGAAGAGATGGTCCTTTATACAGTCAATTGGGAACTTTGAGAACACTGGAGATAAAAACATCGACAGATATGGTAGAGGTAGTTAGGGAGTTTGGGGATGTTTTTTCCAGAAGAATTACCAGGTTTGTCGCCATGTCAAGAGATAGAATTCTCGATTGACTTAAAACCAGGCATAGGGGCTAATTGTATTTCTCCATATCGATTGGCCCCTGTAGAAACTCGAGAGTTGAAAGCGCCTATTGATGAACTTATGAGCTTGGGATTTATTCGATCGAGTTCCTCACCTTGGGGAGTACCGATTTTGTTTGTCAAGAAGAAAGATAGGTCGCTTCGATTATGCATCGACTATCGGAAGTTAAATCAAATGACTATTAAGAATAAGTACCCTCTTTCGGGTATCGATGATGTATTTGATCAACTAGAGGGTGCCTAGTACTTCTTTAAGATCGATTTATGATCCGGGTACCACCAGTTGCGAATCCGAGAGGCAAACATTCCGAAGACTACATTTCGGACCAGGCTAGGACACTTCAAGTATCTAGTGATGCCTTTCGATCTAACGAATGCACCGACAGTATTTATGGATCTCATGCATTGGTTATTTTGGGAACATCTCGATCGATTTGTCATTGTATTCATTGATGACATCTTGATCTATTCCAAGTCAAAGGAGGACCACGAAAGCCACCTCAGAATCACACTACAGTTGTTGCGGGAGCATAGGCTATACGCCAAGCTTAGCAAGTGTGAATTTTAGCTTCAGAAGGTAAAATTTATAGGACACGTAATGTCAAGTGAAGGGATAGCAGTAGACCCTTCCAAAGTTGAAGCCGTACTATCGTGAAAACAATCAAAGACAGTAACAGATATCAGAAGTTTTCTCGAAATGACAGGATATTATAGAAGATTTATTAAGGGATTCTCCACTCTTGCAGCACCGCTGACGAGACTAACTTAGAAAAATGTCAGATTTGAGTGGGATGACAAATGCGAAACTACATTTCAGGAGTTGAAGACAAGATTGACGATCGCTCCAATTCTAGTATCTCCGATTCCAGGTGAGGGCTTGACAATTTTTACTGATGCATTCGGGATTGGTTTGGGAACTGTATTGATGCAATTTGGGAAGATAGTGGCATACGCGTCTAGAAAACTAAAGAATCATGAGAAGAACTACCCTGTTTACGATCTTGAGTTGGTTGCGATAGTGTTCGCACTACGCATTTGGAGACAGTATTTATACGGAGAGAAGTTTGAAGTATTCTTCGATCATAAGAGTCTCAAGTACATATTCTCACAGTGAGAATTAAATATGAAACAACGACGTTAGATGGAATACATCAAGGATTACGACTTTACCCTTGAGTATCACCCGGGAAAAGCCAATGTAGTTGCTAACGCGTTGAGCCGAAACACTATAGCTTATATGATGATAAAAGAATGGTAGTTGCTTGAACAAGTCACAAAAATAGTGTTTAAGACTCTGAGAGAAAAGTATAGACCGTACATATATCTGGGTACATTGAGGATTGAAAATGAGCTGATAGCACGAGTTAGGGAAGTCCAGAAAGTAGATGAAAATGTGGAAGAATATGAGCTGAGAACTAGGGACCTGACTGACCTAGATTGGTCGAAAGGATCAAATGAGGTTATCAGATTCAGAGGTAGAATGTGGATACCTCAGGACTCACAGTTGAGATCTGATATATTGGGTGAGGCACACCATTCTTGATATTCTATTCACCTAGGAGGTACGAAGATGTATAGAGATCTGCGAAGAAATTTCTAGTTTTCGAGTATGAAGAAAGTAATTGCAGAATATGTAAGTAGATGCTTGACAGGAGAGTAAAGCAACCCAGATCTAGTCAAGGTATTGTGGAGACACCACAACGTTGAAGAAGCCACTTGGGATAAAAAGTCATAAATACAAGCTAAATATCTAGAACTATTCCAAGACTAAGGTATTATTTTAATTTCCATGATAAAATTTTTATTATGGGGGGGAGAATGTAAAAACCCGAGTTTTTGATTTGTATCTAAAAAAAATAGTAAAATTTTAAGAAAATCTTAAAAGTGGGACTTAGGGTAAAATTGTATGACCTATTCTGATCATTTTTAATGAAATCTGATCTTATCATTGGATTCAAAATGATTGAAAAACATATATTACCGTGTAAGCATGCTCAAGTGCGAGTCCAAATAGAAAAATTACAAAATCCTCGACTATCGAGTCGGACCAGGTTAAAATAGTGATTTTTTCCTAGAATAAGAATTATTAAGATTTACTTACACCATTGGGTTTGTAACAAAAAATTATTGAACATGGACTATTTATTTGTTATTTTTTGAGATCAGAAAGTCAAATTATTGTCAAAAATGAAAACGACGTCAATTAAAGGGACCACCTCAAGCCAAAAATGTAAATTTTTTTTAAGGTAGAATTTATAGAAATTAACCATGCCATTAGATCTGAAATGAAAAATTAGATAAAATAGAGTATTCATTTGTCAGTTTTATAGTCCAGATGGTCAAGTTATTGTCGAACGAAACAATAAGTAAAATACCAATTTTGTCCCAAAATTTATATAAATAAATTTTTTTAACTTTTTTTTATTTATATTCATCGTCTTCCCCAACCAAATCCGCTACTTTTAAATGAAATATTTTCATTTTTTACCGATCTTCAACCTCAGATTCACGACAAACGGCTCGCCGTCAACGATCGAAGCAGAAGGGAGAAATGTCCGCAGTAGCGTTCTCTACAAAATCCACCCAACCATTTTTCGTTTCACTTTCTTTTTCATCCCGTATCGTCAAAAATTAGTCGTATTTATATACGGGGGTTTCGAAACTTTGACCTCGGATTTCATCCGTTTCGGGATCAAACCGTCCTCCCCTTAGAAGGGAGAAAAGACGATGACGTCGAGATCTTCGAAATCACCGGGTCAAACTCAAAAATCAACCACCATGAAGTTCGAAAGGCCTCAATTTTTGTGCCTATCACCTCGATTTCCACGCACATGTTTCAATCCTTTTGTATAGTGATTGTAAGAAACTCTCAATTTCTATTAGTAATCATAGATTGTGAAAATTACATTTAGGATTTTATTAAGATTTTGTGGTGAGTTTCTAAAAATATAGAATTCAATTGGTTATTTCAAATTCACGCCAGGATTTGCACATTTGATATGTTTAATTATATTTTATGACAAATTATACGTGGGTAGAATATTTCAACGAGTTATTTCCGTCAATTGGGTCTTGTGCACCGCTTGAACCCCGTTTTGATCAAAATTTTGTACTTTTTCAATGTTATTGATAAAAATGAATTTTATAATTAGAAAAATAATTTAATATTCAATTATCTCATATTGAGTTGATGAATATTAGAAAGTGGATATTTTGTTTGAGCGATTGAAAACTATAAAATTTTGAAAAAGGGAAAAAGGGTATGAAAACGGTAAAATGTCAGAATCACACCCAAGGGGTGATGTTTACATTTTACATTGTTGTGTTGTGTATAGGTTGGTGAACGAGTATCTAGGGATAATATTACTTGTTGCATGTTTATTTACTTTCTGTTAAATGAGACGTTGTTTACTTTTCCATTATGTTATTTATTTTAAGTCGGGTGGCCACAGTTGCATTATAAAAAACTAGATATCCATTATCAACCTTGTATTGTTAATTTCTCTTTTATTTTTAAATATAAATAATATATATATATATATATATGTATATAACTAGCTATTTTGTAAGCTGTTAAAGAGTCTGTGAATGCCTGAAGGGATAGTGCGTCATATCATCTAGAGTAGTGTACTATCCTAGGATGTACGGTAGGGACCACCAAGCTCATACGTGGTATGGGACTCATATAAGAGTGGAGTCACAATTGGAATTCGGTTTATTCCTCTCCATCTTTACTAGTGAACTTGTAATGTAAAGTTGTCGTATACGAATGGTTTGTACATTTGAGAATCACATGTACGCCTGATAGGCATAGACGAAGATGATTAGTTAGTGATCATTAACAATTTATAGTAGTCAAACGTTCTGACACATCGAAAAGAGTCCCATTACTTACAGTCACGTCAAACGACCAACCTGAGCCGGATAAATGGTCAACCAAGTGTCGTAAGTGCAGCGACCCGCCATAAAATCAGGAACTAAAAGCTAGAGAAGAATTGTAATATCATGTCCCAATTGAGAGCGATCCAATCGCGAATCCCAACTATCTAATTCCAATAGTCCACCATAGTGTATTATGTATCTGTTGCCTTACTTTGATATATAAAATGAAATGCATATTTAATGTTTCTATTTGGTCAATTAGATATGTATATAAATAAAATGTTATAGTGAGTATTGTTGATTGATGTAATGTCAATTTTAAAATGTTTAGTTGCTAATCCCTAGCTATATGTACCAGTTAATCGTAGCTTATCCTGTAAAATTTTGCATATGTTAAAATGATTTGGTATGCTTATTCGTTCATACTAGAAGAGTTTATTGGTAGAAATTATTTGTTTCCTTACTAGGTAACCATTGTTAATCATCCGTTCCTTCCTATTTTGTTAGCTTTAGAGCCTGCAGTTAGCGAGGCGGGCGTAGAACCAGCGAGTGGGGACCATCTTATGGGTCAGATAGACGACTAGAGTCCGTTACCTGGTGAGTACTAAAGCTATTTCCCCTAGTGGTGTCAATTCGTCTAGAGGTATTTTGGATTCTGTATTGAGTGTTAGGAATTTTGTTAGAGTGAGGAATTTCTGTATAATCCTGTGTATAAATTTCTTCTTTTACACTCTGATCTTTCGTACGTTATTATATGTATATAGGCTTCCGCTAGTATTGTATATTATTTATCAAGTGCAGGTTGATCGCCTTGGAATGCTAACATAAACAGAGGAGGCCATGCTGAAATTTCGAGACGCCACCTAGTGTCTCGAGATCTAACATAGGGTTTTGTGTTAGCGTTTGGCAGGGCGCAACAGATGGTATCAGAGTATAGTATTAGATCCGTATGTGATACAGATCTACTATGTTTTGAAGAGTGGACTGATACCACGGATATTAGAGTAATATTAAGAATTCAAAATTCGAGCTCATTAGTAGTTCCGTATTGGGATTACGAGCTCTTCCATGTCTAGAGTCCATAGAACCTAATATGATTAAGACACGATTCTAGGTTCGTTCTATTAGTAATGAAAATTGTGTTCATTACTAAAATCCCCCGTTAAAATAGTAAATGATACTTTGGAGACCGATCACATTCCACCTCAGGATCTACCACAGAGACCACAACCACAGGTTGTACCATTGACAGTCATGAGGACTCCCCCGCCCTAAGCACAGAAAGATCTGGGCATGTGGCTACAAAATTTCCAGCGACTATGTCCACCCCGATTTGGAGCTTTTTCTGACCTGGTTGAGGTCGAGGAATAGGTTTTAAAAACCCGGGAGATTTTGAGTGTCATGCAATGCTCGAGACACTAGTGGGTAACGGTGGCTACATTTTAGTTCGACAAGGATACCTGCCATTGGTGGTGATCCGAGAGGAATATTTTGGGGGATGGACCTTTCGAGTGGGTCAACTTCGAGAGGATGTTCTTAGACATATTCATATCGGAGACTGTTCGAGAAATCAAACATCAGGAATTTTTGGGGTTGGTGCAAGGCAATCCATCTGTTACATATTAAGAGCTAAAATTTACCACACTGTCATGATATGGACCCGAGCTCATTACGACTGATCTGCAGAAATCCCGCAAATTTTTTAGAGGACTGCAACCCTATTTGAGGGCCAGGATGTTAGGGATTGAAACCACCAGCTACAGAGACATGGTGAGTCGAGCTCAAAGGGTTGAGCGAGAGGAGAGGGAGTTGCAGACTTCGAGAGGACAGACCAGTTGACCCCAGGCTTCTTTTCTACCTAGATCTGATCCGGCCAAGCGGCCGATGTATTCGAGATTGAGTACTTCTAGACCAGCATATCCACAGTACCGAGCTCCTACTCCACCTTGTTATGTATCAGTTGAGGCTCCAGTGAGGCCAATAGGGCCAAGGGGACCAATCACGCAGATTTCGAGACCATCGACTCCGACTTCTTGACGAACTGCCTTGTAGAGACCTATACAGGCAGTACTATTGGCTTGTTTTTCTTGTGGCCAGACGGAACATATCAAGAGAGACCGCCCTCTATCACAGTCACAAGTAGGGGTAACTCGCATATCCCAGGACAGGGTTTATCATCTGACCTCGGAGGAAATACCGATTTCGGACAAGGTGTTCGAAGGTACAATCTTAATTTCTAATATAAAGATTCGAGTCTTATTCGATACCGGTTCCTCTAGATCCTATATTTCCACTAAGATTGCATGGTTGCAAGATTTAAAAATTTCTGATATGGGCCAAGTAATGAAATTATCTACCCCATTGGGAAATCGACAGATAGCCTAAAAACTTTGCCAAAACTGTGTAATTAGGATAGAGGAGCAAGAGATGATTACCGACCTCATGACATTAGATTGTTGCGACTTTGATGTCATCTTGGGGATGGATTGGCTGGTACAGAACCATGCCCAGGTCGATTGTTTTTCTAGATCAGTAGTCTTTAGAAGGTCGAGATATCCGTAAGTCAAGGTTCAAGGATCTAGGTATAGAAGAGATGGTCATTTATACAGCCAATTGGGAACTTTGAGAGCACTGGAGATAAAAACGTCGACGGATATGGTAGAGGTAGTCAGGGAGTTTGGGAATGTTTTTCCAGAAGTATTATCTGGTTTGCTGCCATGTCGAGAGATAGAATTCTCCATTGACTTGATGCCAGGCACAGGGCCTATTTCTATTTCTCCATATAGATTGGCCCCGGTAGAAACCCGAGAGTTGAAAACGCAGATTGATGAACTTATGAGCTTGGGATTTATTCAACTGAGGTCCTCACCCTGGGAAGTACCGGTTTTGTTTGTCAAGATGAAAGATGGGTCGCTTCTATTATGCTTCGACTATCAGAAGTTAAATCAAGTTACCATTAAGAATAAGTACCCTCTTCCTCGCATCGATGATTTGTTTGATCAATGTAGGGTGCCCAATACTTCTCTAAAATCGATTTACGATACGGGTACCACCAGTTGAGAATCCAAGAGGCAGACATTCTGAATACTGCATTTTGGACCAGGCTAGGGCATTTCGAGTATCTAGTTGAAAGCGTCCTCGATCCGCGGGGTGCGCGGATCCGCTTTTAACTTTTGAGGTTTGGGAGTCACCACCTAGTTATTACGGTTTAGGAACCGAACATCAACTCTAAAAGGATAAAACAACTAATCTACAAAAAAAAACTAAGTCCGGGGATCAAGTTATGAGGTTGGAAGGTGTTAGGCACCAACCTCGCCCGGCAAACGCCAGTTTCTACTATTTTCCAAGAAGACTACATTGCTAAAAAGACCTAAATAAAAAATAAAAAATATTTACCTTGATGATCGCAACGGTGGATCCCTCAGAGTTGGCGGAGAGATCCCTTTGATTAATATGCCTTACTTCGTTTTGTCACCGGATTCACTTCAGATCTCCAAGACAAAGTACCTCCTTCTTAGATCTGAATCTTTCTAAATTTTTTATGAATTTCATGGTGTTTTTGAAGGGTTTCTAGGTTTTTTTGAGCTAAAGTTGGGGTATGGATGTTAGGTAAGGAGTTAGGACTTCAAAATTAGGGTTTGGAGGAGGCTGGGGAAGATTTTTGACCTACTTTTCTTAGGGTTTATTTTGACCTACGAGATTATGGTGTGGAGACCGCTATTTATAGATTTTTTTAAAAGCTTTTTAGATAGAGTTAGAGTTAGGTTATGTTTCTTTTAGATAGTTTTAGAGTTTAATTAGAATTCTATTAGAGTTAGGGTTTGACTTTGGTCTTATTAAATTGATTAGGGTTTTGACTTAAGTCTCACTTAATTGACTAGATTTTAGGATTTTGACTTAAGTCTCACTTGATTGACTTGACTTAAAATAAAAATAAAAATAAAAAATTTAATTTTAAATAGGATTTTACTTTACATTAATTAATTTTTTAATTATTAATTTCAGAATTTTTTATTATTAAAATTGTAAAATTACCGTTTTGCCCTCGGAAATGACTTTTTGTGTTTTAAGTCATTTTTCAATTTTTCAGGATGCTTTGGAATCGATTTTTCGTAAGGAATTCAATGGGAATATTGGTTTATGTCATTTATGAAAATTTTTGTGCGAAATGATCTTGAACTTTATGAGGGGCATTTTTGTAATTTTGTTGAATTTTGTGAAAATTGACAAAATGATTTATTTGATTTCGATTTGTTATTTTATGTGTTTGAAAGGGTTTTCCTAAGCATAATGTAGGCTCTAGGGATGTTTTGATGTTAGGGATATTTTGGTAATTTGGTCATTTTTAGTAATTTTTATTGTGAAGCTTCTTTTTGTCTGAAAAATGATGATTTCTATGTTTTTTAGGTATATTTTCCTAGCGTAGCGTGGTTTCTATAGTTTTGTGTGCCTGAGATACCTCATCCAAATTTCTGAAACATATCTGATAACAAACAGAGCATTGGAATAACCATCCATCATTAGGAACCATCGCAATCGGGTTGACAAGTTGATTAATCAGGCGAGTGCAAAAATAGGGTATTTACAGATTCCCCTCTTTGGCAGTAAGTTGAAGCAAACTAGATAGTAAATCTATTTTAGTAGATAGTGCGATATTCGAATGCCAAAGCTAGTGACAGTTCATTTTACAGCTTGATTTAACAATTCGTCAGGACGTTCAGATCCTTGAGGGTAAAACTTTCCTCGAACAAGTTTGTCAGGTCCTCGAGCTTGAACTCTCACTGACGATGTCAGATCCTTGAATTTTAGAAAATTCTCCTTGACTAATGCAAAAGTGTACGTGTGTGCAATGGTGTGATACTTACTGAGTAAAAATGTGTCAGGTTCTAGAGATCTTCTCTCACTAACAATAATAATTCAAAATTGAAATGTGCTTATGCAACGAAACCAATTATGGGAAAGTTGAACAATGAGGGAATTGAAGTCATAACATTGTAGGAACTTCGTTAAATCCTATTTGAAATTCTTTTTTAAAGTTCGAAAAAGTTTGAGTCTCGTTAATCAGATTCGAGCCTATTATAGCTAGGTTTCTCGGGCTAAGGAACTTAAACAATCCAATTAATTCATTCTATGATTCAAAAAAGTTGGAGTCTCGTTTCTCAGACTCGAACTTATTAGAGCTACACTTCTCGGACTAAGGTTTACAGAAACTTAAACAATCCTGTGATTCAAAAAAAGTTGGAGTCTCATTTCTTGAACTCGAACTTACTAAACCACGTTTCTCGGGCTTAGATTTATAAGAACTTAAACAATCCTATTAATTCATTCTATGATTCAAAAAAAGTTGGAGTCTCATTTCTCGGACTCGAATTTACTAAGCCACATTCTCGGGCTTAGATTTATAGGAACTTAAACAATCCTATTAATTAATTTTATGATTCAAAAAAAGTTGGAGTCTCGTTTCTCGGACTCGAACTCACTAAGCCACGTTTCTTAGGCTTAGATTTATAGGACTTAAACAATCCTATTAATTCATTCTATGGTTCAAAAAAAATTGGAGTCTCGTTTCTCGGACTTGAACTCACTAAGCCACGTTTCTCGGGCTTAGATTTATAGGAACTTAAACAATCCTATTAATTCATTCTATGATTTAAAAAAAAGTTGGAGTCTCGTTTCTCAGAGTTGAACTTATTAAGTCACGTTTCTCGAGCTTAGATTTATAGGAACTTAAACAATCCTGTTAATAGTTGGAGTCTCGCTTTTCGGACTCGAACTAAGGTTTATAAGAACTTAAACAATCTTGTTAATTTATTTTATGATTCAAAAAAAAGTTGGAGTCTCATTTCTCAGACTCGAACTTATTAAGCCACGTTTCTCAGGCTTAGATTAATTAAAGACTTGGTATTATTGAGCTCAAAGATCGGGAAATTGGGCCTTTATTGGCTCATCATGCATCTGGATTCATAATTATCTTCGTCGAACTTTTAGACTTTTGAATAAGATTTTCTTTTTGATCATGTAATTAAGAACAAAACTTTGGAATCACAAAGACTTTCAAAAATGCCCCTAGTTTCAAGGTTGACTTTAACTGGAACTTGACTACGAGATTGATGGAATGAATTACACTTGAAAAATATAGACTTTGATGTATGACATATAGAAAAACTGACATCCCCTTAAATTTAAGACTCTTAAGATTATCATATGTGCAATAAGGGATTGATAATTTTCTTTCGAATTTCTTTAAAAAAATGCTTGAGCTGGACTTAAAAAATCTTGATAAATATTAGAATAGAAAATCTTTCTCTTCAAAGTGATTGATGATTCTACATCTTCCATTAGCAAACACTTGAACAAGTAAACATACTCTTGAAGATCTTACAATATTCAAGATGACATCTGATTTTTTCGACTTCAACATTGTCTTCGTTGGATGTGATCTCTTGGCTTAAATAACGAATGTTGTGGCTTGAATGGTTATGCATTTCCTAGTTTCTGCACGAGCTTCTTTTTGAATTTTTCTTTTTGATGGGACCTTTCCTCCTATTTGATGATGCCTTAATTTTTGCTTAGGTTGTCTTTCTAGGTTTTCAACCTAGCGGATTTTTCTTTTCTTTTTCTAAAGATGCCTTAATTTTTGCCTAGGTCGCATTTTTAAGTTTTCAACCTAGCAGGCTTTCTTTTTTATGGGTATGCCCTAACTTTTGCCTTGTCTTTTCGGATTTTCGACTTAGCGGGCTTCTTTTTTTTCTCGACGATCTTGAATATTCAACTCGGCAGCTTCTTGGTTCCCTAAACCTTAACAGAGTCAATTAGCATCTAAGAGGACTTAATAGGTGGGCTTAGGACATGATTTAGAAAGAAAGAGTAAAAGGCTCGACTTCCCAAAATGCCCCTACTCTAATATTCTCTTTTTTTGTCATTCTTTTCTGTAAATTCTTTTGACTCTTTTTTTCTAATGCCCCTAGTTTGGCATTCTCTTCTTTTGAACATTTCAATAGGGGATTTTCCTTTTGGATGACACTTTTCTTAAGAGAATACATTTTTTTGCTTGATCGGGCCTAAAGTAACTTCTCAAGTTGCCTACGTACCCCAAATATTTCTTTTTTTTTCTTTTGGATTTAGGTCAAAATGTAGTTCATACTAAGATTCCCTACCAAGGTTGGTTGGTGTGGTTTAAAAAGAAGAGGCTATTGATTTTTTTAAAAGGCTACGAGGGACTAAAAAAGGTTATCTTCTTCTTAGTAAGACAAGAAAATAGTTTGACCAAAAGAGGCCTCCTTTGGTGAAATGCTAATTGATTTGATCAAGATTTTAGGAATTTGATGTCTTGATTGCTCTGTCAAGTATGATCTTCTTTTGAGAATGAATATTCTTCAGTCTTCTTTTGTAAAATCGAGTATGATCGAGCTTCCTGTATTCAACTATTCAACTCTTCTAGAACTTGAGAAAATCTTTTATTCTTTTATGAATGAGAACTCTCCTCTCTTGAGTGAAAAACATGGTAGATCTACTTGTAGGTCTTAACACCTTTGTCGATGGTTTAAAGTGTATGATTCTTAACCGATAATCTTTGATTTTGAAAATCACCCTTGACTTTATGTCTTGATCTATTTGGGTGCAATCTATCAATATCCTCATGAGACCATGAAGGAACATTGTTTAATTTCTCAAGTAAGTTTATTATTCTCTCATGTTCCCCTGAGGATAATGTAGTACCGATTTGTACTTCTAGAGTATACTCTTTAACTTCCATATTTATCAAGTTTGATTAGTGAGCTTTGAGTCATTCCTCATGTTAGATTTTATGTTCACATCATTATTGCACGCATGATTAGCTTAATTCCAATAGGAAACATTGAATCCAATTGCCCTATAAGTCTATAATGACCAAGAAGGTGAAAAAGGTAAGTCATAGGTCTGACCCTGATTGGGGTAGAACCTTTGATCAGACGAAATAATTTTGACCCTAGGATCGTATCTATTTGGTATAAAATGATATGAATCTTTGAAAGTAAAACCAATTAGTCCAACCGGTTTGATGTTGATCAGTTTGATCCATTTGTCGATAGAGCCAATTGACTTACATTTCACACATTGGGTCGAACCGATATTGCGGGTCTAGTTTGAACGGTCTGGATCGGTCCGCTCACTTTCCTGTTGGTTGGATTGATTAGAGCAACCTAGGAATACCCATAGTCGGTTCAGGTTGTGACCTACAGGAAGGTTCCTAAACTCTAAGTTTACTACGTGTAATGCAATTTATCTGGCTACCCTTGCCCAAGTATACCTATATACTTCTCGAGCGTACTCAATCAGACGGTACTTGGTGACTTGGTTTGATATACCGTATAAGTGATAATCTAAAACTCCAACCCACTTCTCTAAAGTCAAAAACATCCAATTTAATTCCCAGTTGAGAGGTGGCGTACAATGCTGAGTAAAGGCCCTCTAAAATACCTCTTGTCTGGAATAGACGTAGTCTATCCCCCTCGTACAGTAGAGTACAACGGGGCAGGATCTTGCTTAGGTACTGATTTTGATCAAGAAGTGCAATTGGTGAACTTTGATTATCTTTGATATACCATAGAAGTACGAGTCTAAGGTTGTAGCTTTCATAAATGGTTTAGCATCCCACGAGGGAACCGACCACGTACTAGTACTACGTTGGCATTCGGGACATGTGACTGTGCGGCTTACAATAGGACAAAAGCTCAGGTCGCTTCAACCTGGGTGTATCGATATACCTTTCAGTGTCACCTGATCGAACGATACTGATGCCCTAGTTTTATATACCATAAAGGTACGTGACTGGAGTTGTGATTTTCATGTATGATGTCGCATCTCCGAGAAGACTGTGCTAAACACTAGTGCCACGTTGGCTATTTGGGACATGTAAGCGTGCAATGCAATAAAATAAACGTGTTAGTGGTGTGTGCAAAATAGGGTGGGGTACGCCCGGGGCGTTTTTCGAATAAATGGGCCCGTGGGTCAGATCAAATAATCACAATACAGAGTATCAAATTATTCACAGAATGCACAATCCAACATGTTACAATCAAGGCAACCATATCGAAAATATATCTGTTGAGATCATGGCATAATAGACGAGCAATCATTGAATATAACAAAAGACTAATCAATTTGATCCAACATTGAAACCAGCACAAAGATTTTTATTTTTTAATCCAAACAAATTTTTTTTTATGGTCCAATCAAGGATCGCTTTGGACCACCCAAAATAAATTGAGATTTCAATGAACGTTTAATACTACCAAATAAACAATAAAATTCTATTGCCACACCAGTTTAAAAGTTTGAAAACAATAACCAACACATTTGATGATGTGCTATGTGTAAAGATTGGTGTGATGATAGTGACTCAAAAAGCTCAACGTCCTAACAAAGAAGGCTGCCAACAAGTTTCTTATTTTTTTTTATTTTTTTTTTTTTAGCCTGATTATCCGAAATTTTCCCCTGGACTACCTTGAAGCATGAAACCAGATTGAATATGATCTGATTGGTTAACAAGCTTTTAATCCACCATACAAAGAAAGGGAGGTTCGATGAATACTAAACCGTAAGTGATTGGAAAAGTCACTTTTTTTTAAAATGCCTTTTAATCTCTAAAAATAAAAATTTATAAAAAAACATTTATAAAGAACAAATCTGAATTCTCCAAGGTCTTTTTTTTTTATCGTAAAGAAAAAAAATTCGAAGAAAAAAATATAATCAATTGATGAACCTATAGATTAGAAACCTGTTTCCCTAATTAGTTTTCTCAAGAATTGAACTTCAATTCTCCACCAGAGGCTCACTTACTTCAAGTCTCACAGGTCTTGATGCTAGCTCTGAGATCCAGCATAAATTCTCTACAAGAAACTCTTTGCAGCCAAAAATCCACGAATAATAAACAAATCGAAATTAATCCTTCACCTTCAACAGAATTGAAACACATATTGATAAAAGAGAGAGAGGTGAATTCGAATTTTCTCGCTAGTTCATTAATGAATGGTCGCTGGTTCACAGAAGAAGGAAAAAAGAGAAGTGCACTTAATGCTTCTTGTTGGTTTAAAAGGGTGGGTTAATGGAGAGTGAAAGAGAGTTTTACTATGCTTGGGGATGTCGCACATGCGATAGTGAGTGAGATAGTTCTTGATGAACTCAAACTGTTGATCTCTATATAAGAGTAGCAGCCAGCGTTTAGAAGAGAGCTTTCTCAAGCAAAAAAATCTAGGGAAGAAGGTCCCATGCGACATTTGAGAGAGAGAGATGGAGAGACGTTTCTCTCTTTGTTTGTTGTTTTTCGTCCTCTTCTTTATGGAGAAGAATATAGAAAACAGCATAAACGGATTTCTACTAATGGCACACAATGCAAAAGAAAAATGTTTTTTTAATTTTTTTCTGATTTTTTTTTCTTGGAATCCTCTCCTCATCACGAACAACATTAAAAAAAGTAATTTTATTATTTCTTAACGCATCACTCACAAATAATTTATTTGAGAAGAAGATGAAAAATAAAAAATCATTTTCTGCTAACGGCACATCACGCAAAAGAATACTTTTTTTTTACAATTTTTTTTGCGATTTTTTTCTTGGAATCCTCTCCTCGTCATGAACAACATTAAAATTTTTTTTTTTTTTATTTCTTAGCACATCACTTACAAATAATTTATTTTCACAACTTATCACCCATGCATATTAGCGTGCTAAAAAGAAATTCATCCAAGATTTTTTTTCTTTTTTTAAAAAAAAATCCATAACTCTCATCCCAACCACCATCATTCCGTCCTCAATTCATATGTAATTTTGAATCTTTCATTATTTAGGGTTACCAAAAAGTGACCCTTAATTGGATAAAAAAAATTAAAAATATAATATCCAAAATCCAAATAAATGATCCACAATCAAGCCATAAAAAAAATAAACAAATAAACAAATAAAATAAATCAAACTAAATAATATTTAAAAAAAAACTAAGTCACCCTGGCAATGCTTCTATACTTGGGGTTTTTCAAGTCTGATCCACAATAGTCCCCAGTGGAGTCGCCACTAAAAATGCCCTCGATCCGTAGGGTGCGCAGATCAGCTTTAGAATTTTGAGGTTTGGGAGTTGCCACCTAGTTATTACGGTCTAGGAATCGAACTTCGACTCTAAAAGGGTAAAACAACTAATCTACCAAAAAAAACTAAGTTTGAGGATAAAGTTACGAAGTTGAAAAGTGTTAGGCACTAACCCCGGTCGACAAACGCCGATCTCTACTATTTTTCAAGAAGCCTACATTGTTAAAAGACCTAAATATAAAATAAAAAATATTTATCGTCATGATCGCAATGGTGGTTTTCTCAAAGCTGGCGGAGATAATGTCGTTTATGGGACAGATAGCTGAGTCCCAAAACAAGTTTAGAGAGGAGATGCTTGAGTCACAGGCTATACTAGCCAAGGAGGTGGTAGAGTTGAGGGAGCGTCAGGCTTCTTCATAGGTAACTGATCACATTCCACCTCAGGATCCACCTTAGAGACCACAACCACAGGTTGTACCATCGAGGGTCGTGAGGACTCCCCCGTCCCAAACAAAGAAAGATCCGGGGATGTGGCTAAAAAATTACCAACGACTACGTCCACCCCGATTTGGAGGTTCTTCTGATCCGACTAAGGTCAAAGAATGGGTTTGAAAAACCCGAGAGATTTTGAGTGTCATGTAGTGCCCGAGAGACCAGAGGGTAACGGTGGCTACATTTCAGTTCGACGGGGATGCTAGCCATTGGTGGCGATCCGAGAGGAATGTTTTGGGAAATGGACCTTTCGAATGGGCCGACTTCGAGAGGATATTCTTAGAAAGATTTATATCCGAGATGGCTCAAGAGATCAAATATCAAGAATTTTCAGGGTTGGTGCAAGGCAATCTATCTATTACAGATTACGAGCTGAAATTTACCAGACTGTCACGATATGCACCAGAGCTTATTCCGACTGATCTGCAAAAGCCCGTAGATATTTCAGAGGATTGCAACCCTACTTGAGGGCCAGGATGTCAGTGATTGAGACCACTAGCTACAAAGACACGGTGAGTCGAGCTCAGACGGTTGAGCTAGAGGAGAGGGAGTTGCAGACTTCGAGGAGGCAGACCAGTCGACCCCAGGCTTCTTTTCCACCTAGATCTGATCTGGCTAAGAGGTTGATGTATTCGAGACCAAGTGCCTCTGAACCAGCATATCCATAGTACCAAGCTCCTACTCCATCGAGTTATGGATCGGTTGGGGCTCTAGTGAGGCCAACAGGGCCAAGGGGACCAATCAGGCAGATTTCGAGACCACCGACTCCAACTTCCTGACCAACCGCCCCGTAGAGACCTATACAGGCGGGAGGATTGGCATGTTTTTCTTGTGGCCAGATGGGACATATCAGGAGAGACTACCCTCTATCAGAGCCATAGACAGGGATAACTCCCAAACCCCAAGAAAGGGTTTATCATCTGACCCAAGAAGAGATACCCGTTTCGGACGAGGTGTTAGAAGGTACAATCTTAATTTATAATATAAAGATTTGAGTCTTATTCGATACCGATTCCTCTAGATCCCATATTTCCACTGAGATTATACGGTTGCTAGATTTAGAAATTTCTGACACAGGCCCAGTAATTAAATTATCTACCCTATTGGGAAATCGACAGATAGCCCTGAAACTTTATCTAAACTGTGTAATTAGGATAAATGACCAAGAGATGATTACCAACCTCATGATATTAGATTGTTGCGACTTTGATGTCATCTTGGGGATGGATTTGCTAGTATAAAATCAAGCCCAGGTTGATTGTTTTGCCGGATCAGTAATCTTTAGACGATCGGGATATCCGAAAGTCAAGGTTCAAGGATCTAGGTATAGAAGAGATCGTCAAAAATCAGCCGTCTTTATGTACTGGGATTTCAAAACTTTGACCTTGGATTTCATCTGTTTCGGGATCAAACCGTCCTCCGTCGCATAAGGGAGAAAAGACGACGACATCGAGATATTCGAAACCACCTGGTCAAACTCAAAAATCAACCACCTCGAAGTTTGAACTATCTCGATTTTCATGTCTATCACCTCAATTTTCACGTATGTGTTTCAATACTTTCGCATAGAGATTGTAAGGAAATCTCAATTTCTATTAGTAATGGTAGATTGTAAAAATTGCATTTAGAATTTTATTAAAATTTTGTGGTGATTTTCAAAAATATAGAATTCAATTGGTTATTTCAAATTTACGTCAGGACTTACACATTTGATATGTTTAATTGTATTTTATGACAAATTATACATGGGTAGGATATTTCAACGGGTTATTTTCGTCAATTGGGTCCTGTACACTGTTCGAACCCCATTTTGATCTAAATTTTTTACTTTTTCAATGTTATTGATAAAAATAAATTTCATAATTGAAAAAATAATTTAATATTCAATTAACTCATATTGAGTTGATGAATATCAGAAAGTGGATATTTTGTTTTAGAAATTGAAAACTGTAAAATTCAAAAAAAGGGAAAAAGGGTATGAAAATGATAAAATGTCAGAATCACACCCAAAGGGTGATGTCTGCATTTTACATTGTTGTGTTGTGTGTAGGTTGGTGAACAAGTATCTAGGGATAATATTACTTATTGCATGTTTATTTACTTTCTGTTAAATGAGGTGCTGTTTACTTTTCCATTATGTTATTTATTTTAGGCCGGATGGCCACAGTTGCATGGTAGGAAACTGCATATCCATTATCAACCTTGTATTGTTAATTTCTCTTTTATTTTTAAATGAAAATAATATATATATATGGATTAGGATCCATATACACATAAAGCTACTCATAAAGCTACAACGTGTATTGTCTTATATGGGCAAAAATATTTGGAACGGGCTGAATTTTTGTGAGGATGATCTCTATGGTGAGGAGATCATCCTTGCCAAAAATCAGCCCATTATGAAACTTCTAACCCCATGTTTACAAGTTGAAAATTTTTAAACCGTCCAATTTTTGTAAATCAATTTTGATGAGGTTAGAAGTTTTGGGTCAAACTTGACTTGATCTGAGATATTCCTTTTAGTTGACTTTTTTGGGTCAATTGGGTTGACCCAAAAAGAGTCTAGTCTAAGTTAGCTCTTATTTGCTTTCTTTCTATTTCTCTTTATTTTCTTTTCTGTGATAATTATGCTTGCATGTTGATGATTCGTGAAAATGCCTTGGGTACATCCTGTCCCTTTGCACACACTCTCAAGCATGCATATTTGATGTTTGCATCATTTTTTGTCCCTCGATAGTCCTATAATCAAAACATAGTCAACCTAGTCCATTGGAACATGAGTGACGGATGTGAATACTACAACTTTAGTCTAGTACCTTCAAATATATTAATGTGAAACACCACGTACTGTCTAAAAAAGTGAAACTAGAAGGTATATTGGTGTTTCAAGCTAAAGTGACCTAAACTTTGTTCTAACCTAATCTCAATCATATAGTAAACTCAGAGACCCAAATCTAGGTCCAGTCTCGTTAAGTCGCAATTTGAACAAATTATGGGTGTTCTTGAGTTGCAATTCTTCAATCTAGTTAAAGGTAAATAGGCAGATCGATCTCCAATGCTCAATTTTAAACCCACAATATCAGTCTAGCCCAATAAAATTGGTGAAAATACTAGTTAAAATCGATCAATGTTAAACTGATTAGACCAATTGGTTTTGGATTCAAAGATTTAAACCAGTTCACTAAAACGACTCAATCTTATGATTTAATCAATCCAATTCGACCCAAGGCCAACCCAATCAGGGTTAGACCTCGATCATCCTTTATCACTCCTATGGCCACTATAAGCTTATAATGCATTTGGACTTGATGATCGCCACCAAATTTTGGCTAATACATATTAAATCTTTAATCGTGTGGTTAAAAGTTAGTCTTTCAAAATCAAGAATCCAAGCTCATTTTGACCATTTCATAATTGTTCTTAGACGATTTAAACCATCGATTGTGCCACTTTGGACTTGTCAAAAGAATCGTCTTAAAGAATCAATGAATGAGTTTCTTTAATTTACTTCAATTTAGACCCCACCTCCAACATCACGTCTCTGAGATGGTTCGGATAACAAGCTCAGATTCAGGCAAGAGACACACGGACTATTCTCTGGCAGGGAGGGCCACTATAGTCCAAGTCGATCAGAAGGTATTTGAGATTCAGAAATGTTGGGTGAAGAATAACCAAGCAATCAGGGTAGTGGAGAGGAAGGACAAGGGAGGGTCTGAGCTTGTGTTATTTGAAAAAGAGAAATGGTGGTTGGTGCAGACTTTGAAGGAGGCAAAGAGCTGGAAAACAAACAGAACATTTTGGAAAAAAATCGACGATTTTGGGTCATTGTAAGTTGGCACGAAGATATGAGAATGAATATGGTCGATTTCTCAATATCTCGGAGTACTCAGGGCAAGGATGGTTCCCTTCCCTTCTGATCTCTGAAGGAGTAGAAGGAGTAGGCTGGGATAACCTTGGTGAGGCCTTAACTAGAGGTGGAGCAGTTGATATAGGCCCCTGGAAGAAAGAAGTTGTAGGCAACTCTATGCATGGAAAGCGTTTGAATGACTTCCATAAGCCATCAAAACTCACCAATGAGCTTGACACTCTAGAGAACTTCGACGTTTGGAGATGGGCGATCATCTGTGAATCAAGGAAAAAATCAATTTGTTGGGAAGAGGTAGAGAGAGTGATTAAATCCATAGTTCCTAGCTCTAGGAATTTTGCTCTAAGACCATATGGGATTAGCAGGAGAATACTTGTGTGCCACAGGAGGAAAGAGTTCGATGCTTTCGTGAATCTAAAACAAATTCAAGTCCAGGATACCGTGGTCAGCTTGAAAGCGTGGTATGCCAATTGCAATAGTATCTCGGAGAGTTGGACACAGACTGGCACATGGATAGACATCATTGGGCTCCTGTTCCATAGATGGAAGCCGAGGTCTTTTACCATCATTGGAGATATGCTAGGCGGATTATTGGAGGTTAAGGATTGTACTCGCTCATTGGAAGATCTTACAGTAGCAAGCATCAAGGTTAGGCGGAGGGCCATCAACATTCCCAGATGGATTAAGCTTCCAGCTAGGAATGTTCCATTGATAGTGGGCATCAATTTGTCTATGAACAGGGAGAGCGGGCTGGAGAAGATGATGCTTGGCGTTATCAAATGTGATGTGGGAGTAGCAGGCCAGCTAGTGTCAGAGGCTTTTAATGCAATCCCAGCTAATAACATAGTATCAATGGCAATTCGGAGGGTTGCATAGAAATCATGTCAGATCCTAAGATAGGAGAGAAGGCTATACTTGAGTGTGAGACAAGCAAAGGCAGATTTTCAAATGTTATCTGCTCTGACTCGGTAGAGACAATAGGGGCTAATAAGATAGTTGGAGCATCATTTGGGCCTAGTCAACTAGGCAGCCACATGATAGAGACAAATCGTACACTCATGAGGAGAGACCAGACCGTAGGCTCAATGGACGGTAGAATTGGGCCTGCAGCCCATTTATGTTTGAGTTAAGCACACAAGCCAATTGTGAGAAGGGGCAGACAATTGGTTCGGGCGGCCCAATGCCTTCAGTGCAAAATAATTTGAGGAACAAGCAGCCTCTTTGTGAGCTGGATCTTCCTATTGGGCCCGGTAGCCTAGTATTGTTTGGAGTTTATGCACAGCCCGAACGCGAGGTGGGTTAGACCTCTAGACAAGGCGGACTAGGCCATGAAGCCGACAACATTCAGTTTGTTAGTGTGGAAGACATATTGTCTGTCCAAGCAAGCCCATCGAATGGGCTTACTAATCCCCGGCCCATGGGTACAACGGACCAAATATCCATTTTGGACGAATCAACTCTTCCTAAGGTATGTCCCCAGCCCAATTCTGATTTTATCCAAGTTGAAGGCCCAGGTGGAATTAAGTGTACAGAAGTGGGTATCACAAACTCAACAGTAAGGTTGCTAGTTAATGGTAAAAACAATAAGTCGACAGAGAAGAAATCCTTGGACCTTGTATTTCTAGAAGGTGATCTCATTCAGGATATGCTAAAATCAGAGCTTGCTGAAGCTGGTGGTTTGGATAAGGTTGTTTGTCAGGTAGACAACTCAGAGGCATTACCAATCATTGAGGGGTCTTTGACGCTGAACCATGAGGAGCCAACGGCCTATAAACGAACATCTAGAGTTGGATCTCAACTAGGAGTGTTTGGAGAGCTGCAACACGATCTGACAGATGACTGGAGGAGCGGAGAACGGGTCGCCTTGTCACAGGGAGGCTTTTTACAACTATTACAATCTGTTGAAGACTCAAACGCTCGGAGAGATGGATGTGGCAGTGGAGAAGTATCACTTGGAGGGGACTTTGCTAACCATACCACAAATGATGTGATACAGATGGAACCTGAATTGGATACCATACCCTTAGCCATGGTAGATATTGAGGAGAGCTCGAGGAGTTGGGGAAGGAATAAATCGAAGAATCAGATAGTGAAAGTTTTAGCTGACTAGATTATTAATAATTTGAGTGAGGTTAGTTGGGCTGCTGGGCTAAGTAAAAAAGGACAAACAGAAGGTACTGGCATTCTATTTGAACTGGCACTCAAGAAACGAAACGAGGTTGGCGAGTGTTTCGATTCAGGGATCAGAGAGGAAGGCACTTCAGAAGAGGAACAAGACAATGTCCGGGATGAGGTGGAACTCTTTCTAAGGACAGAAGTAGATCGAGAAGAGTCAAGACAGCACAGATGTTTGGGTAAAAGGAAAGGAATTGGGATGGCAGATGAGAGTAAAGTGAAAAAAATAAGGGTCAGACTGGTTAAAGAAGTTTAGGAATTGCATAAGTCTGGGGATATGGTTAAGGCTGGACCATCTCTAGTCTTAAGAAGCGGGAGAAAACTCAAGGTTGCAAATGTCGATTAGACTATTTTCTTGGAATGTGCACGGACTCAACAACAGATCCAAAAAGGCTTCGGTTAAGGCAATAATTCAAGCTCACAAACCATACATTGTAACAATTCAAGAAACCAAAATGGAACAAGTGGATAAGGCGGTGGTTCGTGACATTTGGGGTAAGCGGTACTTGGGTTGGAAGTATCTTTCAGCCAATGGGACAGCAGGAGGTGTTTGGGTGTTATGGGATAAGAGGTTGATCGAGGTGGAAGATTCATTAATGGGAGCTTTTTCTGTATCTATTCTATGTCGGTGTACAGGGAAGGAAGACAATTGGGTGTTTTCGGGAGTTTACGGCCCCACTAGAGAATGGGAACGAAAACAATTCTGGGAGGAGTTGGATGATGTGGGTAGTTATTGGAACCAGCCGTGGTGTTTGGGAGGTGACTTCAATGTTATTAGATTCGCTTGTGAGAAACAAGGAGGTTCGAGGATAACAACAAGGATGAGAAGATATGGGGAATTCGTGAATCGGAATAATTTAATGGACATCCCACTCCAGGGTAGAAGCTTCACTTGGTCCAACCAACATGATTTACCCACTCTCAGCAGATTAGACAGATTCTTGGTTTCACATGATTGGACTTCGATATTTTGCCAGCTATCTCAAACGGCCATTCCAAACCCAGTATCTGATCATTGTCCTATTCAGTTGGTAGTAGGACCACTCAACAGGGGCCCCATTACATTCCAATTCGAGTTGATGTGGTTGAAATACCACAATTTCAAGGAATTGGTAACCGATTGGTGGAGGAGCTTTTCATTTACAGGAACAGCAAGGGATATATTCAGGAGGAAGCTAAAGGCCCTAAAGATGATTCTAAAAGAATGGAATAAGGAATCCTTCGGAAGGGTGGATGCGCAGAGAAAGGAGATCCTTTCAAGAATTGAAGATTTGGATCGTAGGGAAGAGACGAATTCGATATCGATGAATGAAAGGTCAATGAGATTAGACCTTCGTGAAAAATATCAACGGTTGGCACTTCTGGAAGAAATCAGTTGGAAGTAGAAATCCAGAATCAGATGGCTTAAATAAGGGGACGACAACACAAAATGTTTTCACTGCATGGCCAATGCCCGAGATAGGAACAACCACATCACGAGGTTGCATGTGAACGGGGAGTAGGTGGAAGGCGAAGATGCGGTAGCCAAGGGGATCGTAGATTTTTACTCAGAGTTGTACATCGAAGGAACTAATAACAGACCGAAACCCGACCTTCTCCAGTTTGATAGAGTCTCTGAGCCCCATAGTGAATTGTTGGAAAGACCCGTTGAAGAAGAGGAGATATGGGATGTTATCTCAAGTATGAAGACCGATAAAGCACCAGGGTCAGATGGCTTTCCTATGGAATTCTACAAGACTTGTTGGGAAACCATTAAGAACGATTTTATTACTCTAATCAATGAATTTTTTAAAGAGGGAGTGTTGGATCATGACTCCAACTGTACATTCATTGCTCTAATTCCAAAGGTGGCGGGGACTGAAAATATCAAGGACTTGAGGCCTATTAGCTTGGTGAACACTAGTTACAAAATCATCACGAGCATTCTTGCTAAGAGATTGAAATGTGTCATCCACAGGCTAATAGAGTGCAACGAGAGCGTATTTTTCAAAGGAAAACAAATTCTGGATGGGGTTCTAATAGCAAACGAGTGCATTGACTCTAGAGTGAAATCTGGGAAAACAAGTGTAGTGTGCAAGGTAGATTTTGTGAAGGCTTACGACCACGTCAACTGGCAATTTTTGGAATATATGTTAGAGAATATGGGTTTTGGTAGGAAGTGGATCACATGGGTTATGACGTGCGTGACTTCCCCCTCTTACTCGGTCTTAGTGAATGGATCGCCCCACGGCTTCTTTAGGAGTACAAGAGGTCTCAGACAAGGGGACCCTCTATCTCCTTTCTTGTTTATCATAGTAGCAGAAGCTTTTGTTAAGATGATGGAAAGAGGGGTAGAGAATGGATTTTTCTCAAGGTTCTCAGTAGGCATGGGCACTATTATTATTTCGCACCTACAATTCGCAGATGATACTTTTGTGTTCCTGGATGATTCCATAGAGCAGATAAGGAGGCTAGGCGGATTGCTTTGTTGTTTTGAAGTGGTGTCAGGTATTCCAGTTAACATGAGGAAAAACAAGGTACTTCCAATCGGCTTGGCTAGGTGCACAACTCTTCTAGCAGCTTCGTTGGGGTGGCAGGTGGGTAGTCTCCCCTATTCTTATTTGGGGATGCCTTTGGGGGCCCCCTACAGGAGGGTGGCGATCTAGGATCCAATAGTGGAAAGGATTGAAAGGAAATTAGAAAGGTGGCAAGCCAATAACTTATCCAAGGGAGGTAAACTGACTTTGATCAAAAGTGTTCTTTCTAGCATTCCAATATATTTTCTTTCTCTCCTTTCAATGCCTCGTAGTGTAGAACTAAGGCTAGCCAAGTTGTTTCATAATTTTTTATGGCATGACAGAAATAGGAATAAAAAACACTATCTTGTGAATTGGAAACAAGTTTGCTCTCCTAAGAAACAAGGCGGTCTCAGTATTAGGAGACTTGGGGAAATGAACATGGCCTTGAGGGGAAAATGGTTGTGTAGGTTTGGAAACGATGGGGACAACTTATGGAGACGAGTTATAGAAAGTAAGTACAAGTCCAGTCAGACAGGGTGGGAAAGTGGACCAACCAGACAACCATATGGGTGCGGGATGTAGAAGGGCATCATGAAGATTATCCCCTTATTCAAAATGAGAGTCAAATTCAAAGTGGAAGGCAGTCGAGTAAGATTCTGGGAAGACACATGGTGTGGAAATCGACCTCTAATGGAGGTATTCCCAATGTTGTATTCCTTATCCTTGAAGAAAGGGCAACCAATCACATCCATTCGTCGAGCCATGGACGGAGACTTTGCATGGGACCTTGGTTTTTGAAGGGGCATTAATGAGTTGGAACTTCAAGAAGTTGGTAGGTTAGTCGGTGACGCTTCAAGAATCGAGTTACGTACGGGAAGGGAAGATAAGAGGATTTGGACGGCAAGTAAAGATTGAAGATTTTCGGTTCGTTCCTTCTATCAATCTTTGAATAGCAATGGAGCTTCTCTCTTCCCTCATGACTCGATTTGGGGTCCAAAAGTGCCAAGCAAAGTTGCTTTCTTCACGTGGACAACGGTTCTAGGAAGGATTCAAACGACGGATTTGTTTGATGCGGCGTGGATTGTGCGGGGAGAGTTGCTGTGTGTTATGTATGGAAGATGGAGAATATTCGGATCACCTTCTAATCCATTGTAAATTCTCACATGCCATTTGGACTCATTTTTTTAAAGTTATTTGGGATTTCAACATGCCTACTGAGATCAGTTAAGGATATCTACACTAGTTGGTCGTCAATTGGACACACGTTTGGTGGCACAAAGAGGATGTTGTGGAACATTACGCCATTCGCAATTTGTTGGGGGTGTGGATTGAGAGAAATAGGCGCATCTTCGAGGGGAAGCAGTTAGATTGTCCACAAACAATTATGTCTATCTTGGGTCTTATCTTTTGTTGGTCGAAAGTATTTAAGGAGCTTAGGGGTTTGTTTTTTGAAGATTTTGTGTGTAGGTGGGATACGATTTGTTGTCTTGTTTCGTGATTAGTCTTGTCTTGTTTTTCCAGGTCGGTCATCTCGACCAATTTGATTTTGGTTCTTGAATACAATGCTATTTATAAAAAAAAGTGAATATTGTCGTCAAGTTCGAGTAACCTATCATTGCCTTGTAAAGGAACAACTACCATGGACAAAGTGACACTTCATTAGATTGCTAGCCTGAAAACTAAAAAGAAGAAAGATAAAATTAAATAGCCTCAGGATATATTTGACCTCGATGAAGACCAAAAAACATATAAAATACCCATCAACCTTGTCTTAGCCTATCGAATAACTTAAATTGAAACTGCTCTGAAGAATATCAAAGATTCAAATGATTTTGCCCTTAGATTAAGGACAATGACATTATTTCTTATTTTTCGTATGCTAGAGAAATTCACCATACCAGATATGGATCAGTTTGATAGGATTGGATGCCTCAGAACTCACGTAAAAGTATATATCAGTATCATACAAGCTCAGGGACTGAGTGAGGAACAATTGGCTCAACTCTTTCAAAGAACTTTTATCTATGAATCTATCGATCAAACTAATTAACAAACCTTTTAAAATGAAAATCACCAAATTACCTAATCAATTTTAAAAATCAAAATCATCAATTGACGCAAAATTTGGATAATTAACCAATCGATCGCACTTGGAATTAAATTGACAAATTGAATTTTAGAGTGGATTCATTGCAAGACACCTGAGATGCATGGGATCATTGCCAATGTATTTCAATTGTAGGAGAATTCTCCCACATTTGGTTCACCCAAGAGAAGTGTAAAGAAGGAAAAAAATCGAGTAAGAGAGAGAAAGAGTCCTATGATTACTTGACCTCTTTCCCCCCCCCCCCAAAGGCATAGTTGAAACTACATAAGAGAGAGAGATTCCTCATGGGACTTGACCTCTCCTTATTTTTGTCTATATAAGCAGCACCCTATGCATGTTTAGAAAAGAGAGTTCTCTAATGACTCACATAAAACTAAGGAGATTCGGCTAGAAAGGAAGGAAAATAAGAAAAAAAAATGCAATAGAAAGGTTTCAAAATTAAAATAAAAATGAAATAAATGCGTAGCAAAGGGTTCCACAAAAAAAAAATAGCAAGAAAAAAAAATTAAAAGAAGAAAAATAAGGAATAGGGCAGAGTTACTTACCTCGACCTCCAACACAACTCTCCATTCTCATCACCTCCAATAGTTGAACTCATCACCATTATTATCTTCTTCATTCTTAATCGAACTTCTTCATCACCATCATCTTCTTCCTCCACCAAACCAACCCATAAACATCTTCACTTCACTTTCATCCTCTACCCATTGTTCACATTCTCAACCTCATCACATCCTCTTTATCTCAAACAACCTCTTCTATTATCATCATCTTCATCGTAGCAAACTCATAGCTTTTCTCACTATTTTCATCACATCCAGGCAACCCCAACAGATGTTTCTCTATCATCCTCTTCATTCTTCTTCCCTCCCTTCATTAAACCTCCATAGACCTTTGTTATAGTATCCCAAGCAACCTCCACAAATCCACGTTTTCTTGCAGCCATAAAACCACTTAACAAACCTTCTAGGTTTCATATTTTCATTGTCCACAGCCCATTCTTCACACTTCCATCCTTGAAGCAGCAACACCTTCAACTTGCAACCCTACTCACTACAACTTCAATTTGTAATACCTCTTCATTGTTTGTCCCATCCCGAGCTTTGTAGCAATTCTTTTCGGACTATCACACACATGCGATAAAAGAGATTATCACATATCGGTTTAATCAAACTGTAGAGAAAACATCATGTTGAGACTCTATAGGTTTTTTTGAAGGGATCCTAACAATTGGATTTTTGCACTTCTTTAAGGTTAGTCGAGTTGTTTCTTTATTTTATTTTTATACTTTTTATCGAGTCAATTCAATGCATAAAAGTTTTCTTTTGTTTATTCAATGAGTCATCTCACTTTTTCAAAAATTCACATTTCAAGATTAAAACAAAATATTTTTTTCTAAGTAGGCTAAGTTAATTTTTATCAAATTTTAAAAGTCACCGAGCCAACTCGTTGACCTGGACAAGTTTTTTGAGATTTAACGTGTATTTTTCAAACTACGTTTGGTCTGATCCCAAAAGATATCTAGGGTACGTAAGCAGCCTAAGAAGTCACTTTAGGCCTAACCACAACAAAATATATATTTTTTTATTTTTTCTTCACACTCATTAAGTTTATTTCCGAATTTTTTTACGAGTTGACTTGTTAGCACTTAATTTGATTTTTTTCTTTTATAAAATTTGGTCATCAAGTTGATTCATTGATTTTTTTTATGCATTTGGTATTACATCTATTCACTAATGTTTGCCACATTGGGTAAATTAGGCTTTTTGAGAATTAATATTTCTTTATTAAAAATACAAAATTCGAGAAAATCATGTAATCCAATTTTAGAAAATTTAAGCTATAGGACTCAATTAGCTAATCTAGCATAATATGACGATGATGATGGTCAATCTTTAACCTTGACCTTGATTATAGTCACTTGTAGTTGACTTTGACATCACTTTGACCCTAGTTTGACTTTAGTCTTCATTCATTGATCATAGGATAGTCTTGGATCGTAGTAGAAACTGATCATCTCGATCGGGCTGATTTGATGCCTAACACCTCCCGAAACCCGTAGTTTGACTCCTTACCCATTGTCTTTATCGCAGACCGAATTGAATTCCATTCAGAGTCATCTTATGCTTCCTAAACCTAAACTAGGTGGCAACTCAAAAACATAGAGGATCTGCAGCATCCCACAGATGTCCGAAGGAGCATTCACACTTAGACAAATTTTCATAACTTTCTATAATTTTAACTATTTATTGTTTAATCGCATTTTCTAAATTTTTCTAGTCAACCAGAATCATCATGTAGAATTGGTTGATATGTTAGAACAAAAAATATTTTTAAGAAAGATGTACTTTGATAGGTACCTAGAATTATAGATTATTTATCGATGAAGTAATGAATGGATAAAGGGAACCTATGTTATCAAATGTTTGATGGGTCAGTGATACTAGCATTTTTTAGTGGCTATGTCACGTGAGATGTGATTTATTGATAGATGAATGAATAGATTGATAGATGGTTGAAAATGATGTAACATTGGCTAGATGTCATTACCATACATTTGTTAGTATTCTTTATAGAAAGAAATTATATATATATATATATCCTGTAGTGGGGGCAAACTATGGTTAGTTGTATAGTGAAGATGAATGATTTTAGGGAGAAATTAAGAGGTTTTAAGTTAGAAGTTGAAGAAAATGATATCTAGGTCATTTCCAAATAATATTTGAGAAGTCACAGTCGAGAGGCAAAGTCATCAACAAAAAATTGAAGAGGTGAGGGAGTGGGGACAAATGGGGCATCTAATTAGTTGAAAATATAGAGGTGTCTTAAAGTTCAGTGGGGACAAATGGGGCATGTTATTCATATTTTCAAATAAAAGTTTAGCCTCATGTTGAGGCTCTCCGTCAAATAGATGGTTGAGATGATATAGGTTTTCAACAAAAATGTACCCCTAGAAAAAAAAATTGTATTGGTTCCTAGGCGATCAATATTGATTTTTAGGAAATATTCGTTATTCCTCTTATCTCAATTATTTGTTTGATGGAGGAGTTGGAATCTAGCATTTTCAAAAATAATAAAATGAAAAATGAAAGTGATGTAATTGTCCATAAGTAGATTCGTGGCTTATAATCCAAGACATTGAATGCATTTTTGGATGTGTGGTTCAATTCGAATTATCCAACTAATTAAAAAATTATTCTAGTGAAGCTTATAAAACATTAATTAGATAGAGAAAGGGGTGGAGACAAGATTTTCCTGTAGTGGGGGCAAACTATGGTTAGTTGTTTAGTGAAGATGAATGGTTTTAGGGAGAAATTAAGAGGTTTTTGGTTAAAAGTTGAAGAAAATGATATTTAAGTCATTTCCAATTAGTATTTGAGAAGTCCCGATCAAGAGGCAATGTCATCAACAAAAAATTGAAGAGGTGAGGAAGTGGGGACAAATGGGGCATGTAATTAGTTGAAAATATAGGGGTGTCTCAAAATTTTGTGGGGGCAAAAATTGGAGGGAGGTGAGGGTGTAAGGAGAAATGGGGAGGGAATGGGGACAAATGGGGCATGTGATTAGTTTAAAATATAGGGGTGTCTCAAAGTTATGTGGGGGCAAAATTTTGAGGGAGGTAAGGGTGTGGGGGAAAATGGGGAGAGAGTTGAGGGAGTGGGGACAAATGAGACATGTAATTAGTTGAAAATATAGGGGTGTCTCAAAGTTCTGTAGGGGGAAATTGCCCCCACCAGCTCCTTACTAGCTCTGCCCCTGTATATATATATATATATATATATATATATATATATATATGGGTAGCGTTCAATGGCTAACTTTTTGGCAAAATATTTTTCAAAACATGAGGTAGAAGTTTTGGAATGGGCTGGTTTTTGGTGAGGATGATCTCTACGGTGAGGAGATCATCCTCACTGAAAATCAGCCCATTCTAAAACTTCTAACCCATGTTTACAAGTTGAAAATTTGTGGACCGTCCATTTTTTGTAAACTGTTTTTGATGGGGTTAGAAGTTTTGGAATGGGCTGATTTATGATGATGATAATCTCCTCACCGTAGAGATCATCATCACAAAAAATCAGCCCATTCCAAAACTTCTAACTCAAGTTTCAAAAAATGTTTTGCCAAAAAGTTTGCTAAAAAGTTTGCCATTGAACGTGACCCTATATATATATACATACAATACAAAAAAAATTTTGAAAAGGGTCCTGAAATACCTAAAAAGAATGTTTCGCTGATATATTTTCAGAAGCAATGAGTCAATCTAGGATAACACTTGATTTTCTATTCTTTTTGGAGAATATCTACGTGTAAATGTGGTATTTGTATAGTGTAGAGATAGTCGAGGTTCAAATTGCATCGTTTAATAAGCTTAGACACGAGGAGTCTCTCTTGTACTAATAGATCATTGAAAGTGTAATCATCAAACAAATGATCAACATAATTGGTTCTAGTATTTGGACCTTGTTTAATGGTCAGTTTAAATTGAATAAATGATCATCCAAATATAGTAGCAATGACCGACCACAAAATCAAATAGGAATGGTGAGATTTCACGTCGATAATAATTGTGAATATCAAAATGCCATAGTCAAAGTCGTCATATCGACATGTTCCTTAACACTTTTATCGATTACACTGTCATATTTGTATTATGTATTTTTCTTTATTATGTGATGACTGATAGATGTTTTAAATTTCTAAAGCGTGATAAAAAAAATTTTAACTATAGAACTGATAGATAAATAATTATTACAATTGTTTACTATTTTTCACTTAGTCTTTATTTGAATACTATATTATATCAAAATTTTCATGATTTAAATTTCAGTATGATTATATGTTTCATGTCGTGACTAGATGTTAGGACATTAGATTTTCTGTTGAGTAATTCTCATTACCCTCTTTACTATTCACCATTTTAGATATTTCGACTATTAAGGAGCCAATTTATGAGAAGATATCTAGGGTTGAGATTTCAATGAGTTGCAATCTCCATCAATTTGAGAAATATTTAGAATTTAGGTTATTTATGTTTCAGCTTGAGAAACTTATGTTAGGGCATTGTGTGCTTATATTTAGTATTGTAACTTAGATATGTCTTTTGTTTATCTTGGTGTGATATGTTTTTAGGAGATTTAAGGATTATGGATCATGATTATTATTGATTAGTTTCCACACCCTAATTTTATATTGTCATTTATATATTTTTTGTTGCATTATAATTGTTGGAAACATGAATTGTTATCTTATTATTATATGTAAAATGAGTTGAGTAGTTTATCATGCCTTGAGATCTAGCAAAGAAATCCTGGATTTGTGTTGGATCAAGGGGGTGTGACATATATTATTTTATAAAATAAAGTAGAAAATGAAAATTACAAATATTATTGTTCATTTCAAAATACATCAGTTTTATAAAAATAAAAAAACTTATTTATCAAAATGGTAAATTACCATTATTTCGATAATTTTTCAATTTTCAGGTACCACTTTAGTAATCCTACATAGATAAATTGAAGGTTTTAAAAGGGAATTCAATTAAAATCCCTAATTAAAAACCTAAATAAATGAGGAATTAAAAATTAATTTACAACACTTTAAGTAACCAAAAAATAGAAGAAAATAAACATACACCCTAGATGTATATGTGTTGGGTGGTCAAACAAAATCAATTAACATCCAAATTAAAACCTTGAATAAAAAAATTAAAAAAAAAAACATAAAAAAGGAATGGAAATAATTTTAAAGTAATTAAAAAAAAATTAGTCATATATAAACTCTAATTTTTTAACCACATGCAACTCACTAGTAAAAGAACAATGATAATATTTAGATGTAAATATTTATTTATTAAATTGATTTTTAATGATTTGATTCAACTAAGACGAGATGACTCGAACGATTCAACTTGGTATTAGAGTGAGGATTGAGACGAGACGAGACATCGGGTTTGAACCATGGTTTTTAAACTCGTCCAAGATTGAGATGTATCATCCGAGTTAACTCGGTATCTGAGCTGAACGAGATCAACTCACAGTCATTTTTTGATCGAGTTTTACGTTTTATAGTGTAATTTTTTGAATTATCTCATGAGATGTCATCCGAGACGACTCAATATCGGAGCTGAACGAGACGAGACGCGATACCGACTTTAAAAACCATGGTTTGAACAAATATTGGTCGTTGACTTAGTTAGTACAAATGTTTTCGTTATTTTTCAATGGCTTAAATGATGGATTTAGACTTTGAACTAAAGAGAATTCCAAGGATTTCTTCAGTTTGTGCTTCTAGATGAGGTAAGAACACCTACCTCTGTTCTCTTTCTCAATTTCATGCAATTTTTATTCAAGACGATTCTGCTAGCTTCTTGAGTTACTGTCACCGCACCATCACCATCAAGGGAAGAGAACATTGATTTTGCTGATGACCATGTGTTCTTTTTTGAGGAATGGGTTTTGATTGTTCATGGGTGATATGTTAGAACTCAGTGGAGTTGATGGGTTTTTTGACAGATTATTTGAGAATTCGGAGCTGATTTTGGGTTGATTAAGTTAAGAGATTCATGGGTATTATCGAATTTCATATTATCAGAATTGGTTTTTTTTTTTTTTTTCAGGTGTTGGATTTGGTTATTATGAAGTTCTCTTGATCCTAAACCCTAAATTGGGTTTTCAATTATTTAGACAATCTTATGAAGCTTGATGTCCATAAGTATATTTCATTTTGGTGATTGTGTATTATTTGCTTGTGAAGATTAGGGATCTCATGGTTTATGACTTCTACAAAGAGATTTTTACTCCTCATTTGGAAAAACCGGGCTTGATTGTTAGGGTGCTTCTTTTTTACTTAGATAAATGGTTTAAGTGCACAACTTGTTTATTTATTTATTTATTTTTATATTAATCGGAATATTGGTAGTCTCATCTTGGGTGAAAATGGATGCTTTGCAAGTTTTATCTTCGGCTACACAAATTGTTTCTAGCATGGTAGGAGCTGTTGTTGCATTAGAGCAAGCATCTAGGAATCTAGATGAAGCTCCGAAGAGAATCCAGAACCTAGAGAAGTTCGTATTTGAGCTTGAAATTTTGACCTGGCGGATGAAGCAAAAACACGCGCACAAGCTTCATAATCCTCAATTAGAGCACCAAATTGAAAGCTTGAATGAACTTATCAAACGGTTACATCCAAACATTGGAAAGGCAAGGAAGATTGTGTCCAAAAGTAGAATTAAGAACATGGCTAAGGTTTTTTGGAGCTCTGTTGTAGGAGACCCCCTCTCGAAACTAATACGTTCAATCCAAGATGACTTGAACTGGTGGCTTGAATCTCAAAAGCTGGCTGGGGATGTTGAGAAAGTTATAGACTCAACCGCACAAAACACACCTGTTCGATTGAGAATCAGTGGAGTGCAAGGGTACCCAATTTCTAATAAGTGTCACTATTTGATAAATTTATTGGAGCAAGAATGTTCTCATCGGGTCATCCTCATTGTTGGGTTATCGGGTATTGGAAAATCATGCTTGGCTCGTCAAGTAGCTTCTGCTACTCCAATGAAGTTTATACATGGGGCCATTGAACTTAGGTTTGGTCAGTGGTGCAGTAGAGTTGCTTGCAATGGAAGTAAGGCTGAATATCAAAAACGCCTAGCTAGAAAAATCTGTAAATTTTTGGTGCAGATTGGATTTTGGAAGAAGATTAGGGATGACAATAGTGGGGATCTCGATTATGTATGTTACTTGCTACAAGAAGCCTTGTTTGGCAAGAGTATTTTGATACTTCTTGATGATGTGTGGGAGCAAGATATAGTTGAGCGGTTTGCAAAGATGTCTGATAATAATTGTAGATTCTTGGTAACCACTAGAAATGAGGCTGTTTATGAAATAACAGAGGCAGCGAAAGTGGAAATATGCAAAGACGATGCAAGGGAAATAAGCAAAGCTATTCTTCTCTACCATAGCCTACTCAATCTGGACGAGCTTCCGGTATGAAAAAAACTATATACATTCTTGACCTTCAAAGTGAAATGAATTCAATTATATTATTATTATTTTAACATTTTGTTAGAAATTAATTATGGTTCTCGAATCAATTTTTGAATTGGTCCTCTGCTTCCAAATTTAATTTTTGTTGATCTCCTTCTCCACCACTTTGATCCCATAGTCTTTAGGCCGATCAATATCATAGTGATAAATTTGGGGGTCCAACTCAAAACCAATTAGCAATGAGTGGAGAGGCCCAAAAGCTTATAAAGAGAGAGACATGCAATGAGTGTCTGATGTGAGACTAAACTCAACACGCCCCCGCATTTGTGAGCCAGACCGGGCCAAAGCACGTGGATATATGAATTGGGTGACATAGAGGAGAGAAAGGCCCGCTCTGATACCATGATAAATTTGGGGGTCCAACTCAAAACCAATTGACAATGAGTGGAGAGGCCCAGGAGCTTATAAGGAGAGAGACAAGGCAATAAGTGTCCAATGTGGGACTAAACTCAACACTTGGTATGGTATCTAAATAGAGAGGAACTTTTACCATTTGATCGTGTCGTTATATTCCCTCAGAAATGTTGATTAGAATTTAAAATTTTCCTTAACTTGGTTGGCAAGCAAAGGGTCGAACCAAAAGGGATAAGGGGAGAATTGTTCTTGAGGTAGAAATGGATGAAAACCAAAGATTAAAACTGTTTGAGTTAAAAGTGAGTCACAAAAATAGAAATGTAAAGTGCTGGAAATTAAATTAAAAGTATAGCAATGGAAGCCATTAGAGAGAAGGATCCACCTAGAGCCATCTACCCAGTCTAATCTAGTTTCTATCATCTTGTTATCTCAATCCAAAGAAAAGAATTGCACACAGTTGGGAATCAAAGTTAGGGCTCCTTCACTCACTGTAGTATGAAGCCCTTACTACCCAATATCTAAACTAAGCACAGAACATCTTGATCTTACCAAAGTATGAACCATCAAACTCTAGCATAAAGGGTGCAAGGGTTCATCTCTTAGCTTTGTTCCATGGGAGTTTGACAAGCCTTGAAGAGAACCCATAAACATTAAAGCAAAACATAGAGGAATCGCAACTAAATTACAACATAAATAAAACTTGCTCTAGGCTTCCCCACTCTCTAATGGAGGGAGATTAGCCTAAGGTCATCGTAAGAGTAAAAGAAAGATAGAGAAGAAGAAGAACACTTGTATTCATGAAGATCAAAGTTACACTCTCTCCTCTCTCAATATTTACAAAACTAAAACCTATTGAAAATAGAAAATTATAGAAGAATTGGCTCAAGGACAAAAGACTAAAGGAAGGGACCTAAGGCTAAGAACTTTCTCCATAATAGGCAAGGGTCCTATTTATAGAAGGAATAAGGGCTTTTGGAAGGATCCTTTATGAGACACTACCACAAATTGATTGCTTTGTGCATACATAAATGATCCGCGCAAAATTATGGCGAACTTTCTCACTTTTATAGCACTGCGGGTTGAGCTTGCCGCACCACAGTGAAGTTGACCCATAATTTGTTGGGTCTTAGCTGGAGTCCTTCTAGAACTCTCTTAGTTGCAAAGCAAAGACGAAACTCTATTTTGTGTCCCATTTTGTTCTTCTAATCTTTGACCTACATAATCAAACACGTGCGTAATCAGTTTTCTGATAAATGCGTTATTCATGCAATTATACCTGATTAAGATGATAAATCATGTAAAGAGATAATATGAGGCATAAACATGATTATTCATTAATAACGGTAAAACTGGGACATAAATCGTGATTTGTGCCTGGAAGAAGTGCGGATAAATCAGTGTTTTGAGACACCATTGATCACCATCGTGTGTGGGTAAATAGTTATTTAGTTGCATGGCATTAATAAAATACAAATCCTCTGTTGCTTCGATTATTCTAGACAACTTACATACCTATTTTAGAAACGTGTCGGATTCTGGTGCAACACTTTCATATTCCTTTCGTTCTTCCATTCCTTAATTGAAATATATTAGTAGACATTTTATTACAATAGATTATAAGTTCTATGACATGATCTTGAATGTTGATATATCGTACGAATCATGAGACATTTCATCTCAGTATTCGCTATTCTTGTTATTTTATGAGGATCACTTCTTTTATATAATTCACAGTATTCCACCAAGTCCAAAATTCACTTATTTAGGATTCCCCTAATCCAATACTTAGTGCCCTGTTGGGCTTACACTCTATATCAATGGAATATAATGTGAAAGAGAGCTGATATTGCCACTCCAATTCCTATGTAAATCACCAAAAGAATTGCACAGTTGGTGTGGCGTTAGTAAAAGTTGATGTAGCAATAGTAACTCTCTATATTTATACTTGGGTAACAGATAATGTAACAGATAATTATTAAATATTTTATTCCTTTACTCCAATTTATATACATGAACTATCCCATATTTCATCTTGTAGAGTGTTGCCGAGAGCTTGCTTGAACGTTGTGGCCACCACCCTCTTACAGTTGCTGTCATGGGTAAGGCTCTGAGGAAAGAAACAAGAGCTGAGACATGGGAAAGGGCGATCAGCAATCTCTCTATCTATGCCACATGTGCCCCGGGTCCCATCTCATACGTGAATGAGAAAGAAGCTGAGAACAAATTAACCATCTTTGGCTCATTTGAGTTCAGTCTAGAAGCCATGCTGGAAAACTCGAGACGGCTTTTCATAGCTCTTGCAGTGCTATCATGGGCCGAATCCATCCCAGAAGCGTGTCTAGAAGCTCTATGGTTGGTGCTAGGCCAGGACACATTGTTCCCTCTCGCAGTCTGCAAGCTTGTTGAGGGTTCTCTATTGATCAAAACTGATTCTTATCCCATGTACCAAGTACATGACATGGTTTCTTTGTATCTCGACAGTAAGACCAATGAGGCAGTTGAAATGCTGCTAAGTGTATCTACGCCAGATGTCGCTGCATCCATCACTCCATGGCTTTTCATTTTCGGGAAAGAAGAAGTTAAAATCATTGTAGAGCAGAAGATGAACTCTTCCCTTGATGTATTAAAAGAAAAACAGGCAATAATCACCTTAGAAGCCATTGTTCAAGCTCTCATGGCTAGCAACTCAATATCCGAACTTGAAGCTAGTAGAGCAAGCTTTTGTAGCATATTGGGCCCAAGGACTACAGATTTGATCTATTTCGGTTCACCGGATCTTGTTGCAGGGTTTGCAAGGGCAATTAGTAATATATTTAGTAAGAATGATTATAATGAGTATGTCCAATCACTTGAAACCGTTGGTGCAGTTGACAAGCTTGCTCATGTTTTGGAAAACTGTGAGGACCCCATGACCCAAACCAACATATCGATGGTTCTTGCAAAGTTTGCTGAATATGGAAGCCCAGATACCATTGATAAGGTTCTCCAAAGCATACCCATAAATAGGTTGGTTGATTTGCTCGCGTCTAACACTGAAGAGTGGCATGAGAGTGTGTTCACAATGTTGATTTCATTGACCAAAGCAGGAAAATTGAAGGCAATTGAGAAAATGTTTGATTTTGGGGTCGACAAGAGTCTAATTAAGCTTCTTGAGAATGGATCAGAAGTCACACAACACCATGCAATCGTCACACTGAAGGTGTTCTATGAGTTAGGTGGCCCACATGTGAATAGGTTTCTTCGGTCGGGTACACTCAACCTCTTGCCTTGGCATGCGAGGCTAAGCTTGGAAAGATTTGTTTTGTCCGATAGAAATGTCCCAATTGCACCTAAAATACAGACATTTGAAGATCTCATTCACAAGATTCTCGACAGAGATCAGAACCTAGTATTGGAGGCAATGCAGGAGCTTGTATCTGTGATTGAAAAGGCGGGTGAGGCTACGATCCAAGAAATGATAATCCAAAGTCCCCTGATTGAAAGATTATCAGAGTTGTTGCAACTCGGACACTCTGGAAACAACTCAACAAGATCAGAATCTGCTTTTCTACTAATGAAGCTGGCCTGTTCGGGTGGAGAGCCGTGCATCCGGAAGTTTCTTGAGTACGATGTTGTTCCCGAGCTAGTCAAGATGATGCAATGCAACATCGTGGAGTTGCAGGATTCGGCATACACAACTCTCCATCAGATGCTCTTTGGGCAAGGTGGGACCCTCGTTTTTAATCGAATAGTCCAAATGGGTTTCATCGAGAGGTTGGCTCATTTGGTTGAGAGCAAATCGCACAAAACAAGGGAGGTGTGTGTGCATTGTATACACGACCTTGTTGAGGTGGGCAACAAAGCAAGCATAGATCAGATGTTTTCTTTTCAAGTGGTGGAGAAGCTTGCAAGGCTCGAGAAGAATGTTGGAGGTTCAGGCGACATGGTTGTTGGGTTTCTCAAAGGGATGGATAAGTGTAAGAATCTTTCGACGGCAGAGCGGCGCGTGATGAAGCAACAGGTGGTCAGGAAGGTGAGAGTGGCCTTAAAAGGTTATAAATTTGAAGCTCGGATTGTTGCAGCTGTAGAAGCATGTGTTGGTGAGAGATCAAGAGGAGCCAGTACTAGTAGACAGAAGAAAATCTAGGTGTTCTTTTGTAAAAACGAATTAGTTGTTACAAATTCATACTAGATATTTTGTACATTTAAATGCTCTCTATAAATTAAATCTTAAAACTTAAAGTGGGTTTTCAGATACCATACTTGTTGATCGATCAAAGTAATCAATCTTCCAAAGCTCAATGTTTTCGATACTTAATGAATAAGTTTCGCTTCTCACAAAGAAGAAATAAATTCTCCCATTTTTTTTTTTAAAGTCACCATTAATTTGCAATTCTTGCAATCAATGATTTAATCCAGACTTATTTGTTAAGTTTTGAAAAATATATTTTTATATTATATTTAAAATGAATTTTGTTTAATAATATGAAAATTTATAATTTTGTTAAATGTTATGTTTAATATATGAATTATACACTTCTATATCACTATGTATAATATATGAATGATACCCCTACTTTGTCACTATGTACAAGACCAACTCCAAGTTCTTTAACTAAAATTGAAACCTGTTAATTAGTTTCTTGATTGAAAATTAATTTGCCAATTTTTGTTGGTGTGATACTACAAAAGGCTGGAAGAGGGCTTCTAATTTGTTGATAAAAATAAGTCGACCCTAAGAATTGCTAACCTTTATAGGGAATTTTGTTTTAATAATTAAAAAAAATTTGAGCCCACATTGTATGAACATTGCAACCACTGCTTGAATCAATAAATCAGTTGCGTCTCACATGTCTACAATGTCCTAATTTGATGGAAAACTCATGCTCTTTAAATTTTGGAGTTTGCAATTGGGTACCCATTCTATTTGGGATTTGTTGTGGAGTCCTGTTGTGTGATTGCTCTAGGATATCTTATTCTATACTTCCCAGTCGATTAATTAGAAAATGACATTTTACTTCGAGGATAAGTAGAAAGGCTTCATTTTTAAATAAGGGTTAGGATCCGGTGATTCATGAAAAAAACATATGATCTTAATTGTTTAAATTCAAAATCCAACCATTATTTTGAACATGTGTGTTATGGGAAATGTATAAGTCTTGACTGTTGGAATTTTTATATATTTTTTTAATACAGTTTGGATCATGTCTTTTCTCATGAGTCAGTGGATCTCGACCCACTAAATAAATAACATTATAGTTTCTCTGAGTACAGCTGAAAGTCGCCTCGGTTTTTATTCTACTGGCTTAGGTTTTTGTCTCACATTCAATTGGGCACACGAGCCCTGGACTTACTCTCAGCATGCCCTCAAATAATCAAGCAAGTACATCTTGGCTCCTTTCTAGACATTCCATCAACAACCTCTTTTCTTCTTCTTCTAGATGAACCCCCACCTCAATGAGTTGGTTTGAATTTAGTTCTTGTGACGGAATAATGACACGTGTCATTAAGAAAGAAAAAAAAAAAAGTTCATTTGGGGCATTCTTCTGACCTGTGTGTTGCAGTCGCTCAGGTGGTTCATCGAGAGAAGGAGCTTTAATGTTGGTTGGGAAGATAAAGTTTTATAAGTAGAAAGTACTCTGATCCTTGATTTTTCAGGATTTAGACAATTAAATTAGAAAGGACTCCTAGTAAGGGAATCCCACATATTTCTCATCCCAAAATAGAAGGGATAAGGAAGGAAAATGTGCAAAATAGCAATCCTCTCTCTATAAATAAAGGATCCCCACATCAAAGGTACGATATTTTCTTGCATTAAGACTCTATCAAATTTTCTCTAGAGCTGACTTAGGCATCGGAGGCTTTGTGAAATAGGGAAGAATTCAAGGAGAAGAAGATAGTCCAATCAAGAAGTGAAGATCTCGAGGTGATCAGAAAAATCACCTTTACAATTGGTGCTATTAGTGGGATTAAACAAAAAAACACGACGTACACATGGCAAACACAAGGAACAATGGCCGAAGGGGTGCAACAGGATTTGAAGCAGAGGTGGCCATAGAAACTGCTACAAGAGTTGAAACAATGAGAGTTACAACGAAAGGTGAGGCTCCTGCATCCCAAGGAATGTAAGATAACCAAAATCCCATGGAAGACGTTCGCAACCTATTGGCACAAGTAAGGATAGATCTGAAGTAGAGTATAAAGCGACAATTAAATGAGATCTTAGCCCTCAGAAGAGAGAACGAGCAGTTGTGACAACAAAACACTAAAGGATCAGAGAACAGAGGGGACAACGACGATGATGTTGGGTGTTGAACTAGGAATTGCGACCTCGAAGTTTGGTCTAAGGGAAATTAGATCAATAATGGAAGAAATGTACCACCCAACCATTAACTTTGTTTAAGATGGAAGATTTACTGAGGCGAAGGGAGGATGCTATTGTTAGAGGGGAGCAAGTCGGTTGCCTCGCTTACTCGGTTATCAGGGATCTAAGGATATCATTGTTCACAGAGGCGATCCAAAACTTCAAGCCACAGAGGAAGTTCCACATGCCCAAGTTCAACTCTCTTGACGGAACTAAGGACCATGTAGAGCACATCATGCATTACAAGAACCTAATGATCGTTTATCAGGGAAATGACATGCTCACATGCAAGATGTTCCCATCCACCTTGCAGTTGGGAGCCATCTTGTTGTTCCAAAGTCTGCCACAAGCCTTGGTCGAGAACTTTCAATAATTGGAGGAGCTCTTTGTGGCTAAGTACATTCACAACCGGCGCAGGAAGGTCAAGGTCGACATACTGTTTTACCAAAGGTATGAGGAAATGGAAAGCATCCATGCTTTCATGGTTCGATTTTGCACCCAATTATTATTGGTTGAGAACTCTAAAGATGACATGGTAATTCAGGCCTACGCCAACACAGTCATACTAGAAATAAGGTTGCACAAGGAGCTAATCATCGACCCACCAGAAAGGTTGGAGGATGTATACATAACAATTGAGAAGTACATCACCTTGGAGGAAACCCTGAAGAGTAGGGCTCGAGAAACAGGACCGTTGTTACGCTGACCAAAGCTGAAACCGAGGGCAAAAGGAAAGAAGAGGAAAAAGGGGATGGGCAAGAAAAGTGGGATTTAGGGGTAAAAATTTAGGATATTTCTGATCATTTTTAATGGAATCTGACCTCACTATTAGATTCAAAATGATCGAAAAACATAGTTTAGCCTGTAAGCACGCTCAAATGCGAGTCCGAATATAACAGTTGCAAAATCCTCGATTATCGGGTCGGATCAGGCTAAAACAGTGACTTTTAGTTAGATCAATAATTTTTAAAATTTGATTATACCATTGGGTTCATAACGAAAAATTATTCAACATGAACTATTTATTTGTCATTTTTGGAGATCAGGAAGTCGAATTATCGTTAAAAACGAAAACGACATCAAGTTTAGGGGTCACCTCAGGCAAAAAATGTAAATTTTTGATGGAGACATAATTTGTAGAAATTGACTGCACCATTAGATCCAGAACGAAAAATTTGGTGAAATAGAGTATTTATTTGTCAGTTTTGGAGTCCGGATGATCAAGTTATCATCGATCAAAACAATAGGCGAAATACCGATTTCGTCCCAACTGTTATATAAATAAAATTTAATTTTTTTTTTATATATCTCATCTTCTCCAACCGTCTAACAGCCAACGAAAAAAAAAATTCGTTTTTTTTTTCTTCTTCGAATTTCAACTGTAGATCTACGACAAACGGCCACTTTTGACGATCGCCGCAGAAGAGAAAAATATCCGCAGCCTCAACATCTACAAAACCCACCCAATTTCTTCGTTTCACTTTCTATTTCATCCAATATCGTAAAAAATCAGTCGTATTTGTATATGGAAATTTCAAAACTTTGACTTCGGATTTCTTCCGTTTCAGGGTCAAACCGTCTTCCGACGCAGAAAGGAGAAACGTCCGCAGCCTCATTCTCTACATAACCCAACCAAATTCCTTCCGTTTTCTCGTCTTTTTCACCCCGTATAGTAAAAAATCAGCCGTATTTTTATACGGAGATTTCGTAACTTCGACCTCGATTTTCATCGATTTCGGGGTCAAACCGTCTTTCGCCGTAGAAGGGAGAAGAGACGAGCACATCAAGACCTTCGAAACCACAGGGCCAGTTTCAAAAATCAGCCGCTTTGAAGTTTGGTCTATCTCGATTTTCGTGCCGATCACCTCGATTTTCGCGCCAACGCTTCAATCCTTTCTCCTAGAGATTGTAAGGAACTCTCAATTTCTATTAGTAATCGTAGATTGTGAAACTTGCATTTAGGATTTTATCGGAAAAGTTTTAGATATATTTTCAAAATATAGAATTCTTTTGTTATTTAAAAATTCACGCCAAAAATTGCATGTTTGATATGTTTAATTGTATTTTTAACAAATTATACGTGGGTAGAGTATTTTAACGGGTTATTTCCATAAATTGGGTCTTGTGCACTGTTCGGACCCCGTTTTCATATGAAATTTGTATTTTTTTAATATTATTGATAGAAATAAATTCTATAATTGAAAAATGTGATTTAATATTCAATGAACTCATATTGAGTTGATGAATATCAGAAAATTGATATTTTATTGAAGAGATTGAAAACTGTAAAAATCAGAAAAAGGGTATGAAACGATAAAATGTCAGAGTCACACCCGAGGGGTGATGTCTGCATTTTACATTGTTGTGTTCTGTGCAGGTTGATGAACAGATATCCAGGGGTAATATTGTTAGTTGCATGTTTATTTAAATTTCTGTTAGCGCAAGGCGCTCCGTTATGTTATTTATTTTAGGCCGGGTGGCCACACTTGCATGGTAGGAAATTGGATATCCATTCTCAACCTTGTATTGTTAATTTCTCTTTTGTTTTCAAATGAAAATAATATATATATGTAACTATTTTGTGAAATGTTAAAGAGTTTGTGAATGCCTGAAGGGATAGTGTGTCATATCATCCGGAGTGGTGTACTATCCTGGGATGTACAGTAGGGATTACCAAACTCATATGTGGTATGGGACGCATATGAGAGTGGAGTCACAACTGGAATCCGGAATATTCTTCTCTATCTTTACCAGTGAACTTGTAATGTAAAGGTGGTCGTATACGAATGGTTTGTATATTTGGGAATCACGTGTACACCTAATAGGCATAGACGAAGATGATTAGTCAGTGATCACTAACAATCTATAGTAGTCGAACGTTCTGACACATCGAAAAGAGACCCATTGCTTACGGTTATGTCAAACGGCCAGCCTGAGCCGGATAAATGGTCAACCAAGTGTGGTAAACAGCGACCAGCCACAAAATCAGGAACTAAAAGCCAGAGAAGAATTGTAACATCATGTCCCGACTGGGAGCGATCCAGTCGTGAATCCCAACTCTCTAATTTCAATACTCCACCATTGTGTATTATGTATCTATTGCTTATTTTGATATATAAAATGAAATCCATGTTTAATGTTTCCATTTGATCAATTAGATTTGTATAAAAAGAGAATGTTATAGTGAGTAATGATGATCGATGTAATGTGAGTTTTAAAATGTTTAGTTGTTCATCCCTAACTATATGTACTAGTTAATCATAGTTTCTTCTGTAAAATTTTATATATTTGAGAATGATTTAGTATGCTTATTCGTTCATGTTAGAAGAGGTTATTGGCAGAAATTGTGTTATTCCTTACTGGGTAACCATTGTTACTCACCCTTTCCTTCTCCATTTTTTAGTTTCAGATCTGAAGCTTGGCGAAACAAGTGTAGAAAACGAACGAGGATCATCTGGTTGGTCAGATAGACAACCAGAGTCCGTCACCTGGTAAGTACTAGGGCTATACCCCCTATTGGCGTCAGTTTCTCCATGTAGTCTTATGGATTCTGTCTTGAGTGTTAGGAATTCTGTTAGAGTGAGGAATTTTGTATAATCCTGTATATAATTTTTCTTCTTCCGTACTCTGACCTATCGGACATTATTAGACGTATATACGCTTCCGCTAGTATTATATTTTGTTTGTTATATGCAGGATTCTATGTCGTTTATCAGGTGCAGGTTGAATCGCCTTGGAATGCTAACATAAACAGAGGAGACCATGTCGAAATTTTGAGGCGCCACCTCGTACCTTGAAATCTGACATGGGGATTTGTGTTAGCGTTCGACGGGACGCCACATCTTTTGAATTATAGAGGCAAAATGGGGAAGCCGTACTGCAAATAGAATAAGGTAGAGAATCATCCAATAGGTGATTTCTAGAAGCTAAAACATGTAATCCAGGATATAATCAACTAAGAGAAGCTCAAAAGGTATATTACAATTGCAACAGAGGAACCCAGGAGGCGAGATCCACCCCCTTCGTTGGAGAATTTGGTTCCCTTAGGGTGGTCAGGATTTCACATCTCACCAAGGTCAGGAAATCACAACATGAGAGGGAAGTTCATCAAGTCATAGATGAGGCATCGTGGCTCGGGTCTCTGAGCCAATCTAGGGAAGTAAAATGATCGTGTTCACTCAAGAAGACCTAAAAGGAGTAACCAACCCACACAATGACGCCCTGATCATCACACTAATAATAGAGACGGTTGATCTGAAAAGAATACTCAATGATGTTGGGAGTGCAGTAGACGTTTTATTCCTCTCGAAAATTGAATAGATGGGAGTGCTCGGAGGGTTGGAATAGGCATAGGTCAATATTTATGGGTTTAATGGAGGTCCGGTAATCCCAATGAGAGAAATCACACTATCTGTTGTAATGGAACCCGATGTAGTAATGATCAGGTTCGTGATAGTAGATGCTAACTTGGCATACAACGCTATATTGGGGAGGAGATGGATACATTCCATATAAGTCATGTTTTTAACTACCACCAAGTCATGCGTTTCTTGACCAATCAAGAGCCATGGAAACTAAAGGGGATCAGGTAGTAGCTCGGAACTACCTCACTAATGTAATAAATTAGGAAAAAGGAATATCAGGATTGGATTGAGAAGGTGAAAGTTTACCCACCTAAGGTTGGGAATCAATAGCAATTATAGAAAGAATTGTTGGCGAAACGGATATCAACGGTAGAACAGGTGAATGAGGTGGATCTTGGGGAAAAAGGTATACACCGGACCTTTATTGGGTTGGGTATGGAGAATGAGAAATAGAAAAGATGATAGAATTTTTAAGAGGGAACAAATATATTTTCACTTAGTCATTGGGAGACATGCCTGGTATAGATCTTCAAATCACGTACACATGGACCTTGGGTCCCGACCGATGCAATAGAAACCTCAAAGGTTAAAACCAAGGCTGAAGCAAGTAGTTAAGGAAGAAATGGAAAAATTATTCAAGCTTGGATTCATTAGAGAGGTGCAGTATCCGACTTGGCTTGATTATATAGTGGCAGTGCCAAAGAAAGATAGTCGAGTATGGGTCTGCATTGACTTCATTAACCTCAATAAAGCGTTCCCAAAGGACAGATTCCTTCTTCCAATGATCGATTGACTGGTAAATGCAACTACTAGGCATGAAATATTTTTCTTTTATGGATGGGTATTCTGGCTACAACTACTTGCCCCCGAGGGTTCAGGAGAACACCACTTTCATTACGGAGCAAGGCCTTTTTTACTACAAGGTGATGGCGTTCGGATTGAAGAACGCTGGAGCGACATATCTGTAGACACCCCATTTTTGCATCCGCCTGATTAATCAACTCGTCAACCCGATCGCAATGATTCCTAATGATGGATGTGTATTCCATTGCTTTATTTTGTTATCCGATATGTTTCAGAAATCCGGATGAGGTATCTCGAATTGACAAAACCTTAGAAACCACGTTACGTTAGGAAAATACGACCCCAGAAATATAGAAATCATCATCTTGCATACTAAAAAGAAGTTTCACGATAAACATCACTAAAAATTGACCAAATTACCAAAATACCCCTAACCTCAAAACAACCCTAGAGCCTACGTTACGTTTAGGAAAACTCTCTCGAACACATAAAATAACAAATCGGAACCCAATAAATCTTTTCGCAAAATTTAAAAGAATTCGACAAAATTACGAAAATGCCCCTCATAAAGTTCATGACCATTTCACACAAAAAATTTCATAAATGACACAAACTAATATTTTCATTGAATTTCTTACGAAAAATCGATTCTAAAACATCCTAGAACATTAAAAATCGACTTAAAACGTGAAAAGTCCTCTCCGAGGGCAAAATGGTAATTTCACAATTTTCATAATTACAAAATTTGAAATTAATAAATAAAACATTAAATAATTAAAGTGAAACATTAATGAAATTAATTTAAAATTTTGAACCGAAGAAATCGATCAATCGGATTTTCAAGTAAAATTGTTGAGGGTTCGTGAGATATTTCTTTAAGGACCCCTCCATTTGGGGGTCCAAAGAATTAAAGATATTTTAGAGGGGGGTTCTCCAAAAATTAAAAGTCAATCAAGCAAGACTAAGGTCAAGGTATTAAAGTCAATCAAGTGAGACTAAAGTCAAAATTAAAGTCAATTAAGCAAGACTGAAATCAAGATATTAAAAGTCAATCAATTAAGACTAAAGTCAAAACATTAAAAGTCAATCAAATAAGACCAAAAGTCATAATAGAGTTCTAATTAAATAATAATTCAATCTAATAGAGTTCTAACTTAAAAACAATTCTACCTAAAATAATTCTAATTAAAACACAATTCTACCTAAAATAGTCTAACTAAAACACAACTCTAATTAAAAGAACTCTAATTAAATACTAACTCTATCCAAATCAACCCCTAAAAATATCTATAAATAGAGGTGCTCACACCCTATTTTCGTATCAAATCAAAAACCCTAAGAGAAGTAGGTCTAAAAGTCCCCCTAGCCTCCCATAAACCCCAATTTTGGAGCCCCAACTCCTTACCTAACATCCCTCCTTCGATTTTAGCCTAAAGAACACCCAAAAGCCTTCCAAAAACATCCCAAAATCCGCAACAAACTTGAAGAGTTTAGATCCAAAAATAAGGAGATACCTTGCCTCGGAGATCAGAAATCAAATCCGAAGACAGAACGAAGCAAGGGAGTACGGTACAAGGAGTTATTTTTTGTCAGATCTGAGGGAACAAAATCCTTGCTATCGGAAAGGTATGAAATTTTTTATTTTTATTTTTATCTAGGTTTTTAGCAATGTGATTTATTTGGGAAGTTAGTAGAGACCGGCTTTGGCCGGGCGGGGTTGGTGCCTAACACCTTCCAACCCCGTAACGTGATCCCCGGACTCTCTTTCTCTTTCGTAGATTAGTTTGCCTTTTTTAGAGTCAGTTTGGTTCCTAGACCTTAACAACTAGGTGGCGACTCCCAAACCTCAAGGGTCAAAAGCGGATCCGCGTACCACCGCGGATCGAGGGCGCTTTCAGTGGCGACTCCGCCGGGGACTATTGAGGATCAAACTTGAAAAACCCCAAGTATGGGAGCATTGCCAAGATGATCTAGTTTTTTTTATTATTTAGTTCGATTTATTTTATTTATTTTTTTCTGTTTATTTATTTTTGTGACTTGATTGTGGATGATTTTGGGTATTGCATTTTTTTCCCAATTAAGGATCACTTTTGATGACCCCTAAATAATGAAAGATTCAAATTGACCTATGAAAATGATGGAATGATGAAGGTTGGACAGAAATATTAAAACGTTTTTACAGAATATTTTAGTAAGAATTAAGTCTGGGAACTTCTTAATAAAACTTAGATCTTCTCGAGTAGATTAATTTAGAACCTGAGTTCACTCAATTTCGTTATCGGAAGCCTTAGATATCATCGATGCAAGTTCAATCTGTAAATCTGGAATTGTTGCTGAATGAAGGTTGGGACAGCAATGTTAAAACGTTTTTATCGAACATTCTAGTGAGAATTAAGTCTGGGCATCTGTTAATAAAATATAGATCTCATCGAGTGGATTAATTTAGAATCTGAGTTCACTCAATTTCGTTATCGGAAGCCTTAGATATCATTGATGCAAGTTCAATCTGTAAATCTGGAATTGTTTCTGAATGAAGGTTGGGACAGCAATGTTAAAACGTTTTACAAAATATTCTAGTAAGAACTAAGTCTGGGCACCTATTAATAAAATATAGATCTCATCGAGTAGATTAATTTAGAACTTGAGTTCACTCGATTTTGTTATCGGGAGCCTTAGATATCATCGATGCAAGTTCAGATTGTATTTTCCTAATTCACAGAAAATCCGAATTTATCTAATGTTAGCACAATTAATGTTCCTGAGAGTGAGCTCATCTCAACCATTGTCATTCTATCATCAATGTAACATCTATTGGAATCTCGATTTATTTTGGATCACCCAAAAGTAACCCTTGATTAGACCATAGACAACAAATTTGTGGGCCTTTTTAATGTTGGATCAGATTAATTATTCTTCGAGTTATATGCTCGCATAATGTGCCATGATCTCTACGGATATTTACGATATGTTTGCTTTCAATGTGATGGATTTTTTGTGTTATTTTCTTAATCAATATTCATACAATATCCATATGTTGTAATGGTTTTGATCGGGCCATGGGCCCATTTGTTTGAAAAAGGCCCCGGGCACACCTCACCCTGTTTTGCACACACCACATGCACGTTTACTGCTTTACTCACTTACACGTCCCATTTAGCCAACCTGGCATTAGTGCGTGGCCCGGTCTCTACGGAGATGCGACGTCATTCATGAAACCCACAACTCCAGTCACGTACCTTAGGGTATATCAAACTGAGGGCATTAATACCGTCTGATCAGGTGATTCTGAGAGATATATTGATGCTCCCAGGCTGGAGCGACCTGAGCCTTTTACCTATTTTGAGCCACACAGCCACATGTCCCGATTGCCAACATAGTACTAGTACGTGGTCGGTCCCCTCGTGGGATGCCAAACCATTTATGAAAGCTACAACTCTTGACTCGTACCCATAGGTATGTAAAAGATAATCTAAGTATATCAATTGCACTTCTTGGTCAAAATCGGTGCTTAAGAAAGATCTTGTCCCGATATACCCTACTGTACGAAGGGGATAGACTACGTCTATTCTAGACGAGAGGTATTTAAGTGGGCCCTTGCTCAGCATTGTGCGCCACCTCTCAACTGGAGATCAAATTGACTGTTTTTGGCTTCAAAGAAGTGAGTTGAGGTTTTAGATTATCACCTATACGGTATATCAAACCAAGTCACCACGTATCGAGAGGTATATAGGTGTAATTGGGCGAGGGTGGCTAGATAAAAATGCATTGCACGTAGTAAACCTAGAGTCTAGAAGCCTTCCTATAGGTCACGACCCGAACTGACTATGGGTGTTCCCGGGTTGCTTTATTCAATCCAACTAACAGGTAAGTGGGCGGACCGATCCAGAATAATCAAACAGAACCCGCAATATCGGTCCGACCCAATCTGTGAAATGTACCGATCAATTTGAACTACTTAAACCAGTTGGCCCAATTGACAAATGGATCAAACTGATCAATACCAAATCAGTTGGACTAATTGGTTTCACTTTTAAAGATCCAGACTACTTTGTATAGAAAAACTCAATCTTAGGATCAAATTAATTTGTCTGATCAAAGGTTCAATCCCAATCAGGGGTAGGCCCGTGTCTAACATTTTCTCACTTTCTTGGTCACCATAGACTTATAGTGCATTTGAATTCGATATTTTCCACCGGATTTGGGCTATTCTATATTGAAACTTTAATCATGTGGTTAAGAGTCAAATCTTTAGAGTCAATGGTTAACCTTGGTTTACTTCCAATCAGGTAATAATTGGTCCCAAACGTTCTAAACCTCCATCTGTACCATTTTGGGTCCGTGAAAATAGTCGTCTTTCCAGAGTACCATTGCCAAGTAGTCAGTCTTTACCACGAGAAGAAACGAGTACCATGGATGAAGCTGCACTCCGTCATATTTTAAAATCTTTTCAAACACAGATTATTGCTTCTGTCCAAACACAAATTGAATCTCTGAAAATTAAAAAGGGAAAAGATAAAGCTATAGAACCTCAGGATGTGTTTGACCTCGTTAAAAATCAAGAAGATGATCAGTTACACGTCGACCCTGTCCTAGCTCATCGAATAACTCAGGTTGAAACTGCTTTGAAGAATATTAAAGACCCCGATGATCTTACTCTTGGATTAGGGGCAATGACCTTGTTTCCCACGGTCCGTCTGCCAGAGAAGTTCACAATGCCAGATATGGAGAAATTTGATGGTATTGGATGCCCTAGGACTCATTTAAAAGTTTATGTCGGCATAATGCAATCTCAGGGTCTGAGTGAAGAACAGATGGCTCAACTTTTATAAAGAACCTTTACAGGACCTACCCTACGCTGGTTAATGTCATTGGACTCATCTCGGGTAAGAACGTGGCATGAATTGATAAAGAATTTTATTGGTCGGTATTCATTTAACACGGATATTGAACTCACAAGAAGAGACCTAGAAACTACTAAACAAAAACCCGGGGAAACTTTCACTGAGTTCATTGCTCGATGGAGAGCTAAAGCCGCTCAATTGTGGGACCGACCTCAAGAGAAGGAACAAGTCAAGATTATCCTTAGGAATCTCACTCCAAATTATGCCAAGTACTTGATGCCTCAGTATCTTCCCACTTTTCAATCCCTCCTTGAGGCTGGAAATCAAGTTGAGGATGCATATTCTTCGGGACTTTTTGGTAACTTGTCTGTGTCAAAACCCAAACATTTCAAACCTAATGTCAATTCCTTACAAGTGGCCAACACCTCCTTCGCACTATCTCCTCAAGCTACTCAGCCTTCACAAACTAAGCCTAGGAGACAGTTTGCCAATCTTGGAATGTCCCTTAGTGTTGCTTATCAAAAATTGATGAAAAGGGGATTGTTGACGCCTTTACAACCTAAGCATTTGCCTAATCCTCTTCCTCCAAACATGGATAATGGGCAATTCTGTGAATTCCATCAGATGCCCGGTCATGTTCTTGACAGGTGTATTACTCTCCGACATGCTATCCAAGACCTTATTGAGCGAGGAAAAGTCACCATACCCACTCCTACTACTCCCAATGTTAAGACTAACCCTTTGCCTACTTTTCAAAATCAACCCCCTCCTACTCTAAACCTAATATCAATATCCAAACCCGAATCAGTTGACTCAGTTTCCTTCATTCACCCAATCGGTCTTAACAGTGCATTCGCTCCATGCCAGAATGAGCTCAACTACCCTAAGGCAGTGGCAAAACTGAAGAACAGAGAAATTATTAAAGCAACGGGTTGTCCCCCATCTGACAGATTTGAATCAGAATATGAAGAGATAGTAAAAACAGGCAAGTTCAAGTCATCCATCGAAGATAATCAAAGTGGCATAGACTCTAGAATTGTGTCCCTTCTTTCAGAATGATGTCGTCTTTTAAGTCTTTTTAGTTTCTTTTAGCTTTAGTTGCGTCAATCTTTGAATTCAGTTCTTCATTTTTATTTTTGGGTTTTAGTAAGGTTTGTCAGTCTATGTTCTTTTCAATTCCAATAAATAAAGAAGCTTTTGATTATCATGTGTGCTATAATGATGTGAATATAAAATCTAACATGAGAAATGACTTAAAGCTCACTAACCAAATTTGATAAATATTGAATTAAAGAGTATACTCAAGAAGTGCAAATTGGTAATACGTTATCCTCAGGAGAACATGAGAGAATAGTAAACTTACCTGAGAAATTCAAACAATGTTCTTGCATGGTCTCATAAAGATATATGGATGAATTACACAAAAACATAGATCAAGTCAAGAGTGATTTCAAAGTCAAAGATTATCGGTAAAAGATGATATAGCTGAAAGCATCAACAAAGATGCTAAGACTTACAAGTGGATCTACCATGTTTCTCACTCAAAAGAAGAGAGTTCTCTTTCACAAAAGAATAAAAGATTTTCTTGAAGTTCTAGAAGAGTTGAATAATCAGAAAACTCGATCATACTCGATTTCACAGAAGAAGACTAAAGAATATTCATTCTTCAAAAGGAAACCTTACTCGACAGAGCAATCCAAATATCAAATTCCTGAAACTTTGACCAAGTCAAGCAGCATTCACCAAAGGAGGCCTTCTTTGGTCGAACAATTATCCTATCTTACCAAAAAAGAAAAAAAAATCTTCTTTAGCACCTCGCAGCCTTTTAAAAGAAAAATAAAATAGCCTCTTCTTTCTAAACCATACCGACTAACCTTGGGAGGGAATCTTAGTATGAACTACGTTTTGACCTGATCCCAAAAGAAAAAGAAATATTTGGGGTACGTAGGCAACCTGAGAAGTTACTTCAGGCCCGGTCGTACAAAAAAACTATTCTCTTAAGAAAATGTTATCCAAAAGGAAAATCCCCTATTGAAAGGTTTAAAAGAAAAGAATGCCAAACTAGGGGCACTAGAAAAAAAAAATAAAAGAATTGATAAAAAAAAAAAAGAATGCCAAACTAAGGGCATTAGAAAAAAAGAAGTCAAAAGAATTTACAGAAAATAATGACAAAAAAAAGAGAATATTAGACTAGGGGCATTTTGGGAAGTCGAGCCTTTTACCTTTTCTTTCTAAACCATATCCTAAGTCCACCTATTAAGTCTTCCTAAATGCTTATTGACTCGGTTAAGGTGCAGTGAACCAAGAAGTTATCGAGTTGGTTATTTAAGATCATCAAGAAAAAAAAGAAAAGCCCGCTAAGTCGAAAAGCTGAAAAGGCGATTTAGGCAAAATTTAGGGCATAACTATAAAAAAGAAAGCCTGCTAGGTTGAAAACCTGAAAAGGCGACCTAGGCAAAAATCAAGGCATCATTAGAAAAAAAAAAAACGAAGTCCGCTAGATTGAAAACCTGAAGAGGCAATCTAGGCAAAAATTAGGGCATCATCAAATGGGAGGAAAGGTCCCATCAAAAAGAAAAATTTAGAAGAAAGCTTGTGCAGAAATTAGAAAATGCAGAACCATTCAAGCCACAATATTCATTTTTCAGTCAAGAGCTCACATCCGATGAAGACAATGTTAAAGTCAAAAAAATCAGAAGTCATCTTGAACTTTGTAGGATCTTCAAAAGTATGTTTACTTGTTCAAGTGTTCGCTAATGGAAGATGTAGAATCATCGATCACTTTGAAGAGAAAGATATTCTATTCTAATATTTATCAAGATTTTTTAAGTCCAGCTCAAGCATTTCTCAAAAATAATGATCAATTCTTTATTGTACATATGATAACCTTAAGAGTCTTAAATTTAAAGGAATGTTAGTTCTTCTGTCTGTCATACATCAGAGTCTATGTTTTTCAAGTGTAATCCACTCCATCAGTCTCGTAGTCAAGTTTCAGTTAATGCCAACCTTGAAACTAGGGGCATTTTTTGAAAGTCATTTAATTTTGAAGTTTTTGTTCTTAATCACATGATAAAAAGGAAAATCTTATTTAAAAGTCTGGCGAAGCCCAATGATAATTATGAATCCAGATGCATGATAAGTCAATAAAGGCCTGATCTTTCAAACTTTGAACTCGATTTTGAATCATAAAATGAATTAATAGGATTGTTTAAATTCCTATAAATCTAGGCCCGAGAAACGTGGCTTAGTAAGTTCGAGTCCGAGAAACGAGACTCAAACTTTTTGAATCATAGAATGAATAGGCTTTTTGAAGTGCCTACAAACCTAAGTTTGAGTCCGAGAAACGAGACTCCAACTTTTTGAATCATATAATGAATAGGCTTTTTGAAGTGCCTATAAACCTAAGTTCGAGTGCGAGAAACGAGACTCCAACTTTTTGAATCATAGAATGAATAGGCTTTTTGAAGTGCCTACAAACCTAAGTTCGAGTCTGAGAAATGAGACTCCAACTTTTTGAATCATAGAATGAATAGGCTTTTTGAAGTGACTACAAACTTAAGTTCGAGTCCGAGAAACGAGACTCCAACTTTTTGAATCATATAATGAATAGGCTTTTTGAAGTGCCTATAAACCTAAGTTCGAGTCCGAGAAACGAGACTCCAACTTTTTGAATCATAGAATGAGTAGGCTTTTTGAAGTGCCTATTAACCTTATTTCGAGTCCGAGAAACGAGACTCTAATTTTGATAGGATTGTTTAAGTTCCTATAAACCTTAGCCAGAGTCCGAGAAACGAGACTCCAACTTTTTTGAATCATAGAATGAATTAACAAGATTGTTTAAGTTCTTTATTCGAGAAGTATGGCTACAATAGGCTCGAGTCCGATAAACGAGACTCAAACTTTTTCGAACTTTAAAAAAGAATTTCAAATAAGATTTAATGAAGTTCCTACAATGTTATGACTCCGATTACCACATTGTTAAATCTTTCCATGATTGTTTTCGTTGCATAAGTGCATTTCAATTTTGAATCATTATTGTCAGTGAGAGAAGATCTCTAGGACCTGACACATTTTTACTCAGTAAGCATCACACTTTTGCACACACGTGCACTTTTGCATTAGTCAGGGAGAATTTTCTAAAATTCGAGGATCTGACATCGTCAATGAGAGTTCAAGCTCAACCTTTTAGTTCGGGGAGAGTTTTACACTCAAGGATCTAAACACCCCGACGAATTGCTAAATCAGGCTGCAAAATGAACTGTCACTAGCTTTGGCATTCGGATATCGCACTATCTACCGAAATAGATTTGCTATCTAGTTTGCTTCAACCCTCTGCCAAAGAGGGGCATCTGTAGACACCCCATTTTTGCATTCGCCTGATTAATCAACTCGTCAACCCGATCGCAATGATTCCCAATTATGGATGTGTATTCCATTGCTTTATTTTGTTATCCGATATGTTTCAGAAATCCGGATGAGATATCTCGAATTGACAAAACCTTAGAAACCACGCTACGTTAGGAAAATACGACCCCAGAAATATATAAATCATCATCTTGCAGACCAAAAAGAAGTTTCACGATAAAAATCACTAAAAATTGACCAAATTATCAAAATACCCCTAACCTCAAAACAACCCTAGAGCCTACGTTACGCTTAGGAAAACTCTCTCGAACACATAAAATAACAAATCGGAACCAAATAAATCATTTCGCCAATTTTAACAGAATTCGACAAAATTACGAAAATGCCCCTCATAAAGTTAATGACCATTTCACACAAAAAATTTCATAAATGACACAAACTAATATTTTCATTTAATTTCTTACGAAAAATCGATTCTAAAACATCCTAAAACATTAAAAATCGACTTAAAACGTGAAAAGTCCTCTCCGGGGGCAAAACGGTAATTTCACAATTTTCATAATTACAAAATTCAAAATTAATAAATAAAACATTAAATAATTAAAGTGAAACATAAATGAAATTAATTTCAAATTTTGAACAAATCGATCAATCGGATTTTCAAGTAAAATTGTTGAGGGTTCGTGAAATATTTCTTTAAGGACCCCTCCATTTGGGGGTCCAAAGAATTAAAGATATTTTAGAGGGGGGTTCTCCAAAAATTAAAAGTCAATCAAGCAAGACTAAGGTCAAGGTATTAAAGTCAATCAAGTGAGACTAAAGTCAAAATTAAAGTCAATTAAGCAAGACTGAAGTCAAGATATTAAAAGTCAATCAATTAAGACTAAAGTCAAAACATTAAAAGTCAATCAAATAAGACCAAAAGTCATAATAGAGTTCTAATTAAATAATAATTCAATCTAATAGAGTTCTAACTTAAAAACAATTCTACCTAAAACAATTCTAATTAAAACACAATTCTACCTAAAATAAGTCTAACTAAAACACAACTCTAATTAAAAGAACTCTAATTAAATACTAACTCTATCCAAATCAACCCCTAAAAATATCTATAAATAGAGGTGCTCACACCCTATTTTCGTATCAAATCAAAAACCCTAAGAGAAGTAGGTCTAAAAGCCCCCCTAGCCTCCCATAAATCCCAATTTTGGAGCCCCAACTCCTTACCTAACATCCCTCCTTCGATTTTAGCCTAAAGAACACCCAAAAGCCTTCCAAAAACATCCCAAAATCCGCAACAAACTTGAAGAGTTTAGATCCAAAAATAAGGAGATACCTTGCCTCGGAGATCCGAAATCAAATCCGGAGACAGAACGAAGCAAGGGAGTACGGTACAAGGAGCTATTTTTTGTCAGATCTGAGGGAACAAAATCCTTGCTATCGGAAAGGTATGAAATTTTTTTTTTTTTATATAGGTTTTTAGCAATGTGATTTATTTGGGAAGTTAGTAGAGACCGGCTTTGGCCGGGCGAGGTTGGTGCCTAACACCTTCCAACCCCGTAACGTGATCCCCGGACTCTCTTCCTCTTTCGTAGATTAGTTTGCCTTTTTTAGAGTCAGTTTGGTTCCTAGACCTTAACAACTAGGTGGCGACTCCCAAACCTCAAGGGTCAAAAGCGGATCCGCGTATCCCCGCGGATCGAGGGCGCTTTCAATATCAAAGGTTGGCTACCAAGATGTTCGAGGATAAGGTCGGGGATATTATGGAAATATATATTGACAAGATGCTCGTAAAGAGCAAGCGGTCGAAAGACCATATGGATTACTTGGGGGAGACATTCGCTCGGCTAAGGGGTATGAGATGCACCTCAACCCAAAGAAGTGCACATTCAGAGTGTCATGAAAGAAGTTTCTGGGCTATATGGTGACAGAAAGGAGGATAGAAGCCTAACCAGATTGGATAAGGGCATTGTCGGAAATGCCTTCACCAACCAATGTGAAAAAAAAGTACAGAATTTAATAGGTTGGGTAGATGTACTCAACTGGTTCATGTCAAGAACCTCATATAAGTATCGAACCTTTTTATGTTACTTAAAAAGGGGACCGGATTCGAGTGGATAAAGGAATGTGAAAAGGCATTTCTAGACTTGAAAACCTATCTTGGGACACCTCTGGTTTTGAGCAAACTAGTGGACGAGGAGACTCCAGGCATCTACTTAGCAACTACCCCAGTAGAAATAAGCTTTATTATATTTAGAATAGAAGATAAAAGGGAGCTTATAGTCTATTTCATAGTAAAACATTAGCGAGTCTGAGGTCAAGTACAACCGAATCAAGAAGATCGGGCTAGCATTGGTTTATTCAACTCATAAGTTAAGGCTGTACTTCCAAGCTCATAGGGTCAAGCTAATCACTGACTACCTACTCAGAGAAGTCATGTATAGACCTAAACAGTCCGCAAGGATTGCCAAGTGGGTGGTTGCTTTGAGGCCAAGCTAGAAGGACAAGATAGTGAGCTATCTCAGCTCAAGGGCACTACAAGAAGATAAAAAAGAAAACATGAAAGTTGAAAAGGAAAACCGGTCGATATCTTGTAATGGAAGGGGAACTCTACTGAATGACTTACTAGGGTTGAGGTGCTTGAGTTTGGAAGAGTCACAACTGGTTTTGGGAGAAATACACAAAAGGGTTTGCGAAAACCATTCGGAAGGAAGGTCCTTGGCCTACAAAGTAGTGGCCTAGGGGTACTACTAGCCTTACATGCAAGAGGATGTGAAAAAGTATGTTTAAAAGTGTGAAAAGAGCCAACGACATGCTTGGATGATATATCAGCCATCAGAAGAACTCCACCCTAACGCCAATATTTGATTTTTTGGTATCTAGGGGTTGGACACCATGGGACCTTTCCCCCAAGCAATTTGAAGAAAACCTTTGAACCAAATCAAAAGGTGTACTTGTATGATTCTTGGCTCCAAAGCATCCAGGTAAAGTAAGGTCTAGATGGTATAGCCTTATGGTGGTGCCAATAGGCAAAATATGAACCAACACATTGGTTTGAAAATGACGTCCCAAACAAGAAGACGTTGGAAGAGTTACAAGAAGTTATAACTTTTTAGGGGATGATCTCATGGTTAGAATGTAACTTATTAAGTTACTTCCATCCAATAAAATAAATATTTGGTTTTCTAATTCATTATTTATTTATTTATTTTATAAAAAAATTCAACAATCCCCCACATGAATGCAAAAAATAAAATAAAGATCAATAAAATTAAAAAATATATATTTATATAGAGAGTACACAATGAAAATCATTTGCATCGGAATAGGTGTCTTTTAAACTTGAACCTTCCTTAATGAAGATCAATCGAATTTACTTGGCTATTCAGTGAACATGATGTCTTGAACTGACTAACTGATCTTGTAAATCAAGACAATAGGTATCACACAAAGTCTTTTCCATACAACAGGTTCATATGGTTATGTTCATTACGATCCTAAACAACTCTTGGATTCATAAGTGCTTTAGAGAATTTAGCCTTTAAGAAATAACTCTCATAAAAAAAATCACACTTGTTCACTTATATAGTGACACCTATTAGGAGTATCCTGCTATACTCCACTTAAATTAATAAAATATAAACATCATTAAAATAAACAGAATTAACCTTACATAATTGCAGGTAGCACTTTTACATCATAGAATTTGGGTATAGAGATTTTTCTCTATTTAGTGCTATCTTAGAATTACTCATAACTTAGTTATCCTATTGAACCTAGATCTTGAGATCTCTAATCAACTAAGTTAGGTTTCTATTAAGGTAATTTATTTATAAGCTTTAAACTCATTCTCCTCGATGTATTATAAACTTGCTCTGTAGGTAATCCTTTAGTAAAAGGATCTGCTAAATTATCTTGAGATATCACAAAATCAATAGAAATGATTCCATTACAGAGTAGTTGCTTCACATTATTATGTCTTAGACGTATATGTCGAGATTTTCTATTAAATACATTATTGTATGCTCTAGCGATTGCTACTTGACAATCACAATGTATACAGATTACAAGAATTGTACTTTGTCAAAGAGTGATATCCTCCAAAAACTACCTCAGCCATTCAACTTCTTCACTAGTCTTATCTAGTGCAATAAAATATGATTCTATAGTGGATTGAGCAATACAAGTCTGTTTGGAAGATTTTCAAGAGACAGCTACATCCCAAGAGTAAATACATACCAACTGATAGTTTCAGACTCTTTTGAGTTTGATATCTAGTTAGCATCACTATAACTTTCAATTACAACGGGATACCTCGAATAATGCAAATCATAATCAAATGTATATTTTAAATATCTTAATACTCTTATTAAAGCTTTCCAATGATCATGTCCTAGGTTACTAGTGTATCTACTTAATATATTAACAGAATAAGTTATATCACGACGAGTGGAATTCATAATATACATTAAGCTACCAATCACATGGGAATATGTTAATTGTGATACACTATTTTCAATATTTTTTTTAAAATTAAAATTTGCATCTAAAGGAGTTCTAATGGGTTTATAATCAAATTGATTAAATTTCTTAAGTACCTTTTTCAATATAATGAGATTGTGATCAAACAAGACCATCAATATTTCTAGATATTTTAATGCCTAAAATAATATCTGGAAGACTTAAATCTTTCATATTAAATTTTTTTGATAAAATTCTTTTAATAGATTTAATAATATCAAAATTAGTACCCATTATTAACATATCATATATATATAAACACACAATCACCTGTGAATTATTTATATTTTTTACATGTATATATTTATCATACTCATTTATTTTAAAATCATTAGTTAATATTACATTGTTAAACTTTTCATGTCATTATTTAAGAATCTATTTTAAATCATACAAAGATTTAACTAGTCTACAAACTTTATGTTCATGACCTCTAGTTACAAATCCTTCAGGCTGATACATGTATATTTTTTATATTTAATTTACCATTTAAGAAAGTAGTTTTAACATCCATTTGATGAATTTCTAAATTATATAATGTTGTTATACCCATTAACATTATAATTGAAGTTATTCTAGTTACTAGTAAATAAGTGTCAGAGAAATCTAATCCTTCATTTTATCTATACCCTTTAGCTACTAGTTTAACGTTATATTTATCAATAGACTCATCTAATTTTAATTACTTTTAAAAATCCATTTACATCCTATTGTTTTACTATCAAAAGGTAAATTCACTAATTCTCAAGAATTATTTTGTATTATAGATTCAATTTCACTATTAATGACTTATTTTCAATAAGGAGTTTCTAAATTAGACATAGCTTCTTTAAAAGTTTGGGCTTCATTCTTAATTAAGTTAAAAAAATCGGGTTCAAATGAAGTTTCTACTCTATCCCTTTTACTTCTTCTAGGTTCTAAGTCATTTTATAATTATTTTGATTGTTATTTAAACCTTCTTTTAATTTTCTTTTAGGAACAAGTCTAGAATTATCTTTCTTTAAAGGAAAAATATCTTCAAAAAATTCATCATCTCTAGATTCAATAATACTATTTTTCTCAACACCTAATACATTAGATTTGAAAACAAGAAATTTGTAAGCACTACTATTGTTAACATAACCTATAAACACACAATCAATAGTTTTAGATCCAAGTTTAATTCTTTTAAGTAATAGAACTATAACTTTCTTAAGCACCCCCACACTTTCAAGTATTTAAAAATTGGAATTTTTCTTTTTCAAAGTTCATTAGGTGTTTTATCTAATTTCTTTGAATGAATTTTATTCAAAAGATAATTTACTGATAAAACTGCTTCACCACAAAAATTATTAGGAAATTCTAAACTATTTAACATTACATTTACCATGTTTTTAGAGTTTTATTCTTTATTTTTACTATGACATTTTATTGGAGAGTGTAGGATGCAAAAGTTTGATATATTATTTCATGATTTTCACAAAATTCATTTACAATTTTATTTTCTTAGAAAATTAATTTTCTACTTCATTTTTATAAATTCAAATTTATGTAGGTTTCATCTTTACTACTTAGTAAATAAACATAACAAAATCTAGTGTTATCATCAATAAAAATAATAATATATAATTTTTACCGTACCTAGTTTGTGTAAATTTAAAATCACTATGAATTAGGCCCTGCTTGTTTGCACCGTAAACCACTGCAAATGTAAAATTTTGTATTTGCAAAGATTTACGTTTATTGAATTTTATGTAATTTTACTATTTTGATGCTTGGTTGTGTCGAATGCAAAATTTTACGTTTGCTTGGTTATCCTGCAAACACAAAAAAATGTAAATTAAAGAAAATTCTTAATTTTTTTTAAAATTAAATAATAATTGACATATGATTTTATTTCACTTTAAAATAAATTAAAAGATAAATTTAATTATTTCAACTAAAAATCTCATACAACTCATAGAATTGTTCAAAATTCAATAAATTAAACTCTAAGAATTATTCAAAAACTAATAAGATAAGTTAAACTATATAAAAAAAATCTCCTACAGCTCCCCAATCTTTTCATGTAAAAACTCAAATTCCATCAATCTATATTTTTCACTTTTCACGACAAACATTTCTGTAGCATAAGGATCCTTCCTTATGATTCCAAAAGCTGCCTCTAGATAGTCTTCACTAAATCCTTATGTCTTCATAACTTCCTCGTACAACTTCTTTGAAATAGAGAAAGGGTCAATAGTCTTCCTAAGCTCCTTCGTATTTTCATTAATCCCTTGTATTATCTCCTTAACATCTTCAATAGTTTATGATTTTTTACCGTGTCGTCTCCTTTTCATAGAAGATGATATTTTTTTACCATAATTTCCAACTGTCACACCAAAATCATCTTCAATATCTTCTAATCTTTGATCTAGTTGTGTAGTATTATCTCCACCATCGTTTGGATCTAAATCCATATATTCTATAGCTCCAGATGTATGACTTCCCGTGACATGATCACTGATAATTTCTCAAAGTTCCATCGTAGTCCTCTATCTCGAAATTGTTTGAACTTCTTGTCTTCATTCTAAAACAACATACAAAAATATCAATTTTATGCTATAAAAAAGTTAGAAAAACATGTCATATTAAAAAAATAATGTAAAATTCAAACTAAAATGTAAATAAATACTTAACTGGATTTTGTAGAAGTTGATCCCATTGATCATCTGTAGCTAACACGACTTTTCTGACGTTATCCCATCCAAATCCACTTTTACCTTTTAGCTCTAAAAAATTCCTGTATTCTGTCTTCATAGTTCATAAACGACTTTCAATGTTTCTCTTTGTAACAGGTTGTCGACATTTTATAGATATGATGGAAATGATAGGTGCCTAAACATTATTATCCTAATGATTGCCACTCTTTTTCCCTTGTCTCGCATCTTTAAGTAACATTTCAATCAAAATATTATCCATGCTGGTATTCCATCTGAATTGACTTTTGAAGTTCACATCAGATTTATCTTCATTTGCTACAGAATCCATGTCTAATAAACATCATTATAAATAAATTCAACAATAACCACCAATAACAATTGTTAATGAAAGAAATAATAACAACAATAATCATCAACATTTTAAAATAAAAGACTAATAATTAATATAAAAAGATAATTGAAATTAACTAATAAATTGATAAAAATTGTTGACATGTTCTAAAAATTATTAAAAAGGTTAACACTCAAAATTTATTGATGACTTCTAAAATCATTAAAGATTTGTTGAGCTACATTATCTTCAAATTGAGCCCATCTTAGAATATTTACTCTATGAGTAGTTTGAGTACCAATAGGCCTATTGGTTCCAATTTCATCAACAATTTCAAAATCCTTTTGAAGTTCTAGATCCACTTCTTCTAATAGTGGATTACTTAAATCAACCCCCATGATATGATTATTCAATATAAAGTATGCAATCACAATCTTTACTTGGGTTCTAAATGGGTAATGTGACTCTGTCGATAGTATAGGCCACTGTTTCTTTACAACTCCAAATGCTCACTCGAGTGCATTTCGAAGTTGTGAATGTCGCTTGTTGAATATTTCTTTTCCATTTTATGGAGTGCATCCTCTGTGCTCGTTGATATGATATCTTGTATTACGATAAGGGGCAAGAAATCCAGGTTGGTTACTATAACCAGCATCCACGAGGTAATATTTTCCTATATAAAATAATACCTCAAATTTTAGTATTTCATTTGTAAATATTATATAACTTAATCTTTAAAAAAAATTATTCTAACCAACCTGAGGGGAATGTGAATGGTCTACTTCGTACAAGGCCATCATCCAACATTTTTTAGTCATGTGCAGTCCCTTCCCATCCAGCAAGGATGTATGTAAACTTTAAATCAAAAGAACATGCTGCCAACACATTTTGTGTGGTCCTACCCTTTCTACCTCGAAATCTATCTTGTTCTTCTTCTAATACAGTTGCTACGATATGTGTATCATCTAATGCACCAATACAATCCTAAAATAAAACCAAAAATGTGATTATTTACTCGTAAAAGATAATTTTTAGAAGTAAGTAATTTGTGTGTTTACCTTAAAATATGGCATAAATCTAGTGTCATAACTAATTTCTAATGGGGTACCACCTGTATAGACTACAACTGCATGATCTTCTACCAACACTTATATAGTCGAAGCACACAATTTAAAGTCTCATTAAATTGTCTACTGATAGTCTCTCGAGATCGATAAAATCTTCCTTCTAACACTCTATGCCGTACATTATGTCCAATCAAATGTAGAAATCGCATCATCAGCTCTTCAACTTTACAATGCATGGTGTCTTTCATAAGTCTTTGATCTCTCATTAGTTTACATAGATTTTGAAATACATTAGTCCCCATTCGTGATTTAGCCCAACATTTGTGATCATTATACATGATCAGTCTATGTATTCTTCTCTCTCTGCATCCCTATTAGTATGGGACTCTCTCGGTATATCTAAAATGTGATTGGCGGCAATCACAGCTGTAGCATACTCAGTATGTGCAGCTGCTACTATGGCAACTCATTTTTGCTGTGCACTTTCACTATTCCAATCGTCCATCTATAAATTTTCATTATGAAATATTAGAATTGATTTAAATTCCAAACACATATTGACAATGTAAAATAATAATGGTAATTTATAATGAATAAAAGTGGGCACCCACACACTATCCAATGTCAAATTAGATTTAAAGACTAAAAATCCTTATTGGATTTTGATATTTTCAAATAAATACAATATAATTCAAGATACACCAAAAAATAGAATCCAATGATGATCCACTTTAGGCCGAATGGGGTAGTCTAAAACATTGTGTTAAAATAAATAGCCATGTCTTCCTCTTTACCTTAAACACACTTAAATTCCTTTTTTTTTTTATAGATATCCCAACAAATTCCAAATGGAATAACCTCCAAAGCAATCATCTTCCTAGAGAAAAAAATGATATGCACCAACTTAAAAAAAAAAAACCTCTAAAACTGAAATGGGCATAGTCCAACTAACACTACAATGTATTAAACTCATAAAATGGATTTCCAAATAATCATTATTTGCTTTGCCCATGTATTAGAATCAATTGTGATCTTTCTTCCTAGATATTAATGACCTATTGTAAAGATTTTACCAAATGATCAAGTCTTAAACAAAAAAAAATATTTTGAAGAGAATCCTAGAATTCGAAACACAAAGGAAGCAGGATAAGAAAAATCAGACTAATTGTTCAAGGCTACATAAAAATATGGGTGTCCTCTATAGTCCATCCCTCCAACTCGTACTTCATTATTGAAAAACTTTATGTTTCATTTCAATAATTTCCTCAAAAGAACAAACCAAACATTACAAGAACATATGTTGGTCAAGGGATGGCCCAACATACAGGAGAGTATAATTTAAGATCAACCCTTGAAGGTGCCAACCTAGCTTAGTTGGTAAGGTTTGTGGATGTTGTCATCATATAACTATGTTCAAAACCTGCACTTAGCTAAATTATTGAACCCATTTAAAAACAAGTTTAAGTGGCAACACTAACATTTTCTCTATAAGATATATAGATAAAATATGTGATGATAGGAAAAATCTGATATATAAGAGGTTTCTAGGCTTAGTTTTGTCCAACAATGTCACATTAGAGGTGCACTATGTACTGCCCAATTCGTTGTATTCATGAACTGTTGAGAAAGTATTTGAAATAGATATTTTTTTTAGTTGCTAACTCATGCACACAATTCAATAAAGTAATGGAGAACCCTCTAAATCTTGTCTTGCTGCCCTCAACTTTAATGAGTAGCCTATGATGTGTAGATGTGGCCTATGATGGGTTGAGAAAGTCTTTGACATAAATATTTTTTTTATTTGCTAACGCATGCATACAATTCAATAAAGTAATGGAGAACCCCCTCAAGTCTTGTCTTGTTACCCTCAACTTTAATGAGTTGCCAACCCTATTGATGTAGATGTGGCCTATGATGGGTTGAGAAAGTCTTTGGAATTAGAGAAAGTTAATGAGACCCCCAAAGTCTTGTCATATTGTCCCCAAACTTTAATGACTTGCCAGCCCATTGTCATCTTCAACATTAAGTGTCTTATAGATCCACATAAATAAAATGAGAACAAATTTACACAAAAAAGAAAACGTATTTGTCGCCATTGAAAATAAAACTGAAACTTCAAATCTTTGAAATTTCTTCTAATATCCGAACCCTAGATTCGAACACCCCTTCATCTCAAAACTTCGTCATTCTTTATCGATCTTCATCCCATCATTTTTTTTTCTTGGATTCTCTACAAATCGAGAATTGAAAAACTTAAATCGTTGTTGTTTCATGAGGATTTTTCTAGAGAGATTGAATATTGCATCTAATCATTAAGGTAAGTTCACTCTATACCTTATGTGTAAGTAAAGATTTAGTACCATTCGTCAATCACAGAAGAGTTGAGTTCTTCTTCATAAACACATCTTTAATGTCTCTATTCGTAATAATGTTTGATTCTAGAAGAGATTTGAGATAGCAGAAGGGATTTGAGATACTATAGAAATCATTGATGAAAAATTTGGAAACTTTACCTTATTTTGTAAAATCGATCTGAGAGAAGAAATTTTGAAAAACCTTCCTCCTATTCGTCCGCCAAGTTTATGAAGAAAACTTGTCGTATTTATCATAAATTGTCAATTGACGTAAATATTTCTGGAGCTATTTGTTGGGATTTTAACAAAATTTACGGTGGGGCCCACTTATTAAATAACAACCAAGCAAACGTATTACGCAAAATATGGAAAACGTTTTTGTTTCCGACTGTTTGCAGTGCAAACAATCAGGGCCTTAATTTAAGAAGTTTGCTAGTTCTTTCAATGGAATGAAAATGTTTTCTTTGAAATTTTGATTTTATGTAAATTTCATTTTTATGTTTTCTATCTATTTCAAATTTAGGTAAAAATCCTAAATTATTCATTCTTTGCAAAGATCTAAAAGTTACATGTCCTAATCTAGCATACCAAACATTAAATAACTCATGAATATAAGTAAATGAAAAAACTTTATTATTTATTTTAATAGATACATTTAGTTTGAACAATCCATCACTCAAATATCTTTTTCCCACAAACATCCAATTCTTAGTTAAAACAAATTTTTTTAACTCAAACACTAACTTAAAGCCTTTCTTACTTAATAATGACCTAGACACTAGATTCTTTCAAATATCTGGTACATGTAGAAAATCATTCAATATGAGAATTTTTCCTGAAGTTAATTCCAGCACAATCTTTCCATGTCTCGTAATTGAGGAAACATAAGTGTTTTCCATGTACAGTTGTTCTCCATTCTTTACCTTATGATATGTAGAAAATAAATTTTTATAAGAGCATATGTGTCTAGTGGCCCCAGTGTCCACCCACTAATCTTTGTTTTCATTCACAAAGTTTGCTTCTAAAATAACTACTTCAAAATTCTTTGTTTCGCTCGTATTCATTTGAACAAGTTTGTTAATTTTAAAAAAATCATGTCCCTTGTGTTTTCGACAATCTTTTGCTCGATGTCCAAGTTTCTCACATACAAAACACTTGCCTAATATTTTCTTGAAATTTTTATTTTTGGAATCATTGTTCTTCCATTTTTTATTTTTATGAGAATTGGATTTGAGTTTGGATGAATCTTCTTCCACAACATTTGCCTTGAATTTCATGGATGAAATCATAGTTTTCTTCTCATTATTTTTATTATCTTCTTCGATTATTAATCTCATAATCAAATCCTCCATAGATATCTCTTTACGTTTATGCTTAAGGTAATTTTTGAAATCTTTCCAAGATGGTGGAAGTTTTTCAATTATAGATACAACTTGGAAAGATTCATTGATTGACATACCTTCGGCATGAATCTCATGAATTAAAATTTGAAGATCTTGGATTTGATTTCCGACTGTTTTGAAATCCATTATTTTAAAATCTAAAAATCTACTAACAACAAATTTCTTTGTTTCGGCATCTTTCGTTTTATATTTTTTGTATAGGGATTCCCAAAGTAGTTCTGTGGTTTGAATCTATGAGTTCACTTTGTACAACGCATTATCCAGCTCATTCAGAATATAGTTTTTACATAAGAAGTCTGAATGATTCCATGCTTCTAATGCAATAATTGTAGTTTCATCTCCCACATTTTCATTAGGAATGGGAGGATCCTATTTAAGAAGATGGGTCAAATTCAACGTAATAAGATAGAGCAACATTTTCTGTTGCCAGCTTTTAAAGTCACTACCATTAAATTTTTCTGGTTTGTCTTGATGATTCATTTTCCAAAAAAACTAATTTACACTTTTGAAAAAAAAAATATTGTCTCAAGATTGTTGGGTGCAAATCAGTTTTATTAAGAAAATAAATCAACTACATAATTAAATGAGAAATTAAGTTGAATCCAAAATAAATATTATGAGAGAAAATTTAAAAAAAAAATAAATTATATATATATATATATATATAATTAAAAGAACGCATCAATTTGTATAAGCAAATTAAGATCAAGGCTTCACATTGAACATGATGTCTTTAAGACAGATTTCGCTTCTACTTCGATGCCAACAGTTCGTAAAAATCTGTCTCCCAGGATACAATGATCTATAATAGAGAGGGTAGCACTCCAATCTCTGTTTATGGCAAATCCGAAAATATTTGGTACTGTCTTTTTTTATATATCTCACAAATAAAAAAGAGAACAATTTAAGCATAATCGATTGGATGATGTTAAACTCAAGAATCTCAAAATATTTTCTTTAGACTAAATCAAAAAAAAAAAATTTGATCTCCTTGGATTAACTCAAATAAATAAACAATGAGGAGTTCCCATTGTTTCAAAGAGGTGTTAAAAATTGGGGTGCCAATAGGCAAAATACGAACCAACACATTGGTTTGAAAATGACATCCTATAAAAGAAGAGGTTGGAAGAGTTACAAGAAGTTATAACTTCTTAGGTGATGATCCCATGGTTAGAATGTAACTTATTAAGTTACTTCCATCCAATAAAACAAATCTTTGATTTTCTAATTCATTATTTATTTATTTATTTTATAAAAAATTCAATATAAAGAGTTTCTGAGCTTTTGGTTCCTAAGTGCATAATATGTTATTAATTGATTTTTAGTTGTTCAGTGTGGGGATCCTGAGCTAGTGGAGACCTTCACATTGAACTCATTAATTTGAATGCAATCAGGGGATCAATTGAACCAAAAAGATTAAAGAGATCATAGATTAGAAATTCGGAGCACTATAAAGAACTTACTGAAGAAATTCAAGTGTGCCAATAGTTTAACAAAATTACAAGAAAAATTCACAACAAAAGTGGAATATCAAAAAGTGAAAATCACTACGGTGCGGTTGGAATCTCACATAGTTGGCCCCACTTTGGCGGAAAGCCTCGAATAAATTTGTATTCCCTATTTATACTCTTGGTGACTCGCGAATCAAGGTAGATTTCGTTTTGATTACTAGAAACTTTTATAAATAAGTTTCCTGAAATCTAATTTGTTTTATCTGACCTATCTTTTCCCTCTTTCTCATATTTCTTTGGAAAAAAACCTTTAGTTTTCTCTTGTATGGATTGTTAAAATCCTAGCCTAGGCTAAGAGTGAATTCTTTCAATAAAATAATGCTATTGTGGACACCTCATTTTTGCACTCGCCTGATTAATCAACTCGTCAACTCGATTGCAATCGTTCCCAATGATGGATGATTATTCCAATGCTATATTTTGTTGCTAGATATGTTTCAGAAATTCAGATGAAGTATCTCAAGCCAAATTCTAGAAACCACACTACGCTAGGAAAATATAACTCCAAAAAATATAGAAATTATCATCTTGCAGACAAAAAGAAGCTTCACGGTAAAAATCACTAAAAAATGATCAAATTACCAAAATACTCCTAACCTCAAAACATCCCTAGAGCCTACATTACGCTTAGGAAAATCCTTTCAAACATATAAAACAACAAATTGAAACCAAATAAATTATTTCGCCAATATTCACAAAATTCGACAAAATTATGAAAATACCCCTTATAAAGTTCACGACCATTTCGCACAAAAAATTTCATAAATGACAAAAACCAATATTCCCATTGAATTCCTAACAAAAATCGATTCCAAAACATCCTGGAACATTAAAAAATGACTTAAAACGCAAAAAGTCATTTCCGATGGTAAAATGGTAATTTTATAATTTTAATAATTAAAAATTCTGAAATTAATAATTAAAACAGTAATTTATGTAAAGTGAAATCCTAATTAAAATTAAAGTCAATCAAGTAAGACTTAAGTCAAAACCCTAATCAATCTAATAAAACCAAAGTCAAACCCCAAACCTAATAGAATTATAATTAAACTCTAAAACTACCTAATGTAATTTTAATTAAATAATACTTTTATAATTCTAATTAAACACTAACTCTATCTAAAAAGCACCTAAAAAATCTATAAATAAGGGTCTATACAACCTATTTTCATGTCCAAGAGAAAACCCTACAAAAAATAGGTCAAGAAGCCTCCCCAACCTTTCCAAAATCCTAATTTTGAAGTCCTAACTCCTTACCTAATATCCATTCCCTAACTTTAGCTCAAAAAACACCCAAAAATCCATCAAAAAATAAAAAACACTCATATCTAGGAAGAAGATACTTCATCTTAGAAGATCAGAAGTGAATCCAGTGACAAAAATGAAGTAAGGAATCTCTCCGCCAGTTCTGAGGAAATCATTATTGTGATCATCAAGGTAAAATTTTATTTTATTTTATTTTATTTATTTGTTTTAGGTCCTTTAGCAATGTAATTTTCTTTGGAGAATAGTAGAGATCGGCGTTTGCTAGGCGGGGTTGGTGCCTAACACCTTCCAACCCCGTAACGTGATCCCTGGACCCATATTTTCTTTCGTAGATTAGCTTTATTTGCCTTTTAGAGTCAATGTTCGGTTCCTAGACCGTAATAACAAGGTGGCGACTCCCAAACCTCAAAAATCAAAAGTAAATCCACGCACCCCGTGGATCGAGGGTGCTTTCAGTGGCGACTCCACTGGGGATTATTGAGGATTAAACTTGAAAACTCCCAAGTATGGGAACATTGTCATTTAGACGTAGTTTTTTATGTTTGTTTTGTTTATTTTTAGTTTATTTGATTCGTTTATTTTTGGGATTGTATTATATTCTCTCGGCATCATTTTTAACGTATTATTATAAAAAATTATTTGCTATGATTCAATTTAGGGACATTTGGAATGACCCTAAATAATGCAGGATATCAAAAGGATTTGACCCATTTTTATTGTTTTGATTATTTTTTGATTTGTATTATCGTTTATTGGTATCTTTTGGTTCAATTTTGGATATTTTAGATTTGGCATATAATTTTTTTCTTTTTGGTTCAATCGAGAGTCATTTAGAATGATCCTAAATAATGAAATATTCAAATTGACATATGAATTGAGGACGGAATAATGGTAGTTGGGATGAGAGTTATGATTTTTTTTTTAAATGTTGGATGAATTTTTTTAGCACGTTACTGGGTATAGGCGACGAGTGGTGAAAATAAATTATTTGTGAGTGATGTGGTAGAAAATAAAAAAAATTATCTTTTTTAATATTATTCGTGATGATAATTGAATTAAAAAAAAAGTTAAAATTAAAAAAAAAAGATAAGTTTAAAAAAAAATTTAAAAAAAACGTTAAAAAAAATGTTTTAAAAAAAATCGTTAAAAAAAAAGGAAAAAAAAACGTTTTAATAAAAAAAAACGTTAAAAAAAAATTTTATTTCAAAATTTTTTATTTTAAACAATATTCAGTTTTTCTTTTTAAAAAAATGGAACAATTTTGTTAAAACTGAATTCAATATTTCTTTATTTCTTTAAATTAAAAAAAAAAATTCATAACTCTTCATCTCTTCAATTATCGATCTACCCTCAATTCAATGTTCACAGAAATCTCAAATTATTTTGAGTCACCCAAAGTGATCCCTAATTGGACAATAAGAAAAAAATTTGTGCCTATCTCAATGATTGATATTATTTCCATGCTATTCTAATTGATTGATCATAATTGCTCTTTGTTTCATTTCCCAGATTGATTACTATTAGATATGCCATGATCCTGATTGTTATAAACTTTGATGTGCGTGTCTTGATATGGATCTCAATGCTTGGATTTTATGTGATGTCCATATTTTGATTGATTTGATTTGGTCCATGGGCCCATTTGTTTGAAAAATGCCCCAGGCACACCTTACCCCGTTTTACACACACCATTTGCACATTTACTATTTTGCACACTTGCATGTCCCAATATAGCCAACGTGACACTAGTGCGTGGTCTGGTCTCTTCAGAGATGTGACGTCATTCATAAAAATCATAACTCCAGTCACGTACCTTAGGATATATCAAATTAGGGCATCAGTATCGTCTGATCAAGTGACTCTGAAAGGTATATTGATGCACCCAGGCTGTAACGACCTGAGCCTTGGACCTATTGTCAGCAACACGGTCACATGTCATGTTTGCCAACGTAGTACTAGTACGTGGTCGGTCCCCTTGTGGGATGTCAAACCATTTATGAAAGCTATAACTCTTGACTCTTATCCATAGGTATATCAAAGATGATCTAAGTACATCAGTTGCACTTCTTGGTCAAAATCAGTGCTAAGCGAGATCCTGCTCCGATGTACTACGGTACTAGGAGGATAGACTACGTTTATTCTAGAAAATAGGTGATTTAAGAGTGCCTATGCTCAAGCAACGGGCCCCACCTCTGATTTGGGGATTAAACTGGCTGCTTTTGACTTTAGAGAGGTGGGTTGAAGTTTTAGATTATCACCTATACGGTATATCAAACCAAGTCACTGCGTAACGTCTGATTGAGTACGCTCGAGAGGTATATAGGTGTATTTGGGCAAAGGTAGCTAGATAAATTGCATTAAACGTAGTAAACCTAGAGTCTAGGAGTCTTCCTATATGTCACGACTCAAACTAACTATGGGTGTTCCCGGGTTACTCTATTTAATCCAACCCAAAGGTAAGTGGGTGGACCAGTCCACACTACTTCAATCCAACCCGCAATACCGGTCCAACCCAGTAAATTTAATTGATGAGACATATTGATTAATATCAAATTAAACTAGTTAGCCCAATTGGTAAATAGATCTTATAAATCAACACATGGACCGATTGGATTAATTAGCTTAAAAAAATAGTTGATGAAGTGATTCAAGTAGAATATTTAGATCCATTGGGTCAAACCGACCCAAATTCAAATGGGTACATGGTCCCAATCACCTTGTATCGTCCAATTTAATTCAATGGACTGAATATTTCATATTTAACAAGATCAGGATCAGTAAAAATCATATTAAGAGATGTACTGATTAGTACAATCCGGATCTTACTTTTAGAAAATCGTACAACCTTTAATCGTGATTCAAAATTTTTTAAGATTCATAATCAATTGGTAAATCATCTTTATGTAATGTTTTGTGATCGGAATATTTCATCGGTTAGAGTTTTTGAATCTAGGGGGCTAACCAATGCTATCAAGAGGGACCTTTATTTTTAATTACTAAAAGTCTACTCCACCTTTGATAAGGTTTCAGGATTATCATTGCACCTAAGCTCAATTGTCCACCGCCTAGTTAGGGTTGGAAGTCTGGTCAACTAGAAGAAATGTTAGTACCAAGTCAACAATCAAAAATGGCCTTGGAATCTCTCAAAATTACAATTGTTCCCTAAAGATCACATTGCCTCAATCCTGCTGGTTGTAAGCAATATCCAGAGTCCTTAGCCTATAGTCAAGTCCGTTGTGTGTGCGTAATTGTCTTTCATGAGTTTTAAATTAAGTTTTTTTTTTCAATTCATCAATATCATGTTTTTTTTAGATCGAGTCTACTTTTTTTTTCTGTTGAATCGAGTTAATTTGTTGAGTCATAAAGGTGTCTGTCGCCCCTTCTGAATTTGATTGGATAAAGATAATTTTTGAATACCTCGAGCGTATTAATGAATTAACTAATAATCTGGCTTCAAGGATATATTTTTCTCTTGAACAAGAAGATAAGGGTTGGGTTCAACAACTTTCAATCAAAAAGTAAAGGTCATTGAACCTTAGAACAAAAAATAATTTCCAAGAAATTCAAATAGAAACTATCGTATTCCTAGAGGAACACGATGGGATAATGAATTTACTCAGAAATTTCAAAAGACTTGTTCACGTGGTCTGATGAGGATATGTTAGGTGCTAGCTTGGGTGTTGTTCAACACGGAATAGATACTCGCCCAATGAGATGAAAATGTCGATAGAGATGTTATAAAATGTATCAGTGCCATCCTCACTGCATTTTGAGTTACAAATCACGTATTATCAACCGATATAGGGGTACCTTTTGAACCGATCTCTGATAATGGGTCGTACTCCAATACTTAAGTCATTACTCTATGTTCAAAGTTCAATATCCGGCATCACAAATCATCCCCTTACTGTCCTCAGATTAATGGAGCAATTAAAACAGCTAGTAAGAGTCTTAAGATAATCATCGTGAAAATGTGTCAATCGCACTAAGATTGGTTAGAAAAGCCACCATTCACACTATGGAGGTGTCGTATTTCAAATACAGTCTTCCACTGGAACTATTCCCTACTCCTTAGTATATGGCATGGAAGCAATCTTGCTAGCCCAAATGAAAATCCCATCTCTTAAGGTCTTGTTGGAGAGTCAGTTGTCAAAAGCGGATTGGATTCGTCAACGGTATGAATAATTAAATTTGATCGAAGAAAAAATGACTAAGAGCTCTGTACCATATGCAAGCTTATCAGAGAAGAGTCGTCCGTGCATTTGGCAAAAATATCTAGGCCCGTCACTTACAAGTCAGGGATTTAGTACTCAAAGAGAATCGGGCACCTATCTTTGACTCTAGAAGGAAGTTCAAACCAAATTGGGGAGGACCGTTCATCATCAAGGAAATATTACCAGGAAAAACTGTCAGACTTCAAGACCATGATAGATTTGAATTACCAGAACCAACCAACCTTAACCAAATCAAACGGTATTACATCTAAGGAGGCCATCTTTGGCTGAATCAATTCTCCTATTACCTAGTTCAATATATCATTTCTCAACCCCTTTGCAACTTTTTCAAAAGAAAAATACATTTTTCGTTCTCAACCTGATCACCTAACCTAGGGAAGGGAAACATTCGAATTACGTTTTGGTCTGATCCCAAAATTCTAGGGTACGTAGGTAACCTGAGAAATTACTTCAAGCCTGACCACATCAAAATAATATATATATATATATATATATATTTCCCTACACAAAAAAAAAATCCAAAAAAAAAAAGAAATATTGTCAAAGTGGGGAAGAAAATTCAAAGAAAAAAAGAAAATACCACACAAGGGGCATTCAGGTTTTTTAGCCTTATAATTCTTTTTCTTTTTATACCCAGTCCTGCCTACCTATAAAAGTCCTCCTAAGTACCGTGTGAAAAAGTTAAGGAAGGTAGCAAAGCATGACCAGACAGTAACTCTAGAAGTTCAGAAGAAAAAGAAAAAGAAAAAAGAATAAAGCCTGCTAAGTTGAAAACTTGAAACGATAACTTAGACAAAAATTAAGGCAAGCTCGCAAGGCTGAAAATCCGAAAGGACGGCTTTGGCAACAATCAGAGCAAGAGAAGAATTTAAGCTCGCTAGATTGAAAACCTAAAAAGGCGATCTAGGCAAAAGCTAGAGCATGCTCGCTAGATTGAAAACCTGAAAGGGCAATTTAGGCCAAAGTTAGAGCAACAAAGAAAAATAGAAGAAAATATCCACCGAGTTGAAAAGCTAAAAATGGTCCGAGCGAAAACATTAGAAGTCCGAATAATCAAGTTCAATATTTAGCTTAAACCAGGTATAAACTCAAAAGTCACAAGTATCTTGTTTACGATTGATCTGAAAAATTTTGCTTCCCCAAATGATCTGAGGGGGAGAAGGGTGAATTCTATGATGAGTCTCAAAAGGAAATATTTTGTTCTCTTTAGGCTGACTCAAAATCTTCAATAAAATTAATCAAAATTAAAAGTTGATTCTTTATTGCGCTTATGGTAATCAAATATTTCAAATCTTCATACAATGGGCATTTTCTTTCTTCTCTGATATGTAGTTTTCCCCATATACTAGGGGTATTTTTTGTTTTTTTACAAGATATGTTCAATATAATGTTTCTTGTCAAATTAGGCGCATTTTTTATTTCAAGCCTGCTCAATGTTAATCCTAAAAGATAATGGTGTAGACACCCCATTTTTGCATCTACCTAATTCGACAATTCGTCTTCCGGTTACCGTGAATTCCTAATGATGATCACAAAGAATTCGAAGGCTTGTGAGTACTGTCCCTGATTCCCTATGTTTCCACTCTTTTCATTTTCCCTACTCGTTACAACTCGACATAGAAATTTAAGCACGCTTAGGATCGCCCCACATTACACCCGATTTAGCAAGCACGTACGCTTAGGTTCGCTACACAGTTCAATAACCTAGAGACCTTGCCACGCTAGGAAAATACGACTTTGAAACATAGAAATAATCACGTTGGGACTAAAAGAAACCTCACGAAAGAATTCGTAAAAAATCTACAAAAATCGATAAAATGACAAAAATACCCTTCACGAATTTCGGACCTTCGAAAGACCTTGAAAGTGTCTTCATTCCACTCAGAACATGATTTCGAGTCTAATGGGATCCAAACCGACGAAAACAGAGGAATTTAAGAAAAATCATAAAAATGACCGAAATGCCCCTCAACCTCCAAATTCAACTTAGAGATTCCGATCCTTAGGAAAATGTAACAAGAATCAAACCTAATTAAAAATCCAATTTAAACTAAAAATAAAATTCAAATTGAAAAACTTAAACAATTCAAACTCAAGTTTAAAATTAAACAATTAAAATTTAAAATTTAATTCAAAATTAAACAATTCAAACTCAAATTTAAAATTCAACAATTAAAAATTAAAATTTAATTCAAAATTAAACAGTTGAAACCTAATTTAAAATTAAACAATTAAAAATGAAAATTTAATTCAAAATTAAACCATTGAAACCTAATTTAAAATTAAACAATTAAAACTTAAAATCAAGCACCAATTAATTAAACGACTAAACATTTCAAATTAAAATCAAGCAACAATTAAAATTAAACAACTAAACATTTAAAATTAAAATCGATCAACCAATCAAATCAAAATCAAAACACAACCTACAAATCGAATCAACCATTAAAGTTAAACTGAAATTCTGTCAAAATCTTATCAACAAATTTAAAATTCGAAGTCAAATTCAATCGAGCAACCAAATGAAATCGAAATCAAATGGTCAATTAAAATCAAATTAAAATTTTTTACTAAACCCAAAAATTCAAAATTTGTCAACTAATAAAACTCAAAAATAAAAAAAATTAATTAAGCAACAAAAACTTGAAATAAAGTAATTAACCAATCAATCGACCAACCATAACTCGACAAACAAAGTACGAGTAGCGTGGGATCGCCCCACCATCATTCTCCTAAAAGGGAATACGTGTTAATTAAAAAAAAAAAAAAAAAGAAACACAACAAAATTAGAAAGAAAAAAAAATAGAAACTAATATGCTATATAAAGGAGAGACGTCTCCTTCTTCAGATTCGGTTGGTATCCTTCATCTCTTCTTCTCCATTGGGCTGAACGAAGATCTTTGGTGGTCTCTACATCGGTTCTTCTCTCCTTCAACGATCTCTCTCTACTAACTCGGAGGTTCATCTCTCTGCGCTCCCACTCTCTTCTTCTCTCCTTCAACTCTCTCATTCAAGTCTCTCATTCCTCTCTGCTCACGTCCCTCATCTCTCAGCTACTCTAACAGCCCCTACAACACAGCCATCCTCCCTCCTCCACGTCTCCATTAAAACCTGCAAATCACTTCTCACTCACCTCTCCTCCAACGATCTTGCTCTACCAACGCACCAGCCACCTTCATATAGCCCTTGCTGCATCATAGAACACCTCCTTCTCTTCTCCATTAACGCCCCAGCCACCTTCATACAGCCCTTGTTGCACCATAGGACACCTCTCTCTCTCTTTTCCATTAACACCCCAATAGTCTTTTCCATCTCTCCAATCTCTGCAACGCAGTCCCATTCCCGCCATTAAAATAATCCAACCGCCCCTCCCCTTGCTATCTTTGACACCTCAAATAGCCTCCATTGGTAGTCCCGAGTCAGTCCAAACCAGTCATAATCATCATTCCTTATCCTCCATCAACAACCTCATCACCCACGCCACTGACCTTCTCAGCCTTTTTCTCATTGTCAAAAAAAATAGAGCAGCACAACACTAACAACAACCCCACCTTTATAACCACCAGATCCTCATCTCTCTGAGCATCTTCTTCTTCGTCTCTATAGCGTGCACGACTCAGCAGCCATGCTGCCATCATCTCCCTCATGCAATCTCATCTTTCTCATATATTTTGGCAGCGAGCAGTCGGATAATTCTGAAGGGATTCCGAGTAGCCAGATTCTTGCACGTGGTAAGTGTATTTAATCATTTATTTTATTTATTTATTTATTTTTCCTTTATTTTCTTATTCTCCTTTGATCATTATTTCATGTGTAGACTTTCTTCATGAGTGTTAATTTGAACATTTGTGTGAACCAACTCACTGATTTGTGCGCGTTAGAAGCTTAAAATGGATTTTTTATATATGCACGTGAGTCCACTCGCTGAGTTTTTGTGCACATAGGGATTTAAAATTGATTTTTTATATATGCACGTGAGTCGACTCACTATTTTTTGTGCACATAGAGATTCAAAATTGATTTTGTTTTAACAGTGGTGTGAGTCAACTCACTAAATTTTGTGCATATAGGAGGTTTTAAAATCGGATTTTTTATTCACTTTCCACAGTTCACTGATTTGTGTGTGCAAAGGAACTCCAAGATTGTTTTTATTAATAAAATTGGAATTGAGTCGACTCACTGATCTTTTATGTACATGAATATTTAAAAATCAATTTTTCTTAACAAAATAAGCATGAGTCAACTCACTGATTTCTATGTATATGGGAATCAATTCACCGATCAATTTATTGATGTTTACCACATGTCCTTTTTTTAAGGAAAATTTGCATGTATGTGTGAGCGGTTGATTCACTAATTTGCCCCATGTCCCTAATATTTTGATTGTTGAAGCGCGGACTTGTTGTTCTGCAATGTGTTCGTAATTTGAAAGTTTGCATGTTTACAATACCCATTTTTTGTAAGATTTATTTTTGGGAACATTCTAATTTTGAAATTGTCATTTTCTAATTTAGGAAACCCAATAATGATAATTCTTCAATTTGGAAACTTCTCATATTTTTTATAAACTCTCAATTTAGGAAGTTTCTAATTTTTTAAAAATTTCATGAATTCCCAAATTAGAAGTTTCATATTCCCAATTTTCCATTTTAGAAAGTTTTCACAAATTCCTATTTTAGATGATTTGGAAAATCTTCACGTATTTGGATTTGTAATTGAAATGTTGCCATGTGGACTTTGGAGTATAGGTCGGAATTAAGGTTTTTTTTAAAATATTTCCATTTTTATGCGAAATTCGAGAAATTATATGATATTTGGAAAATATTGGTCTTGAGATTCGTTTGGCACACTAGATATAATTTGATAATGACGGTGATGATGATTGGACCGTGATCTTGACTTTAGTCTCTACCCGTAGATCGTAGGATAGTTTGAATCGTAGTAGAGACCGATCATCTCGATCGGGCGGGTTCGGTGCCTAACACCTTCCGAAACCCGTAATCTGACCCCTTACCCAATTCTCTGGTCCGTGGACCGACCCGATCCATTTTGGAGTTATTTATGGCTCCTAGACCTAAACTAAGTGGCGACTCCCATTTCCCAAAAGTCACCCATTAATAAATCAGACCCTATCCACTATTTGGTGAAGAAGGGTCGAGGCGATTTCAGTGGCGACTCCACTGGAGATTTTAGAGTCAAACTTGACCCGATCCAAGGCTATCCTTAAGTTGACCTTTTACTCAAGTCAACCCAGTTGACTCAATGAGACTCTCTGATTAGGTTAGATTTTGTCCTTTTTTTTCATTGGGTTGTGATTGGATGTAATCAATTATTGTACTCATTGTGATTGGTTTGATGATGGAATGTATGTGGCTTGTATGATTGGATATTCGCGAAAACGCCCCGGGCGCACTTTGTCCTTTTGCACACATTCACGAGCATGCATATACATATTTGTATCACGACATGTCCCTATAAACCCCGTAGCCGGATCCAAACTAATCATGTCCTTCGGGACATGGGGGATAACAGTGAACGCTACAACTTCAGTACAGTACCTTCGGGTATATCAAACTGGAGCACCACGTACTACTTGACCAAGTGAAACTGGGATAGTATATCGGTGTTCCGGGCTGAAGTGACCTAAGCTTTGTCCTAACCTAGCCTCAATCATATAGTGAGCTCAAAACCTTGAACTTAAGTGCGGTCCCACTAGGCCACGACTCGAATCGACTAAGAGTGCTCCCGGGTTGCTTTACTTAATTTAACCAAAAGGTAAGAGGGTGGACCGGTCCACACCGCTCAAATTGAACCCGTAATACCGATTCAACCCAATAAATGTAACTGATGAAACATGCCGATCAATGTCAAGTTAAACTAGTTAGTCCAATTGGTAAATAGATCTTATGGATCAACACATAGACCGGTTAGACTAATTGGCTTAAAAGTAGTACATGAAATGATTCAAGTAAAATTTTCAGATCCATTGGGTCAAACCGGCCCAAACTCAAATAGGTACATAGTCCCAATTATTTTTATTGGCCAATTTAATTCAATAGACTGAATATTTTATAATCAACAAGATCAAGATTGGTAAAAATTCATATTAAGGGATGTATCGACTAGTACAATCTGGATCTCGCTTTTTGAAGGTCGTGCAATCCTTAATTATGTTTTAAAATTTTTCTAAGATTCTTGATCAATCAACAAATCATCTTCATGTAATCCCTTGCTCGAAATGTTTCATCAGTTAGAGACTTTGAATTTAAGGGGTTAATTTAATAAATGCTATCAAGAGGGACCTTTAGTTCTAATTGTTAAAACCTAACCCTCGGATCTTCAACGAATAATCTACCTTTGATGGGGTTTCAAGATATCATTGCTTTTAAGCTTAAATGTCCACCACCTAGTTGGAGTCGAGAGTCAGGTCGTTTGGGACGAACTTCAGCACCAAGTGAACCATCAGAAATGGCCTCTGAATCTGAGCTCGCGGAGATTTGTAAGATCTTAACCGTCTTTGCAATGGATATAAACAACATAAAAAACAAGGTAGAAGTGCTAGAACAGATCTCTGAATCGACAAGAAATCCCCCTGATGATCAAAGGGCCAAAGGACCATAAGGAAGCACTGTTAGAAATCTAGAAGATGTCTACGAACTTGATGGAAATAAAGAACACTTCAATGAAAATCCGGTGCTGGCTAATAGAATGACTCAGTTGGAAACAGCTTTGAAAAACATAAAAGGAATTGATGAAATCACAATAGGCATCGAGGCCCTAAATCAAATCCTCAGAATCCGTTTGTGTGAAAAGTTTGTAACGCCAGAAATGGAAAAATTCAATGGGGTAGGTTGTGCAAGAACACACCTCAAAGTATATGTTACTAACATGCGCACTCTGAGCTTAAGTGATGAACATATAGCATCATTATTCCAACGTACTCTATCGGGATCAGCACTACGATGGTTGATGTCTCAAGATCCGTCTACAATCGGGACATGGGAGAATATGTCAAAATTGTTTTGGCACCAATACAAGTATAGTACTGAGATTGAAACCTCTCGAAGGGATTTAGAGTTAACTAAGCAAAAGAACGGGAAAACATTTACTGACTTCATTGGTCGCTGGAGGGCCAAAACTGCACAAATGTGGGATAAACCATCAGAAAAAGAACAAGTGGCGATCATATTGAAAAATCTTTCACAAGAGTATGCTCAGCATTTAGTCGCCCAATACCTCCCCATATTCGAGTCCCTGTTACAAGCCGGTAGCCAAATCGAGGATGCCTTCGCTTCCGGGGTCCTTTCCAACCCTTCAGACAATAAACTCAAAAAGCCCTTCCCCAATTCCAAGCCTAGCACTAATCATGCCTATGTAGCCAATACATCTTCTACACCCATCCATTCTACTACCTCACCTATTAACCACGCTAATCCCAGTCAACCTCGACTGCGCAAGAAGTTCACTAATCTTGGGATGTCTTTGAGTGTGGTCTTTTAGAAACTATTAAGTAAAGGGCTCATTACACCTCATCAACCTCGACCTCTACCAAGTCCACTCCCCGCTTCTCACAATCCCAACTCATTTTGCGAGTTTCACCAAAATCTTGGTCACCTTATCGATCATTGTGTTGCTCTTCGTCATACCGTTCAAGACCTCATCGATGCCAAAAAAGTTACAGTCCCTACCTCTGCTCAGCCAAATGTTACAACCATTTACCTACGTACCAACCTCCTCAGACCTTGAACATGGCGTCCAATACCCATCTCCCATTTGACCCAATCATCCTCATCCACCCAGTCAATCCTAAATCACCTAGCCCTCCGCTTATTGGAATGATAGTCCCCAAAGAAGTTCTCACTATTGGTTGTGAGCCATTCAACTTAACTTCAGATGAAATATATTGCTTGTTTCCACCTCATTATGATAGTTCTACTCTCATCACTCAAATGGACTTGAAAGAATCTAGTTTCTTAAAAGATGTAAATCCTTACTTATTGGACCAAGAATACGAACCTTTCTCCCTCTATTGCAATGAACATGAATATGTGACTCGAGAAGAAAGAACTTTCAAAATATCTGAACTTGATACGACCTTAGCCAAGGGAGAAGAATCAAGTCTAAATAAGAAAATGTCAGAAAAAGACAAAGAATCTGAAGAAGAAGATCAAGGTTGGCAAATTACCGCAGAATCTCTCAACATTGCTCAGTTGTTCCTTGAAGATTATCATGCTTCAGTCCTACCGGTTGAAAGTGATGTCTTGAGTCCTTAGTCTGTAATCAAACCCATTGTGTGTACTTGTCTTTAATTTTCATGAGTCATGTGATTTAGTTTGGGTCTTGTTTTTTTACTATTTATTTCGTAATGTCTTATTCTTGTTAGATCGAGTCTAGCCTTTTATTTCGGCTAAGTCAAGTTAGTTTGTCGACTCTGCAATGGTGTCTGTCGTCCCATCTGATTTTAATTGAATAAAAGGAATCTCTGAATACCTCGAGCGCATTAACGAGTTAACTAATAATCTTGCTTTAGGAGAGGATCCTCTAATAAGGAATCCCCTTCCCCCCGAATCAATCGAATTATTTAAACAAGAAGACAAAGGTCAGGTTCAACCTCTAATCGAGGAAGCAAAGGTCATTGACCACGGAACAAAAAATAATTCTAAAAAAAAAAATTCAGATCGAAACTGACTTATCCCTAGAGGAACACGAGAAGATGATGAATTTATTAAGAAAACTCAAAAAACTTGTTCACGTGGTCCTAAGAGGATATTGTTCAACAAGAAATGGGTACCTGTCTTATGAACTAGAGCGGAATCACATAATCAGAGCACGAGTCACATCATTGCTGAATTATTCAAAATAGTAAAGAATCCAAAGTGGAGTACTGTTAAGGCAGCTAATAATAATCTCGAAATTTCTATCACAAATGTGTTAGACACATTGAGATTGACAAGAGAAATCAGAGGTCACGCCTTCAACATGTCAAACTTCGACTCAATTTTCTATACGGACTACTTCAGGGTTCTATGTTATGTGACACGAAAGGAAGTTTGAAATGGGAAATTCGTTTCTTAAAATGCGAATAAAATACCCATCGTTAGAAGCGAATTTGATTTATTGCCATGAATCGAAAGTGAAAATATGGGACATGCAAGTTGAAGATTGAGCCTTTAAAGAAAATTGCAAGTCCTAGAAGGAAGGTCATCCCGTCACCAAGACAAGACTATTTGGAAAAGCTGTCAGACTTCAAAGATCATCACGACGCCAAAATGCTAGAATCAATCAACCTTGACCAGATCAAGCGGTACTGCATTTAAGGAGGCCATCTTTAGCCAAACCAAGTTTCCTTTTACCCAGTTAAAAATCTTCCTTCTCAACCCCTCGCAGCCTTTCCAAAAAAAAAAAAAAAAAAAAAATATATATATATATATATATATATATATATATATATATATTTGCTTGTTCTTTCTAAGCCTGATCATCCAACCTAGGGGAAGGAATGTATTCGAACTACGTTTTGGTCTGATACCAAAATTTTGGGGTACGTAGGCAACCTGAGAAGTTACTTTAAGCTCGACCACATCAAAATAAAAAAATAGATTCTCCCCTAAGAAAAAATCCAAAAAGAAAAAAAATCTAAAAAAAGATTTTGTGAAAGTCCTCCTAAGTACCGTGTGAAAAAATCAAGGAAGGTAGTGAAGCATGATCAGACAGTAATTCTAGAACTTCAGAGGAGAAGAAAAAGATTAAAAAAAAAATAAAAAATGAAGAAGCCTGCTGAGTTGAAAATCCGGAAAGGGCGACTTAGGCTAAAATTAAGGCAAGCTCGCAAGGTTGAAAATTTGAAAGGACAACTTTGGCAACAATCAGAGCAAAGAAAAAAGAAAGAGCTTGCTAGATTGAAAACCTGAAAAGGCGATCTAGGCAAGAGTTAGAGCAAGCTCGATAGATTGAAAACCTGAAAAGGCGATCTAGGCAAAAGTTCGAGTAGTCAAGGAAAAATCTCATTCTAGATGAGAATCTAAAAGGTGATCCAACGACCTATTAAAACCTACAAATCACTTCTCACTCACCTCTCCTCCAACGACCTTGCTGTACCAACACCCCAGCCACCTTCATACAGCGCTTGCTACACCATAGAACACCTCTTTCTCTTCTCCATTAACGCCCCAACCACCTTCATAAAGCCCTAGTTGCACCATAGGACACCTCTCTCTCTTTTCCATTAACGCCCCAATAGTTTTTTCCATCTCTCCAATCTCTGCAATGCAGTCCCATTCCCGCCATTAAAATAGTCCAACCGCCCCTCTCCTTGCTATCTTTGACACCTCAAATAGCCTCCATTGGCAGCCCCGAGTCAGTCCAAAACCAGCCCCAATCATCGTTCCTTATCCTCCATCAGCAGCCTCATCTGCCACGCCACTGACCTTCTCAGCCTTTTTCTCATTGTCATGGAACAGCACAACGTTAACAACAACTCCACCTTCATAACCACCAGATCCTCATCTCTTTGAGCATCTTCTTCTTCGTCTCTATAGCGTGCACGACTCAACAGCCACGCCGCCATCATCTCCCTCATGCAATTTCATCTTTCTCATATATTTTGGCAACGAGCAGTCGGATAATTCTGAAGGGAATCCGAGTAACCAGATTCTTGCACGTGGTAAGTGTATTTAATCGTTTATTTTATTTATTTTTTTTTTTTCCTTTATTTTCTTATTCTCCTTTGATCGTTATTTCATGGGTGAACTTTCTTCATGAGTGTTAATTTGAACATTTGTGTGAACCAACTCACTGATTTGTGCGCGTTAGAAGCTTAAAATTGATTTTGTATATATGCACGTGAGTCCACTCGCTGAGTTTTTGTGCACATAGGGATTTAAAATTGATTTTTTATATATGCACGTGAGTCGACTAACTATTTTTTGTGCACATAGAGATTCAAAATTGATTTTGTTTTAACAGTGGTGTGAGTCAACTCACTGAATTTTGTGCATATAGGAGGTTTTAAAATCGGATTTTTTATTCACTTTCCACAATTCACTGATTTGTGTGTGCAAAGGAACTCCAAATTTGGTTTTTTTAATAAAAATGGAACTGAGTCGACTCACTGATCTTTTATGTTCATGGAAATTTAAAAATCAATTTTTCTTAACAAAATAAGCATGAGTCAACTCACTGATTTCTATGTATATGGGAATCAGTTCACTGATCAATTTATTGATGTTTACCACATGTCCTTTTTTTAAGGAAAATTTGCATGTATGTGTGAGTGGTTGATTCACTAATTTGCCCCATGTCCCTAATATTTTGATTATTGAAGAGCCGACTTGTTGTGCCGCAATGTGTTCGTAATTTAAAAGTTTGCATGTTTACAATACCCATTTTTTTTAAGATTCACTTTTGGGAACATTCTAATTTTGAAAATTTTGTCATTTTCTAATTTGGGAAACCCAATAATGATAATTCTCTAATTTGAAAAATCTTTTTGCAAATTTCTAATTTGGGACTCTTATATTTGAAATTTTCTATTTCGAAAAGATTATATTTCAAAATTTCCAATTTAGAAACTTCTCATATTTTTTTATAAACTCTCAATTTATGAAGTTTCTAATTTTTAATTTAAAAATTTCATGAATTCCCAAATTAGAAGTTTCATATTCCCAATTTTCCATTTTAGAAAGTTTTCACAAATTCCTATTTTAGTTGATTTGCAAAATCTTCACGTATTTGGATTTGTAATTGAAATGTTGCCATGTGGACTTTGGAGTATAGGTCGGAATTAAGGTGTTTTTCAAATATTTCCATTTTTATACGAAATTCGAGAAATTATATGATATTTGAGGAATATTGGCCTTGAGATTCGTTTGGCACACTCGATATGATTTGACGATGATAGTGATGATGATTGGACCATAATCTTGACTTTAGTCTCTACCCGTTGACCGTAGGATAGTTTTGATCGTAGTAGAGACCGATCATCTCGATCGGGCGGGTTCGGTGCCTAACACCTTCCGAATCCCGTAATCTAACCCCTTACCCAATTCTCTGATCCGTGGATCGACCCGATCCATTTTGGAGTTATTTATGGTTCCTAGACCTAAACTAGGTGGCGACTCCCATTTCCCAAAAGTCCCCCATTAATAAATCGGACCCCTATCCACTATTTGGTGAAGAAGGGTCGAGGCGATTTCAAATGGGAACCCCTAATTTAAGGTTACCCACTTGATAGCATATTTTTGAAAACCCTTGAGGTTAAAAAGAATTTAAAATTCATAAAATTTTGAAAAATCTTGAGGTTCATACAGAAGCGTTTCTGATATCACAGTTGGTTGTGCCCAGAGATTAACTCATACCCTTTCACCTAGAATAGGAGATAGGGCATCTTTCTTTCCCAGATTCAATCATCATTTCCCAGATCTATTCACTCCTAAATTCAATCAATCTTTTCCATATTCATTTTCATTATTTCTTTCCCAGAGTCAAACATCCTTGCCTAGATCTATTCACTCCCAGATTCAATCATTCATTTCCAGATTCATTTTCAATCATTTTTTCTCACATCTAGTCATTCAAAAATTCAATCACTCTTTTCCAGATTCATTTTCAATCTTTTTTTCTCAGATTCATTCCTTCCTTCCCAGTTTTACTCAGCCAGATGCCTTCAAGGGTTTTTTCGAAATTATGCTCAGATACAGCCAAGGGTTAACTTGAATTTTGCTCAGTTGCTGCCAAATGTTAACTTGAATTTTGCCCAATTGCCACCAAGGGTTAACTTGGATTTTGCGCAGTTGCCGCCAAGGGTTATCTTGGATTTTTGCTCAGTTCTCGCCAAGGGTTAGTTTGGATTTTGCTCTGTTGCTGTCGAGGGTTAACTTGGATTTCGCTCAGATGCCGCCGAGGGCTTTCTAGGAATTATGCTTAGATGTCGCGAAGGGTTTTCTCGAAATTATACTCAGATACCGCCGAGGGTTTTCAAGGAATTATGCTCAGTTTATGCCCAGATTATGCTCAATTTTTACTCAGTTTCACACAGTACACACACACACTTGTACTTTTTAGTCAGGGAGAATTCTCTAAAATTCAAGGATCTGATGCCGTCTGTGAGAGCTAGCGCCTGAGGACCTGATAATTTTTAGTTCGGGGAAAGTTTTGTCTTCAAGGTTCCAAACATCCTGATGAATTGCTAAATCAGGCTGTAAAATGAACTGTCACTAGCTTTGGCATTCGGATATCGCACTATCTACCAAAATAGATTTGCTATCTAGTTTGCTTCATCCCTCTGCCAAAGAGGGGTATCTGCAGACACCCCATTTTTGCACTCATCTGATTAATCAACTTATCAACCCTATTGCAACGGTTTCCAATGATGGATGATTATTCCAATGCTATATTTTGTTGCTAGATATGTTTCAGAAATTCGAATGAAATATCTCAAGCCAAATTCTAGAAACCACGCTACGCTAGGAAAATATAACTCCAAAAAACATAGAAATTATCATCTTGCAAAAAAAAAAAAAGCTTCACGGTAAAAATCACTAAAAATGATAAAATTACCAAAATACCCCTAACCTCAAAACATCCATAGAGCCTACATTACACTTAGGAAAACCCTTTCAAACACATAAAACAACAAATCGAAATCAAATAAATCATTTCGTCAATTTTCATAATATTTGACAAAATTATGAAAATACCCCTCATAAAGTTCACGACCATTTCGTACAAAAAATTTCATAAATGACAAAAACCAATATTCCCATTAAATTCCTTACAAAAATTGATTCCAAAACATCTTGGAATATTAAAAAATGACTTAAAAAGAAAAAATCTTTTCCGAGGGTAAAATGATAATTTCATAATTTTAATAATTAAAAATTTTGAAATTAATAATTAAAAAAATAATTAATATAAAGTGATACGCTAATTAAAATTAAAGTCAATCAAGTAAGACTTAAGTCAAAACCCTAGATCAATCAAGTAAGACTAAAGTCAAAACCCTAATCAATCTAATAGGACTAAAGTCAAACTCTAAACCTAATAGAATTCTAATTAAACTTTAAAACTACCTAATGTAATTCTAATTAAACACTAACTCTATAATTCAAATTAAACATTAACTCTATCTAAAAAGCACCTAAAAAATCTATAAATAAGAGTCTCTACAACCTCTTTTCTTATCCAAGAGAAAACCCTAGAAAAAGTAGGTCAAGAAGCCTCCCCAACCTTTTCAAAATCCTAATTTTGAAGCCCTAACTCCTTACCTAACATCCATACCCTAATTTTAGCTTAAGAAACACCTAAAAATCCATCCAAAAATAAAAAAAACACTCAGATTTAGGAAGAAGATACTTCATCTTAGAAGATCAGAAGCGGATCCAGTGACGGAAACGAAGCAAGGAATCACAAGTAAGGAATCTCTTCGCTAGTTTTGAGGGAACCATTGTTGTGATCATCAAAGTAAACTTTTTTTATTTATTTTTATTATTTTATTTATTTTTTTATATCCTTTAGCAATGTAATCTTCTTTGGGGAATAGTAGAGACCAGCGTTTACTGAGAGGGGTTGATGCCTAACACTTTCTAACCCCATAACGTGATCCCTGGACCCGTATTTTCTTTCTTAGATTAGTGTTATTTACCTTTTAAAGTCAATGTTCGGTTCCTAGACCGTAATAACTAGGTGGCGACTCCCAAAGCTCAAAAATCAAAAGTGGATCAGCGCACCCTACGGATCGAGGGCGCTTTCAGCTATTACGTTCAAATCCTTAATTTTCTTTCATTGTTTATGATTTCTTGTTCGTTATTTATTGTTTTAATTCTCTTCTCCTTCTGAATCTTTAATGTTAAATCTATTTCATGAATTTAGTCATGCTTTTTTTGTAGTTACATAAAAAAAATCCCAGATTTCCCAATAGCAAGAAACCTTAATCTTATTGGATATCATTCTCCGCTTTGTTTTTGCCTCCTGCTACATCATCGTCATTTAATCTTTTCTGTAAAATTAAGGTTTGGAAGTATTTTGATTTAATAATTAATTAGAAATAAATTTTAGAACTTAAAATTTTTATTTGTATTTCAAAACTCTCTGATTGGAGATTTGGGATGTGAAATCCCCAATCGTATATTTAAGGATTATTTACCTAATATTACACCATTGAAAGAAGGAGCCCCGATCCAATGCCTTGGTGCTTCTACCGCTAGATTTTTTTTCACCTAGTTATTTCATTAATTCTTCTCAAAATTTCCTAGCAAAGTATTCTCTATACCATACTGTTATTTTGTTTCCATTGCTCCCTGCGGATCAGCAGCCCCTTTTTAGTACTATGTATCTTTGAGCGACATTACTAAGCGAAGATTCAAGTCCACAAGACAATGTTGCCATTCACAACTTTGTTGTACTCCAGATGTGTTCCTTCTTCATTTCATTCATGTGGGGGATTATTATTAAATGAGAATGAAATTCTTTGAGAAATAAATTCTTTTATTTGTTGTTGTAAGGGTTTGAGTCTTGAACCTACTCTTGCTAAGGGTAGTTGAACTTTAAAGGAATTTACAGAAGTAAAAGAAAGAAGGTTTGAAAACCAATTCTTTTGTCTTTCAGCCGTACCAGGGATCCTTGGGCTCAACCTGTGATACCCAAATTCATGATCCAATGCTTTTGGGTTGTAGAGGACAAAATTCTTTGAATTTTTTAAAAAAATTCTAAAAAATATATATATTTTTCATTGTTGAATTTTAATTTTAAATCTGGGAGTTAGGTGGAAGTTCAGTACTCAGTCCATTTTTGAAACCTTGGATCAAACTCAAAAGAAATGGTTTTTTTTTTGAATTTTTTTATATTGTTTTCCATAGAACTCTTGAGAGTTGTGGCGTTGAACCGCCAATGTGCTAATTCATCGGAAGTTCAACTACCCTTAGCAAGATTTAAAATCTTACCCAAGTAGTAAGAATTTCGTTTTTCTTTCTTTCAACATTATTTGATGCCACAGAATTTAGGACAAGATTAAAAAAAACAAAAATTCTCACTGAACCATTATTAACATCTTTGAATGAAGGAATTCTTTTATTTAAAAGAATAGTAATTTTCTTAAATCTAAAAAGGCTGCAATGTTCGATTGTTAGCCTAATAACGCATTTGAGCTCAATGAACTTTAGTAAGATTTCAAATCTTGCCAAGATAGTAAGGAAAATGCTTTCTTGTCAAGTTGAGTGTTACACTTTTCAGATAATTTTGACCCAACATAGAGAAAATCCGTTCTTGATCGAGTGGATATTGAGTCAACTCAATGTCTTAATAATTCCATTTTTTTACATAATTGATCGTTGAATTAATTGGATTATCAGATTTCTATGGAGTCCATTCAAGGTTTTTGGATATTGAAAATTTTTGGATTTTTATCGAGTTGACCACTGCTCAAAATCTTTAATATATATATATATATATATATATATATAGATATAACTCAAAATTTTCAAAATCTTTTTGCATTTAGTTAACTTGATATTGGCATAAAATTGATTGTGGACTGAAATATGATTTGATTAAAATGTATGATAGTGGTTGAAATAATGCAATATTCAAATGTTGAGTTAACTTGATATTTCCAAATTCTAAGAGAAAAAAAAACACGTGGCACACACACATCATTGATTTAGACTTGGTTAATCACGAATCAAAATAAATTATTTGGGCAAGTACTGAAAGCAATGTTTGAGCATGTGCTGGATGTCCTCGAACTATTAGTGAGTCAAATATTTGTGATTTGTTTGATTTCTACTCGATTCATTGTACATCATTTGTAAACAAAAATAAGAAAAAAAACATAATAAAAATAAAAATCACTATGAATCGAAAATCCGAGTGACGTTAAGTATGTAACCGTGTGAACAAGTGAGTCGGGGCGCCTAACACCTTTCCCGAGTCACAATTAAACCTCTGAACCCAAATATTTGATCATGAATTTTTCTTTGGAGTCAACTTACTAGAAAATTAAATCATTTTAAAAAAATCAAACCGAGTGGTCATTCACACCTAGTTAACTCAATAAATGATGGCGACTCTGTATCACATGACAATTGGTTCCATCTCGAGAATCAATTCGCTACATCTGCCAATTGCTCCTAACCATTAAGATGTTCCTCTACTTGGGCACTAAGTTGTTCATGTGGTACTCCATCTCTTTGTTGTTGATCATTATCTTCCTGGTAATCCGACAAAGGAACCTTTAGCTGAACTTGTTGATTGGTATATTTTGTTCTCTTTATTCTAGTTTGAACTTCCTGTACCATGACTACTTAACTAAGTTAAGAGAGAATGAAATCGAAATCCTCTTTCCCTCCCACAGACGATGTCCAAGTTGTTGCGAATATTTTTACCGCGATCTCAAGATTCACAACACCACCAATCCGAACGTGCACGAAGATCCTGTTTAAGCACTCGTATTTTTTCATGCCAAAGAAACTTCAATGGCCAAGTCATATTTACAATAACTAGTAAAATGGATGTACCTAGAACGTGAATATAATAATTAAAAAATAATAAAAAGTAATTTATATTATATAATTTAATTAAGATTTGATAGTTAACTAGTCAATGATTACTATAATTATATGCAATAGAAATATGTAAAATTTAATAATTATTTTTAGTGTATTTTCTTTCTTAACTCCTTTTATTGTTAGCAATTGATTTTACTTAACAATATATATATATATATATATATATATATATATATATAGAAATTCAAACTAATTAAATCACAAAAAAAATGGACTAAACTTTTAAGTTGCCAAATATAAACCCAAAAGAAATAGAATTCAATTCAGGGTGTTCCAATATTTCATACAAGAAAACTCACCTAAGAATAGAATGTATCATGCACAATCGCAATAAAAATATGGATAACATATTAAATCAATTATGAAATTTAATACTAATTTTGAATTGATATGTACTAGTACACAACAATATTAAGTTTCTACTAAAAAAATTCAAGTGAAACCTTTGCAATACAAAACACAACACAAGTACCTTACAAAATTCAAAGAAAAATTAAATAATAAACCTAAAATTATTATTTTGCATTGTCTAAAAGTTCATAGATTTTTTTTAAGAGAGCTGCTACTGACACCCCAACTTTTTCTTAATACACCCCAATTAAAACTAAAGAAAATAAGTGACTGGTTGAGAATGAGTAAATGTTTAGGTGCCAATAGAAGTTCTCTCTCTTTTTTCTCTAGATTTCTATTTTTTAAGGTTTAGGATATTATATGAGCCTAGTCGTAGTCATAAAAAATATCTGAAATTGTTTGAACGAGTGTTATAATGTTTCGTAATGTGGGGATTATAATTTGAGCCAAACCTTTGTATTGTTGGACGAGTGTGTTTTAACCTTTTTATTTTTATTTTTATCGAAGAGTGGATATCTAAATTAACCTAGAAAATTGTATTTGCCCAAATGGTAAATACGGAGATTGAAAATATTGGGGTATCTCTAATATTGATCAAAATGTGGAGTGGATATTCGAATTACCCTAAAAAATTTGTTCATGTAGAGAATAAAATATTCCTTCTGATTTTCAAGGATGTAGAGGATAAGAGAACAACTTTACAAATGGAAAAAATTGTTTTACTAGAGAACGGGATGGAAATTCATTTTCCCTCTTAGGTTGGAACATCATCCAAGATTGAACATCCAATTAGGACAAATATTTTTTAACAATTTTTTGTAGATGAGTGTATATATATAAATTTAAATATAACTTGACACGTGGACATGATTGGTTTTTTCAAAATTTTGGAAAGTCGAGATCTAAAGGGAAAGACTCAGGATCCAATACAGTGTCCCATTCTTAGGAACGATGTCTATTTGCAAGGCCGACTCAATAGAAGTTGAGGCCCAAGGTGAAAGTTTGAGGCTTTTTTAGCTTTATAAATAATATTAATTAACGTTTTATATAAAGATAAAAAAATTATTTAAAATCTACTCTTCTCTTTTTTTGAGATGCAAATGCATATCTTTAATTATTATTATTATTTTAACTTCCACTGCGCAAACTGCCAAAATGGACATGCATCCATGTTTTAGTGAATATTAGGATGCTCCTGAGGACATGTACCCATTGAACTCAATCTTCTTAATAGATTAATGGAAACTATGATCAATGCACTTCTTCAACTTCTAGCTAATACCTTTGATTTTTCTTCTCAAAATCAGTTATACACACCCTTTTTTGGTAAAAAAAAATTAACACTCATCTTGAATTTTGGATTCTATCTACTCTACCTTCAATTCTTAAAATTGAGAGTTTGGTAGTTGTGGAGGATATTTTTCGAACAAGCGACATGTGGCAATCTCGAGGAGTTTTAGGAGAAGGACTGAATTACATGATAATCTAACCGATCATCCGAGTCACCTGTGAATCTGATTTACCAAGCTTCAATGGTGTGGAGCTCGATACAAATCCTGTAAAGTATGGAATATGGGATATAACTGCTTTCGTAGAAATCAAGGTGAATCCCTAAACGGGCATAAATACTCGGACAGGAATCATGGAGAAAATTCGAGAAAATCTAAGGGAAGAAATCCCTATAAATACAAAGGTGTAGCATGCCAAAAAGGGTATGCAATTTTCTGTCTAAAAATACTCTACATAACTTGTGTTAAGAATTCTGAATTGGGCATCGGAGTGGTGTTGTTGCAGGCCCTCCCAGGAGCACAGGAAAAGGAGAACTCTTTTGTTAGAGAAGATCACAAGGTAAAGTAAATTTTTGCATCTACAATATGGTGTCATCCGTAGGATTCGTTACAAGGAGAAAAATGACTAAGATGGTGAGAACAAGACATGAAAAACATGGAGGCCTAGCTGATCTCATACTAATGGACCCACCACCAGCACTGCAAGACCCAATGCTGACGCTGCACCGTTTGCTAACGGAGATGGGGGAAGAAATGCGTCAAGGGCTGGAAAAGCAAAAAAGATGAGATCACAACAATAAGGAGGGAAAATGATGAACTCAGACAAAGACTGGGTGAGGGGACTGAAACGATAGGAGATCCAGTAGGGGAAGGCAAACAGGGACTTCTACCCCTACAAAAGAACAAACTGAGGGTGAGTGCACTGTGAACTCAGAAGCTATGAAAGCGTAGTAGGGAAGCTCCAAAGTTTGGAACCCAATGATGAAATGAGAAGTGGAAGAAATGTTGCGGAGGAGATATGAGGAACTCATTCGAGGAAAAGATCTGGGACAACGATCTTGGAATTTAATTCGGAAACTCAGGGAGACACCATTTTCACCAGCAATAATGGGTTTCGACCCCTCGAAGGCATTCCATCTTAGCATATGACGGAACAAGGGATCCTATGGATCATATCTTCCACTACAGGAATCAGATGGTCATATACTAGAACGACGATTCATTACTTTGCAAGCTTTTCCCATCAACTCTAAGGCAAGGAGTTATGTCGTGGCTTCAGGGGCTGCCTGCAGGATTGATAATGAATGTATCTGAGCTTGAAGAAGCCTTCATCGGACAATTTGTGTACTTACGAAAAAAAAAAGTAAGAGTAAACACGCTCTTTCACCTGCAACAAAAGGTCAGGGAGAGTATCCGATCTTTCACGACTCATTTTTGAATGAAGATACTAACCGTTGAAAATCTGGATGAGGCGAGTGCGTGTGTAGCCTATATAGCGACGATTGTCCCTGGAACTTAGTTATATGAATCATTGATCAATTCCAACCTGTCACGACTTGAAAACCTCTACACAAAGGTGGAAAAATATATCTTAATGGAGAAATTACTGAAAATCAAGGGGCAAGTATCACACATTATCATCCTCAAACTGGTAGATCCTGAAGCCCCAAAAGCTGCAACTAAATCGGGGAATGGGGATGGCAGGAAACAACGTCGACAACCAAAAGGGCAATCGAGGTGGAAAAGAGGGTGGGTGTACATGCCACTCAAATAAAAGTTTTTCGAGATATTGAGGCACATTAGCAATAACCTGAGTTTTATGCAACCACCGTGGGATTACCCAGGAAAACCAGGGAAGCCATATTACAATATCACAGAGCAGAAGATCAATCGACCCAAGACTGCTACAGGTTACAACATATCATCTAGGATACGATCGAGGATGGAAAACTCGGAAGGATGTAGCAATCACCACCAGAGAGAGACGAAGAGACTAGAGGGGTAAAGATCGGAGACCACATACCCAACCGCCTAGGAAAGAAAGGCACCAAAAACCTGGAGAATGGAGGATAGTACACATGATCACTAGGAAGTACGACTAGAAGGGTCGATGGATCATGAAAATCAAGGTATGTTTTGGGTGAACAAGCAATAGTATTTACAAAAGATGACCTCTATGATATAATTATGCCCCACCAAGATGCCCTAATAATAGCACTACTGGTCAGGAATGTAGATCTCCAGAGAATCTTGGTCGATGTAGGAAGCGCGATAGATATCCTTTTCTTGGGAGCAGTGAAGAAGATGGGTGTGTCAGAAAGTTTGGAACTGACTCAAACCACCATGTACAGATTCAACGGAGCTCCGACTATTTCAGTTGGGGGAATAACCCTCCCAGTAATAACGGGTTCTAGAGTTGTCATGACAAGATTTGTAGTGATCGATGCAGACTCAACGTACAATGCCATACTCGGGAGAAGGTGGATACACGAGATGAAAGTTGTCCCATCAACTTACCATCAAGTAATACGATTCCCAAATAGGGAAGGGATAATGGAAATCAAAGGAAATCAAAAGATGTCCCAATAATGCTTTGCAATGTCACTCAAAGTCGGAAAACATGACGAAATCGAGCCTCGAAAGAAAAGTAAGGAACCATCTATTGAAGCCGAGAAATTGTAACAATTACAGAAATAATCACTGAAACAACGGGTAGCCACGATTTAAGAGATGGAACAAGTAGATCTCAGAACTAGTAGAGAACAGATGACCAATGTCAGGACGTCACTACCAAAAGAAAAACGGGATAGGTTGGTATAATTTCTAAAGGCCAACAAAGATGTTTTTGCATAGTCCTTCGAAGATATATCGAGGATAGATCCTCTTTTTGCGTGCCACCGATTGAACGTAAATAAGGCAACTTAGCCAGTTTGATAGAAACCGAGATGATTGTCTCTGTGCTTGAGGCAGAGAGTAAGCGAGGAAATTAGCAAACTTTTGAAAGTGGGATTCATTAAGGAGGTCAAGTATCCCAAATGGATAGCTAATGTAATAGTCGTACCAAACAAGGACAAAAGAATCAAAGTCTGCATCAACTTTACCAACCTCAACCAATCCTGTCCAAAAGATAGTTTTCCTCTACCGAGAATTGACAGATTGGTCGACTCCACCTTTGGGCACGAAAATATGTTGTTCATGGACGGATACTCAGAGTATAACTAGATCCCTCTAGTAGTGGAAGATCAGGAGAAGACATATTTTATAATGAAGCAGGGATTGTTGCACTACAAAGTGATGCCCTTTGGGTTAAAAAATGATGGGGCAACTTATTAAAGGTTGGTCACCAGAATGTTCGAAGACATGATTGGGAGGACGGTAGAGGTGTACATCGATGCTTTGCTAGTGAAAAGCATGCTGGCAGAAGATCACTTAAGGGACCTTGGGGAAACATTTGAGGGCTTGAGGGGATATTAAATGAAATTAAACCCGAAGAAATGGGCTTTCGGAGTATCTTCTGGTAAATTCCTTGGGTATATGGTTACTAAAAGAGCAATCGAGGCGAACCCCGATTAAATACGTTCTTCAATTGAGATGCTGAGTCTAAAGAACATCAAGCAAGTGCAAACCTTAACTGGGAGGATTGTAGCTCTAAATAGGTTCATCTCATGAGTCTCAGAAAGATGCCGACCGCTATTCAGCTTACTAAAGAAAGGAAAATTGTTCGAATGGAACGAGGAATGCGAGACAGCTTTTCCCAACTTGAAGAAATACCTGGGGCAACCACCCATACCCAGTACACCAGAGGAAGGAGAAGAGTTAGGAATCTACTTGGTAGTCACAACACTATCAATAAGCTCGGTTTTATTTAGGGTGGACCTCGAATGAGAATATCTAGTATATTTCATCAATAAGACACTCGGACCATTGGAGGTGAAGTACACAAGAACTGGAAAAATCTGGCTGCCTTTACTCAGCTCAAAAGCTCAGATCATATTTTTTCTCATGCTGAGTCATGACCTTTCTCCATGCTTTCCATCAATTCTTAACTTGTGATGTTAATCGACACTTCAGTACCATCCCCTAGAAAGTAGGTTTCTTCTGAACTGCTTGTACCAAAAATTGGAACAAAAAGAGACAGGGGGCTCACTTGAAAGAACAATATAAGAAAGAATGACTTGAACCACTACTAGCCATTTTTTATCCATTTATTACTATCTTTGTATCATATGGACTATCCATACAAATTGGTAAGGATTTGTAAGTTACACCAAATGTCTCAAAAACCAAAAATCACAGGTTCAAAGTTGAGACATTTGAAATTTCTATATATAGTAGTTCGCAAATATCTCAATAATAAAAATTATATTAAATAACAAAAGTTGAAAAAGAGGATGAAAAGAATAACATATTTGTACAAAATATATGCCGATAAAAACATTTTCTCTTATGATTTGTCTATAATGATGAAAGCTTACTATGTATAACCAAACAAAAAAAATCAAGGAAATACCAAATGATCACTATAGCTTATAATATGATCACAAATGATTTCTTAGTTAACGTATTGTCTACAACCTTCTGTGGTTTGTGGTCTACTACCTCCTATATTTGGTTCAAACCTTTCATATCAATTTAGGAGAGTTGGAGCTGGAAAAAATGTTTGGATAGTGGATCTGAAACAAGGTTTGACAATAATCGAGTACCAATCCTTCATTTTCTAAGAGAGAAATACTTATATTTTTTGCTTTAATGAGAGAGAAAATATTTACATCTTTATTTAAGTATGTATTATTCAAAGCAACGACATTGTGTAGTGGTCATCTAGATACTCATCTGCACAATTGAAAACATACTATTTGAAGAAAACTTCGCACACAAAATTAGTGAGTTGACTCACGTGCCCATTTCATAGCGAATTTCTATTTTAAACCTCCAATGTATACAAAATCAGTGAGTTGACTCTCATGCCCGTTTCATAGAAAACTTTGATTTAAATTTCCCATGTATACAAAATCAGTGAGTTGACTCACGTGCCCATTTATAAAACTTCAATTTTAAACCTCCAATGTACACAAAATCAGTGAGTTGACTCACATGCCCATTTCATAGAAAAATTCGATTTGAAACTTCCAATGTACACAAAATCAATGAGTTGACTCAAATGCCCATTTCATAGAAAATTTTGATTTGAAACTTCCAATGTACACAAAATCAGTGAGTTGACTCACGTGCCCATTTCATAGAAAATTTCGATTTGAAACTTCCAATATACACAAAATCAGTTTGTTGACTCATGTGTCCATTTCATAGAAAATTTCAATTTTAAATTTTCAATGTACAATAATTAAGTGAGTCGACTCAACAATTAGTGAATTGATTTGATTACATCTTGAAAAGTATGAAATCGACTTTTAATGCCACGTGCACAAAAAATCAGTGAGTCAAGTCAACAACTTTGATCAAAGGAATTTGATTTTTGAAATCGTCATATGCACCAAAATCTACGAGTTGATTCAAAAAATTTCATCAAAGGAATTTGATTTATGAAATCATCACGTGCACCAAAATTAGCGAGTCAATCCGATAATATTATCAATCAATGAGATGATCCATTAACATCACAAAATCAGTGAGTCGATCCGATTAAATTGTTAATCAATTGGTGAATCATCACAAATCAATGACTCGATCCAATTAAAAAATCAATGAATCGACTCCCTAATTTTGTATAAAAAAAATTAACTTAATTGATCTATCAACATAAAAAATCAATAAATCGATCCACTAATACTTTAAAAACTCAAATATTGCTATTAGTGCCACGTATACCAAAAATCGATAAATCCATTCGGGTGCATAAAAAATTATGAAATCAAGAATAAATAAATAAAATAAAAAAAGAAAAATTACCTTTGTCAAATGATTTCGGACGTTTGAATTCTTTCAACAAAAATTCGAAATAGCTTATAAGTAGTGCAGTGATCTTGCGAGTTTGCTATGTGAATCTTCCTCCAAAATCAGTTTTTTTTTCTTTTTAAGGGGGGGGGGGGCTATTTGAATGGTTGAAAAAAAGGATGTATTGAAGAGGAAGAAGAATAGAGGGAGTAAAAGAAAGAAGATGATTGGGGAATGGGGTATATTTTACTCTTGATTTCTCTTCTTTTTTTTTTTTTTTTTTGAAGAGGGCGAAAAAAATTTAATGGAAAAAAGATGATTATTACGAGTTTTTTCTCTTTAAAATGGAAAAGAAAAATAAGTGGGATTGCTGTCCAACGTGAGAGAGGGGAGTTGAAGACATTAATGGAGAAGAATGTGACTTTTTTTTTTCTTATTTTTTCAATGAGGAAGAAAAAGGTTGCAGGTTTAATGGTGGAAAAAATGTTACTATTTTTTTTAAGGGCAGCCCCAAAATATTTTTCCCCCTTTTTAATGATTTTCTTGATCCTATTTTATGGTGGTTCTACTATCAAACATGAGATAGGGAGAGATGGTGAAGGACATGGGTAGTTATGAGAAGTCGGAGAGAGGGAAATAGAGGACATGGGAAAGAGAGAGTTGGAGAAGAAAATTTGTGCCCACGTTTTTCTTCTTTCTTTTTTATTTTTTTATTTTTGAAGAATAGGGGGTGGTGATCCCACGCTACTTGCCTTAATGATCTCTCATAGATTATTTTTAATTTGATTAGTCAATTGGAACCCGATTTTAATTCAATCGGATTTGAATTTCAATTTGATCGAGTGGATTTTACTTTTGGTTGATTGATTTAATTTTGAATTCAATTGGTTGTTTTTAGTTTTGAATTTGATTGATTGATTTTAATTAGTCAATTGAATTTTAATTTCAATGTTAATCGATGTATTGGATTTTGATTTAAAAGTTAGATGGATTTTAATTTGACTTTTGTTTTATTATAATTTGATTTTGAATTTTTTTTTTTTAATTTGATTTAGAATTTCAATTTGATTCTAAAGTTTAATTTGGTTGATTCAATTTTAACTTGATTTTGATTTTATTTCAAATTTGATTTGGTCGAACGAGTTCGATTTTGAATTTAGTTGGATTTTGTTTTGAATTTATTGGTTGGTTGATTTTATTTTTATTTTTAATTTAATCAGTTAAACAATTTTAATTTCGATTTGATTTTGCATTTTAATTTGATTTTTGGTTAGATTTTAATTTGATTTGAATTTTAAATTGGTTTTCTTGATTAAATTTTAGTTTAATTTTCGATTTGAATTTTAGATTGACTTTTGGGTTTAAGGTTAATTTTTTATTTGAATTTTATTTTGATTTTCGGTTTGAATTTGATTTTCCTAGGGATTAGGGTCTCTATGTTAGAGTTGGATATTGAGGGGTATTTTGGTTATTATTATGATTTTTCCTAAATTTCTCTGTTTTCGTCGATTTGGATCTCATTAGACTCGAAATTACATTCTAAGTGTGATGGAGGTACTTTCGAGATTTTTCGCAGGTCCAAAATATATGAGGGGTATTTTTTTCATTTTGATGATTTTTAAAGATTTTTACGAATTTTAATGTGAGGTTTCTTTCAGTCCCAACGTGATTATTTCTAAGTTTCAAGGTCACATTTTCCCAATGTAGCATAATCTCTAAGTTATTGAACTGTGTAGCAACCCTAAGCGTACATGTTTGCTAAGTCGGGTGTAAGATGTAGCGATCCTAAGCGTGCACAAATTTCTATGTCAAGTTGTGAAGAGTAGGGGATGAAGAAAAAGAAAAAAAATTAAAAATGAAAGGAATCAAGAATAGTACTCACAAGCCTTCGAGTTCTTTATACTCATCAATAGGAATCCACAACAATCGGGTGACGAATTGTCGAATTAGACAAATACAAAAATGGGATGTCTACATATGATTAAGTTGATTTTCAACTTCTGCCCTAAAGATTCAAAATTTCTCGAAAACTTCATATTTAGTTTTCATTAAATAAATATATGCGTACTTTGAGTAATCATCGATAAAGGTAACAAAAATCCCCACAAAAACTTAAATTTTATTTTGAGATTATTCAACAAGAAATAGGTTCAAAAAAGAAATTTGAGTTTTTTTTTTCTTCCGAATTTGTTAAATTTATTGTCATACCCATTTAATCTAATCCATCAAAACTATGTGGAAGAAATTTTGTAACAAATACATAATTTGATGAAATGTTTGTTTTTTGGTTAGGCTAGAATTACAAGAAACAACAATTAACTAACTTCTTGTAATCTAATTTCAATTTCCTACTCTACGCGACTTTGTTAAAAGGGGAAGGCTGTGTGAGGGACCTGTGCATCACTTATCTTCCTGGCAAACAAAGTTATTGGTGACTGGTGAGTAGCATATAAAGTTAAACTTTAGATTTTTATTTGTTTTTATTAAAAAAAAAAGTGAAAGAAATGGAACTATAGAAATTGATTTGAAGATTGGGACCTATTGAAGCAATGTTTTGTGACTCTTCATTCATAATCTTTTGTCATTGGGGTTCAGAAGTTAAGAGAAATTGAAGGAGATGTATGGAACTCTTGGAAATTTAAATTCCAATTATGCTGGAAGTAAATTTTATTTTACTATCTGAGTTTTATTATTCAGACATCCTACAATTTTGATATCCTATTTATGATTTTTTTTTCTTGCATATCATGTAATAGATTTTTTTTCCTAAATAAATTAATGTTTTGGGCATTTATCTCTCTATTTAATCTAATTATTATTTTTATTACACTTGCTTCCTTTTTTAAGTTTATTGTTTAGGCTGTATTTCTCAAGAAATTTGCCTTCCATCTTATTTAAGAAAAAAAATCCTACATATCATGCAATTAAGCTAACATTTGATCACATTCTATCAAACAAGGCATTTGTTTCATTAGTTCATCATATCCTTTTATGCCTAAGTTTCGCAACTAAACCTAAACAAGCCTTATTCACTATATGAGATAATACTAAATATGCCCTCAAGTTATATGATTTTATTTTTTTTATCTTATTTGATTAAAGATGCTCTTTTACTAGGAGAATGTGTATGCTGCAATTAAGCTAATTCTTGTATCAAATTGGAAAAACAGGGCATAAATTTGTGATTTCCTCCTTTGTACAACTTTCTCATTTTTCAAGGTACCAAGTATGGTTTTCTATCAAACTAAATTTCCATGAGATGCACTAAATTCCTTTGACATATAAATAGTTAACTTTTTCTATTATTTACTTTAATTTCTACTACTTATATTAACTTTTACTTGGTTTTAAAATTAATTTGATCTTGCAATCCTACAATTTTGAAACCATATGTGCTTCCCAAAAAACTTCATTTTCAGTTCTACTGTCCATAAGAAATGCTTCTGATATAGGTAATTGGGTACAAACATTAGACAAACATAAGTTTTAAGGGATTTTCCTTAAAAATGAGCCTCTTTTACCACCTCCGTTTGTCTTTTTAACTGAATTAATAGATGAGCATTAAGCTTTCAAGCAATCAATGCTATCACATGTAGGATCCAACCATTATGCAAAAATCATTGGCTGCCATTGAAATTAAGGGTATTTTTCAATAGTGAAAATCCCCGGATGTTCCCATTACTGCATTCTTCGTCATTGTAGTAAAGTTAGGAGGTTCCTTGTTGGGTTATAGGTCAAAAAGTTGATGGCCAAAGTGGTCTTTCAATTGATTTGGCTTGGCTATACATATGTAATTAGCATTGGAGATTTTACATGGGAGAAGGGCCAAAAGGCATAGTTTTCATAGTTCAACCAAGATAATGCAGTATATTTATGGTGCTGTATACAAACATTAGAGTATTTTGAATAAGTTCATTCTTATTGCTTCAGAGTGCATCCCATAAGAATCAATTTGTAAGTCATCTCTTGTGTGGCAACAAACTTTATCGATATGGATTGAGCATAGGCAATTTGGAATATGGGTATTTTCAAGACCTAAAAGGAAGTCCATGAATGATACATGATTAGATTGGAAAGTGTATTTGATTACTTCTTCCCTTTCTTTCCCCCCCCCCTTTTTTTTTCTTTTCTTTGAAACCAAGGTATCCATTCTTCTAAGAGCAACGTATTTATCCTCGATGCACCTACAGTCCTCCCCCCTTTCCCACACAAGGTTATTTCTATGATAAATCCCTAACGGGGGATTCAAACTCAATACCTCTGCTTCCTAAGCATTGTCCTGACCATCTCACCAACCTTGGGGGGATTACTTCATTGTGGATTATAGTAACCTTTCTTGGTTTCTTATTTCTACATTTTCAAATATTTTCTCCAATAAAATGCATCTTTAGTAAAATTGAATTTCTTATTTTGGGTGATGAAAATGAAGTTTATTTGGCAACAATAAAGATGAGCCTTCTAACATGTTCAGGCAAGAATAGGTAGATATTATAGTATTGAAGAACTTTTTCGTGATTTATTTTTTGACTTTTGAATTTTTTTTTTTTTTTTTTTAATTTTTATATTTAGAAGAACTGAAATTATTGACTTATTTTTTTTCTTTGAGTTTTATTATTTGTAATAATATTATATGCTTTTGCTTCTACCTCTACCTCCAAAGATTTATGATCATCATTCTCAAGTTTTATTCTAGAAATGAGGTAAGAAAGTTCTCTTTCATTCTTATTATCTCAATATGTCTAGTTTTGAGAAATGTTCTTTTTCTTCATAACTATTATGTCCCAACCACTTAACAAAGAAGCAGAATGATATGGAAAACAAACATACTAGATACCCACCTTGAAAGCAAGAAGTTTGGCCAGAACTGTATGTTTGTTAAAGTGAAAATATGGTATTTCCGATGAACACACTCCTTTTGATTAAGAAGCTAATGAATGCATTGCTCACTTTCCCCTTTAATACTAGGTAAGAGAAAAAAAGAAAAATAAACTCCTTAGTCCGAATGTATGTTTGATGTTAGCAATATATCCATTAAGGTTATAGATTACTGAACCATTTTTGGCATTTGGAGTGTCTTTAAAATTGTGGTTATTTTGTTGATAGTTTTGGGGACATTGTCTTTTTTTTGGTTGAATTAACTTTAACATATTCTCAATTTTTCAAACAATAATTTGAATGCAGGAAGGATTAATATGGTTCTTGATGAAAGTTGAGTTGCAAGTTTCAGAGTTTACCCCTTTTCATCTAATATCAAAATAATGTCTTTACCGTGAAAGTGGTTAGTTGGCAACATTTATGAGTGGGAATAGCATAATTCAATATCCTTCCTTCAATAGTTTGCCTAACCAAAAGGTTTATCGAATGTTCAACAATTTTACCATTGTTAACTATGTTTGCGTTCTTGAATAGTTTTATTGTCATCAAGTGTTTCTCCGAGGTTCACTCCAAGGTATTGTTGCCCCATATGCTTCAAATCATTGTTTGAGAATTTTTCTTTCTACTTATCTTTCTTCTTGGCATGTATGTCATTTTTGTTATAAGAAATACTACCTACAAATTAAGTGAAATTGATATTATATCTAGAGATCAGTGTTAACATCTTATTGAGAGAATGGTAAATATTAACAAAGATTAAAAAGTCAATCTTTTTTTTAAAATGGAGAGCTCATTTGAAAAATTAAATTAAAATTATACTTGTTCATATGCCGTTACCAAGAAAAAATTTTCATTTATGACTTAGGTTTTTTTGCACTTTTCACTTCATTGATGAACAAATGTACTTATCACCTTAGAAACGAATCTGGAATAGCCTTAATTTTTTTTAGGAGAACTTATCTAGATCTAAGTTTACTGTCCTTATTGCTATTGGTCAGTGATCTAAATCATCAATTCCTCCTACATGCTCTGTTATTACAATTGAAAAATTAGTTTCCATATTTCATGTTTATCTATGTTTTTGTGGCAATTTGAGCACACTTTATCGGATTTGCGGTTTTTTCGGAAAAACCTCATTAACGACGCCTCGATTAAAGACGATCTGCAAGCCGTTTCATAGTGGCTTAGGAACGGTAATAAACCGTTCCTAATTTCCATATTTGTTGTAGTATCCGTCCTCCCTCTATCATTTTTCTTGAAGCAAATTTTTTAAGAAAAATTTTGATGCAATTTTTTTGTTTTTTACTAAATATAAATTTTATTAGAGCAAGAAAATGAATTCTAGAATGAAGACAACCTACTTAGATTACAACATTAGCTGAACATAATTCCTACTTAAACACAAACTCCTCCAAAAGTATACCTTTAATCCATGAACTGTAGGCCTCATGTTCCAAAGTGTTTGGGTAGAAGTATCTTCATGATATCATGTGTTATCCATTATCGGGTATGTGGGATGATGAATTGATGTGTAGACAATTCATTTTTATAACACCGATTTCTCTTTTAAGATCATTTTTTTGTTGGATAGCCTTGTACAATTTCAATTCTACTCTAAACTATTTACTTTTGTTATGTCAGGTTTAGGTATTGATAAACAATGAATTGACTGCTGAGAAAAGTGAGATTATTACCCTTTTGTAGGTTTATATTTCCTTATATTTTGGTTGTAACTTCTATAACAAACACCATGTAATTCATGGTAAGTTTTGTTATTTTTCCTTCCCTTATGTCCTTGATTTTGAAAACATATTTGACTATTTCGTAAAAAAAAAACCACCTCATCAATTTTAATAAAGCTATGGGCTTAGTCCATTATCTTCTTCAATTTTATTATTTTCACTAGACTTAGTTCTATAACTTTTGTAATAAGATATGAACTTGAGCATTTGTTGTGGCACCCCGTCAAATGCTAACACAAATCTCCATGTCAGATCTCGAGGTACTATGTGGCACCTCGAAATTTCGGCATGGTCTCCTCTGTTTATGTTAGCATTCCAAGGCATTCAACCTACACCTGATAAACGACATACAATCCTGGATACATATACAAAATATAATACTAGCGGAAGTTTATATACGTCTAATAATGTACGACAGATCAGAGTGTGGAAGAATAACCAGAATACAGGATTATACAAAATTCCTCACTCTAACAGAAATCCTAACACTCAAGACAGAATCCATAAGACTACTTGGGGGAACTGACACCACTAGGGGGTATGGCCCTAGTACTTACTAGGTGACGGACTCTGGTTGTCTATCTGACCAACCAGATGATCATCATTCATGCTTTATACTTGTCTCGCCAAGCTCTAAATCTGAAACTAAAAAATAGAGAAGAAAAGGGTGAGTAACAATGGTTACCCAGTAAGGAATAATACAATTTCTGCCAATAACCTCTTCTAACATGAACGAATAAGCATACTAAATCATTTTAAAATCTGTAAAATTTTACAAAAGAAACTACGATTAATTGGTACGTATAGTCAGGGATGACCAACTAAACATTTTAAAACTGATATTACATCAACCAACAGTACTCACTATAACATTTTCTTTTTATACAAATCTAATTAATCAAATGAAAATATTAAACTTGCATTTCATTTTATATATTAAAATAAGCCAACATATACATAATACACATGGTGAAGTAGTGGAATTAGAGAGTTGGGATTCACGACTGGATCGCTCCTAGTCGGGACATGATGTTACAATTCTTTACTAGCTTTTAGTTTCTGATTTTGTGGCTAGTTGCTGCATTTACCACATTTAGTTGATCATTTATCCGGCTCAGGCTGGCCATTTGACGTGACCGTAAGCAATGGGTCTCTTTTCAATGTGTCAAAACGTTCATCTACTATAGATTGTTAGTGATCACTGACTAATCATCTTCATATATGCCTATCAGGCGTGCATGTGATTCCCAAATATACAAACCATTCGTATACGACCACCTTCACATTACAAGTTCACTGGTAAAGATAGAGAGGAATAAACCCGGATTCTAGTTGTGACTCCACTCTCATACGCGTCCCATACCACGTATAAGCTTGGTGGTCCCTACTGTACATCCCAGGATAGTACACCACTACGGATGATATGACGCACTATCCCTTCAGGCATTCACAAACTCCTTAACAGCTCACAAAATAGTTACATATATATATATATATATATATATATTATTTTCATTTGAAAATAAAAGAAAAATTAACAATACAAGGTTGAGAATGGATATCCAATTTCCTACCATACAAGTGTGGCCAATCGGCCTAAAATAAATAATAGAACGGAAAAGTAAACAGCGCCTTGCGTTAGCAGAAAGTAAATAAACATGCAACCAGTAACCTTATCCCTGGATATCTGTTCAGCAACCTACACACAACACAATGTAAGTTCCATATTTTGTCAATCCCGAGGCACATGTTGAGTGTCAGATCGATTTACCATTGAAGACATATGAAGACTCCGTTAAAGCTGCTCAACTGTACATACCTCGACAAAAAGCTTTCATGTGTGTGCACAAAGCCTAAGAGGTAATGAGACTACCTAATCCCATTTTCCAATACTTAGATGATTGATAGGTCGACCCGTTGTAACTAGGAAAACTCTTTCCTCGACCCGTTCGCTCATCGGACCTTTTGGGAATCGAATATGGACATAGAGGGGACATTAAAGATTTGACCACCCTAAAATCATTTTCTGTCCTTGGTGTTTTATAGGTGTTATTATATAGGTAAAATCTAGCACACCTTCGAACCGTTTCGACATCGGAGTTCCCGAAAGCTCGTTTTGACCAAAAATGATAAAAAGGGTATTTTGGTCATTTTAACCATTTTTATCATGACCCACCCCTTGGTGGCAGTTTGGGGATATTCTAAATAGTAATATCTATCAGCTCCCCGAACAGCATACAAAACGGAGCTACCGTTTGAAAGTTATGGTCAAAACACTCTGTGGGGGCATTTTGATAATTTACTGATGTGCCTCACTTGTGCCTGACGGTGCCACCGACAGCAAGCGCTCAAACGGTCATATTTATGACCGTTGAGCCACGAATTTGCTCTCTTCTCATATATAACAACTCTAACTCATTCATTTGGGTTGGTTGAAGCTTGAGAGAAGTAAATCCTCCATTTCTACATACTTTTAACCCTCTCTCTAGCCATGGAAGGGCTCAAACTTCATTGAAAATCCTTTTGACCCTTAGCCCTTCCTTTGGATCAATCCTAGAGAAGATTGCCTCTCCTCTCTCCACATTTTGAGAGTCTTCTCTACTTTCATGAGAGTCTAACTTAGGTGAACCCTTCAACATTCCTAGACTTCTCATTTGATCCCTCTCCGCCCATCAAACGTCACCTTGCACACACATTGGTACATTCATGGAGCAAGGAGCAAAAAGGAGATGATGGTAGGAGTAATTACAAGTAGCCGACGAACTCGAAAGCTTGATTGGAAGATCCAACCGTCGAGACGTACTTGTAAGCTCAAGGACTCCAAGAACTCAAGATCTCCATTGACAAATCTTATGAAGTTGAGTGAGTCTTTGACTTTGTTTTTAATTTTAAAAATATATGTATGTGGTTACTTGGTTCAGCCCTCAAAAACCAAGCTCTTGATTAGAATCGAGGATTCTTGACAAGAGTAGAGGTTTGTGAGTTTCCGAGGAACAAAACTCACAATTTCGAGAGAATGCGTTCTCTCGATCTTAAGGTTTTAGAATTTAGCCTATGTATAAAAATTCTATGTAAAAGGTTTGAGGTGAACCATAAACCCCTTTGATAGTGAACACCAAGTTCCTAGGTAGGAACCTTGGGAGTGGATGTAGGCAAGTTGCCGAACCACTATAAAACGCTTGTCTCGTGTTTGTGAAAATGCTTCTATTAGTTTATACTTAGATGAATGTATGCTATGAATGAATACTATGCTAAGTATGTCATACGATGAATGTTTATATTCTAAGAAAATTTCAATTGCATTACAAACTAGAGACTTGCCATAAGAATGGATGTAAGCACATTGTCGATCCATTAGATGACGTATGTTTTGTGCATGTGTTTATAATTCCGCAATTTACACTTGAATGTTTTGAATGTCATGCGATATCATAAAATGCCAAATAGGTAAATCGTATATGAATGTGTCATTGAATGACATAATTAAATGAATGATTAAATTTCAAGTGTATTTTCATTAAATGCATCTTAGAGACATAAGTGCCAAATCGAGGCTAGGTGAATGACTTAGAACACATAGTCAAATTATCAATCTAAGTTAAAATTGGATAAATCGAAAGAAATTTTAATTATCCTATTCACCCCCCTCTAGGGCTAGATATGGTACGAAGCACGTATTTTCAATTGGTATCAGAGCGGGTTACTCTTAATAGGCTTAACATCCTAGAGTTGATCCCAAGTCTTTGAACCATGTCTAAGTCTGTCAATGGTCATCCTCTAGACCTCTATACATCCATCAGCTCCGTTATGCATATATGTAAATGAGGATGATGATCTTCATCAATTCCCTTGAGTTGTGATTTTTGATTCTTAATAGAGGAAGGGTATGAGCCACCCAAACAATTAAAAATCGATATTTGTCATGATATGTGAATACTAAATTCTATACACGTTGGCATTGCCCCAAGTAAACTCAAACATATTGTCACATATCGACCGGCTAAACAAACTTGGCTTTCCTTAGAAACCTACGTTGTCAAAACTTCAAACTTCAAATGTTTACAAATTGTTTTGAAAACATTAGGATGGAATAAAACAATTTTGTCTGAGAACTTTATGTAAAACTTAAAGACTGTTGTATTTCCATGTACTTCCTAAGATAAGTTGTTCCGGAAGGAAGAATTTATATGAAAATTCTTAGGTCCCTTCCTAAGAGGTTTGGTCCTATTGCGACCTCGAATATAGTTCCGAGATGTGAACCATGAGTATTGAAGAACTCATTGGTTTGCTCACTATGGTTAAGCTCCATCTTGAAGTCCTCCCTAAAAGGGGTAGACGGTGGTCCTTGTTAGTACCTCGTTTTGTCAATCCCAAGTTAGTCGTATGTTGTCGAGTTGCAATCTTTGGTAAACCATGTTCAAGTCACATAGAGACACATCGTCACGAAACAACCTAATGACAAATCATTCGTGTGTCAAACCCAATCAAAGACATGGACCATCATCGAAATCACTTATACATATAAGTGGAGCTTTAGAACATGCCAGTATTGTACATCACTTTGTGTTCAAAGCTCACCCCAGAATGGCTAGATTTCAAGTGAAATTGAGGCTGTCGGCATAAGTGGAGGATCCACCGTTAGCCACCGATAGCACAAACTAGAAGTCAGCTTGTCGGTAGCAGAAGCTTAACACTGTCAGTCCCACCGACAGAATGGTCATCGGTTCCACCGATGAACAACTTATCGGTCCAACCGTCATCTACCGACAGATCAGAATGGGTAAACCTTTATCGGTGGCAGAAGCTCTAACTCGTCGGTTCCACCGACAGAATAGTCATCGGTTCCACCAATGAATAACTTGTCGGTCCCACCGCCAGAACTAATTGAGAAATCATCCTTCGGTAGCAGAAGCATAATTCTGCCGGTTCCACCGTTATAATGCTCATCGGTCCCACCGATGACCCTTGGAGGTTCCACCGACAGTACTTCCGATAGTGTTCAACGGTAAGATTTTCGACCGTTATTTTTGGTCGGTGCCACCGACGGGATTCAGGTGCCACCGACAGGAAGCAAGTTGAAATGCAATTTCTATAAATTAGAAGCACTTGGCTTCTTTGCTCTTGATCAACAACTCCTTAACAAAGCTATCCTCTAAATAGGTAAATTTCATGTCATCTCATTCCTTCTCCCATCCTTGAGGAAAATAGTGAGAGTAATCTAGATGTTGAGGTCATGACTTTGATGGGGACAAATTTTGTCCATATGAAGAGAGGTTCACATAGTTTCAATAAAATGAGTTATTCTGATAACGGAAGGCGATCCATTGGTAGACCTCCATATATGTAAAAGGATGATACTGAATGCTATCACTGTGGAGGTATTGGCTAATTTTTCACAGTTTCTTTCTCGTACCCTAGAACAATCGATTTCCAAATATCTAGGTTCAACTGAACAACTGGCTACACAAACTATATGGGTTGACTCAAATGATTCAGAGGGTGTTGAACAAGCATCTTCAAAATTTGAAGACTGTAACACATCAGGATCCATATGGCATCTACCACAGTCTCCATCATTTTTCTGGATGAAGTTGGGGATGAACATTGGTAAATAAATCTTGTCCTCAAGTAGCCTCTTTTTCTGATGAAGAAGTCGAGAAAGGCACCTGCAATTTCTCTAGATAAATTGGCCACATTAAAATTGAATTCAAGACCATTTACTCCAGAACCACCCTAATCTCTATTGGTATATCTTCAGTGGTAGAGTAAAACTTGCATGGGTTAGGATAACTCCCTTACAGAAAGTTGGATCATCTGTAGAATAAGAAAAGTCATCCATGTCTACGAGAGTGTGGTATTCTTCACCTCCTAAAGTGAACAATTTTATGAGGGACTTATTCAAGTTTAAGATCACCAAAGAAAAGTAGGTCCCCCACTTAATACTCACTAAGGAAGTTGAAATCTGAACTTTATAGGTAAATCCTTTCTCTTCCTAAAATCAATCCTCCATCCCAAAGAATGTGTTTTAAACTGAAAAGTTAAATCAATGGATAACCAGTACCACGTGATTCACACCCTTCTTAAGGTAAGATATTTCTCAAAATGGTATTTGGATAGTGGTGACTCCAAACACAAGACCAATGCCAAAGTTGATTCAGTCTCTTGACAAATTTTAATGGAGGTTCTGTCACCTTTGGTGATTGTTGTATCGGTAGGATTGTTGGGTGATATGGTCAATGGATCAGCAATGCCCAAGGTTGAAATTGTTTTCTATGTGGATGGTTTGACATATAACTTTCTCAGCACATCTCAAATGTGCGACAGAGAACAATCGGTGAGTTTCAACTGCCAGGTGTGTAAGATCTCAGATATTAATTGAAAACTGATCATGAGAGATCTCTGCACATCCGATGACTGTTATGTTATTGAAGACACCAGAAAAACCACCATTCTGTGTGTGAGTAATGTGGCTCAAGTTGACGAGGTCTAGTTATGGTGTCAAATATTGACTTGAGAAATGACAAGACTATATGTTGATATATTCATAGTGGTCTTTATTGAATCTCCAATCAGAGAACTTACTCCATTCAATAGTCAATAGATGTTGTGGTTGACGATCAACCAATGAAGGACATGTTCTACTGATTCGACGATAAATGATGAGAAGATATTTTCGATCTCTTTCCTGTCGTCATCCCCATCTCTCGTGCCAAAATCTCATAGTTATTGGAGACATTTACTCTTGATTCCAAAAACTCACAAGTTGATCCAAATTGGTAAATTTGAGTGAGTAGTGTGTGTTATTCTTCCAAACTTATGTTCTATTGTTCGAACGAGTTCTTTTAAGAAAATTTAGGATCATAGACCCATATTTGTTCTAAAATAGACTCATTCAATGATTGAAAAGACTTTTTTCTCCCTAACATTAAACTTGGTTTCAGTTTGAGACTCTCGAGTATGTGTACTTTTATTGATATATCTGAGGTTCAAACCTTATTTCCGTGAATTTCTTCTTTTTAGAAATTTTCACATTGTTGGAGTCAGTGTGGCCACATTATCCAGAAATCCATCTTATTTCAAGAACATGTTGTTGTTTATTGGTAAATTTGGATACATGTATCCTCATATTGTTCTTAAAATGAGACTATTTAAGGATGATGGAGCCTCATTGCTTCCCGTCAACCATTGCCCTAGTGAACATACATATGATGGACAAGTTTTGACTCTCAATTTTTACATCAACCTTGTAAATCTTGAGTGAAAACCACTTTCGTGTGTCTATTAGTATATTTGAGGATTTCAAGCCTCCTTGTTTCGCATCAAACATTGATTGGATGCATGTGTGCACCACGGAACTCCGTTGGTCCACCAAATTTGAGCTAAAACTAGCAAATATATTTTGTTCCACTCTTGGGCTCCCAAACTTAATTCTCTTACATATATTCCTCATATTTTAATTATTTGGTGAGCATAATAATCAAATGTGGTCACGTGGCACAATTCATGCATTTAACTGCCTCGTGTGAGTATTCAAATTGGTAATTCTTTAAATCTGCTCACACGTTTATGCTACAACTCCTATACTTTTATTTGCATACTTTATTATCTTGCTAGCATACTATGCCAATATTTAAATAGTTAAATCATTTTGGCATTTATTTTTCATACAGTTGTTCCTTAATAGTAACATCAGTTACAACTGTCATGTGTGCATTCGATCACTCATTTGCATATCTTATATTATTTTGCACATGTTGGCATGTTACGACCATGAGTCATTGAGTAATATCTTTATGTGTCGTTTATCATGCCATGCCAATGCTTAATAGTAAAACATTTTGTTATGTTTTGTGTGCATTTGATTGATTATTGGCATATCATTTAAATTATGCACGCTTATATTCAAGGTTGACATTGCTTTATTTAGTTATATTTTCTTTGTGCCAATCAACATGCCATGCCTATGCCTCATAGTTATATTTTTATTTGGCATGTCCTTGTTTGCTTCCATCATGCATTTCGCTCTGATAGTCATATTAATTGCGTGCATGTGTACTATTCCCCTGTGTTTATTGGTATATAATCTGTATCGACATTGGGTTGATTACGCCCTTTGTCAAATACTGACAAAAAGGGGGAGAATGTACTTTCCACCCTTGTGTCCTGTCTCAATTGAATTTTATAGGTAAATCATTTAGGGGGAGCAGTACCAAAGGGGGAGCGAAACAGTTAGAATCTTAGGTTTTTAATTTTAAACACTTTTGTAAGATTCTAATCTGATGAAAGTTGTGTTGGTCATTCCGGGAATTTTTCCCAGCCTTTTTGGTCTAGTTAGGATTTTGTCTCGTAATTGACAAAGGGGGAGATTGTAAGTTCCATATTTTTTCAATCCCGAGACACATGTTGAGTGTCGGATCGATTTACCATTGAAGACATATGAAAACTCCGTTAAAGCTGCTCAACCGTACATACCTCGACAAAAAGCTTCCATGTGTGTGCACAAAGCCTAAGAGGTAATGAGACTACCTAATACCATTTTCCAACACTTAGATGATTAATAGGTCGACCCGTTGTAACTAGAAAACTCTTTCCTCGACCCGTTCGCTCATCGGACCTTTTGGGAATCGAATATGGACATAGAGGGGACATTAAAGATTTGACCACCCTAAAACCATTTTCTGTCCTTGGTGTTTTATAGGTGTTATTATATAGGTAAAATCTAGCATACCTTCGAACTGTTTCGACATCGAACTTCCCGAAAGCTCATTTTGACCAAAAATGATAAAAAGGGTATTTTGGTCATTTTTGGTCAAAACGAGTTTTCGGGAACTCCGATGTCGAAACGGTTTGAAGGTGTGCTAGATTTTACCTATATAATAACACCTATAAAACACCAAGGACAGAAAATGGTTTTAGGGTGGTCAAATCTTTAATGTCCCCTCTATGTCCATATTCGATTCCCAAAAGGTCCGATGAGCGAATGGGTCAAGGAAAGAGTTTTCCTAGTAACAACGGGTCGACCTATCAATAATCTAAGTGTTGGAAAATGGTATTAGGTAGTCTCATTACCTCTTAGGCTTTGTGCACACACATGGAAGCTTGACCCACCCCTTGGTGGCAGTTTGGGGATATTCTAAATAGTAATATCTATCAGCTCCCTGAACAGCATACAAAACGGAGCTATCGTTTGAAAGTTATGGTCAAAACACTCTATGGGGGCATTTTGGTAATTTCCTGATGTGCCTCACTTGTGACTGACGGTGCCACCGACAGCAAGCGCTCAAACGGTCATATTTATGACCGTTAAGCCACGAATTTGCTCTCTTCTCATATATAACAACTCCAACTCATTCATTTGGGTTGGTTGAAGCTTGAGAGAAGTAATCCTCCATTTCTACATACTTTTAACCCTCTCTCTAGCCATGGAAGGGCTCAAACTTCATTGAAAATCCTTTTGACCCTTAGCCCTTCCTTTGGATCAATCCTAGAGAAGATTGCCTCTCCTCTCTCCACATTTTGAGAGTCTTCTCTACTTTCATGAAAGTCTAACTTAGGTGAACCCTTCAACATTCCTAGACTTCTCATTTGATCCCTCTCCGCCCATCAAACGTCACCTTGCACACACATTGGTACATTCATGGAGCAAGAAGTAAAAAGGAGATGATGGTAGGAGTAATTACAAGTAGCTGACGAACTCGAAAGCTTGATTGGAAGATCCAACCGTCGAGACGTACTTGTAAGCTCAATGACTCCAAGAACTCAAGATCTCCATTGACAAATCTTATGAAGTTGAGTGAGTCTTTGACTTTGTTTTTAATTTTAAAAATATATGTATGTGGTTACTTGGTTCAGCCCTCAAAAACCAAGCTCTTGATTAGAATTGAGGATTCTTGACAAGAGTAGAGGTTTGTGAGTTTCCGAGGAATAAAACTCACAATTTCGAGAGAATGCGTTCTCTCGATCTTAAGGTTTTAGGATTTAGCCTATGTATAAAAATTCTATGTAAAAGGTTTGAGGTGAACCATAAACCCCTTTGATAGTGAACACCAAGTTCCTAGGTAGGAACCTTGGGAGTGGATGTAGGCAAGTTGCCGAACCACTATAAAACGCTTGTCTCGTGTTTGTGAAAATGCTTCTATTAGTTTATACTTAGATGAATGTATGCTATGAATGAATACTATGCTAAGTATGTCATACGATGAATGTTTATATTCTAAGAAAATTTCAATTGCATTACAAACTAGAGACTTGTCATAAGAATGGATGTAAGCACATTGTCGATCCATTAGATGACGTATGTTTTGTGCATGTGTTTATAATTCCGCAATTTACACTTGAATGTTTTGAATGTCATGCGATATCATAAAATGCCAAATAGGTAAATCGTATATGAATGTGTCATTGAATGACATAATTAAATGAATGATTAAATTTCAAGTGTATTTTCACTAAATGCATCTTAGAGACATAAGTGCCAAATCGAGGCTAGGTGAATGACTTAGAACACATAGTCAAATTATCAATCTAAGTTAAAATTAGATAAATCGAAAGAAATTTTAATTATCCTATTCACCCCCCCTCTAGGACTAGATATGGTACGAAGCACGTATTTTCACACAACAACGTAAAATGCAGACATCACCCCACGGGTGTGACTCTGACATTTTACTATTTCATACCCTATTTCCCTTTTTTCGATTTTTACAGTTTTCAATCTCTTCAATAAAATATCCATTTTTTCATATTCATTAACTCAATATGAGTTTATTGAATATTAAATCACATTTTTCAACTATAGAATTTTTTTTTTTTTTATCAATAATATTGAAGAATACAAATTTTATAACAAAACGAGGTCTAAGCAGTGCACAAGACCCAATTGATGGAAATAACCCATTAAAATACCCTACTCATATATAATTTATTAAAAATACAATTAAACACATCAAACATGCAATTTCTGGCATAAATTTTTAAATAACAAAATAATTCTATATTTGGAAATACATCAAAAAAATTTCCGATAAAATCCTAAATGTAATTTTCACAATCTCCGATTACTAATAGAAATTAAAAGTTCCTTACAATCTCTATGCGAAGGAATTTAAACACGTGCGCGAAAATCGAGGATAACGATGTAAAAATTGAGATATTTCGTACTTCAAGACGGTTGATTTTTGAAACCGGCCCAGTGATTTCGAAGATCTCGATGTCGTTGTCCTTTCTCCCTTCTGCGGTGGAGGACGGTTTGACCCCGAAACGGATGAAATCCGAGATCGAAATTTTGAAATCCTAGTATATACGTACGGCTGATTTTTGATGATATGGGATGAAAAAGATGAGAAAACGGAAGGAATTTGGGTGGATTTAATAGATGTCGAGGTTGCGGACGTTTCTCCATTCTACGTCGGCCATCGACTGCGAGCCGTTTGCGAGAGATCTGATGTTGAAATTTGAAGAAAAATAATTTTTTTTTAAATGGGTTGGTTGCTGTTGGACGGGTTGGAGAAGATGAAGTAATAAAAAAAATATTAAAATTTGGGATAAAATTGGTATTTCGCCTATTGTTTTGATTGACGATAATTTGACAATCCGGACTCCAAAACTGACAAATGAATATTTTATTTTATCTAATTTTTCATTTCGAATCTAATGGTGTGGTCAATTTCTAAAAATTCTATCTCTAACAAAAATTTACATTTTTAGCCTGAGGTGACCCCTAAAATTGACGTCATTTTCGTTTTTGACGATAATTTAACTTTTTGTGCTTCAAAAATGACAACTAAATAGTCTATGTTCAATAATTTTTCATTACGAATCCAATGATGTAATCGAATCTTAATAATTCTTACTCTAACAAAAAGTTACTATTTTAGCCTAGTCCGACTCGGTAATCGAGGATTTTTCAACTTTTATATTCGGACTCACATTTGAACGTGCTTACAGGCTAAAGTATATTTTTCAATCATTTTGAATCCAATGGTAAAGTCAGATTCCATTAAAAATGATCAGAAACATCCTAAAGTTTTACCCCTAAGTCCCACTTTCAAGATTTTCTCAAAATTTCATTATTTATTTTTCTCGAGATACAAATCAAAACTTCAGGATTTTACATTTGTTTTCATTTTAAGTTCTAATATTAATCTATAGGTTATGTGACTCATGGAAATTGATTTTTCAAAAAACATATGATTCTGAATCCTGCTACTATATATCTTAAAGATACATATTGTGAGGGAAAAACTTGATCATTGAATTTTGTTTTTATGGAGTCAAGATCATGTGTTTTTACATGAGTAATTTTCCATGAATCACTAGAACCCAAACTTTCAATTTACAATTTACATTTCTTAAGTTGTAATTGTAAAATATACAATAGCTCCAAACCATAGGCTTGCCTCTTAGTTCTTCTAAACAATATATTTTGAAAACTTTTTTTTTTTTTGTTAGAATTATTACCAATGGAAATTTTCTCCAAGAAGTGTTCTTTTCTATTTTGTTTTTGTGTCAAATTATTAGGAATTTTCATCTTTAGATTTATAATTTACATTGAAATTTCAAAAATGAATTCAATCGTTTTAGATTTGTATTCTTTGAATACAACTATGCACTAAGAAGATTTACGAATCTTTGAATCTACATAAAGTTTCCATAGGATTGTTTTTCATAGGTGCCATTTGCTTTTGTAATAAGAAAATTTCGCAATATTCATTGTAGAATTTTTTTTTGAAGGATGTTGCAAGAAATCCCTCGTGTAGTTTATATATACTATTTTTTAAATAAAAAAATGAGTAATTTTAATGAAATTATTATGATAGTTGGTGTCTTGTGAGTTGGCTAACCCTTACCATCAAGGGCTAGTTGAGATGGTAAAGGTGACTGAGTGTGCTGTCCAAGTCACACCTACGAATCATATATGCCCCTCCACTTAAAAGTGGCTATATTAAAATGTCGAATATGTGCTAGGGTGGTTGGTATGTGCAACCTACCATAGCAAAAACAAAAGCATTGGCTAACCCTTTATAATCATTACACTCAAACAAAAGAAAAAAAATGTGGTTATTTGTTAGAAGTTCATATTTTTTTCTTGTGATTACCTTAGTTTGTATTTATTGGCTCTATGAGACATTTGTCCACTTGTTTTAGATTTTTATTGAAAAGCCCAATGTCAATGGCCTATATCTCACTTTTATCAATTCTTATTTCAATTTCTGCATATAACAATAGTTTTGTGAGGTACTCATGAATCAATTTGCTTTATTTAGAATTACATTAGAAATAAAACAACAAATGGTTGACTCTATATGCACCAATAATTAGGTTTGAACTTCTCAGAATGTCGTTGTTTACATCAAGAGTAATTTTTTCTGTTAAGTTCAATCAACTCTCTCACAATTTTTTTTTCTTCTGATTCTTTTTTAAAAAATATTTGAGGTATTTTTTCTCTCTTGTTAAATTTTTTGAGTTTTGATTTGTCACTAAATATAGGTTTTATGTTTGCTAATTTTCCATTTCTATTACAAAGGGATAATGTAATACTCCGAGTTTTAATTCGTATCTCAAAAAAAATTAAATACTAAAATTTTGAGAAAATTCCAAAAGTGGGATTTAGGGTAAAACTTTCTGATTTTGTTATGATTATTTTTAATGAAATTTGACTTCGCCATTGGATTTAAAATGATCAAAAATGTACTTTAGCCTATAAATATGCATAAATTCGAGTTCAGACGAAAAAATTACAAAATTCTCAATTTTCATGTCGGATGGGACCTAAAAGATGAATTTTCATTAAAGCGAAAATTGGTAAAATCTGATCGCACCATTAGGCCCGCAATGAAAAATTATAAGGAATGGAGTATTCATTCATCATTTTCTAAGCGTAGAAAGTCAAGAAACTGCCAATAATAAAATAAGATAGGAAATACCAATTATGCCCTCAAGTCTTTATATAAAAGAGCTTATAGTTATTTTATTTCATTTTCATTTCTTCTCCAAAGAACCAAAACCCAGTCGACTCTCAAACCAAGGGTTTCAATGCTCTTTCCATCAAGATCCGTCGCAAACGAGACCTTGTTGATCATCAACAAGAAGAGGAAGTTGTTGGCATTGACGAGCTATACGTCCTTACCATCTTTGATCCTTATTCCTTTTCTTACTCTCCATTTCTCATCAAAAATCAACGAATGAGTTTTGACACATTCCACTCGGAGTTTGATCTATTTAGAGGCGGAATTATTCTCCATCGTAGAAAGAAAAGAGAACACCATCATCGAGAACTTCGCAAACCACTAATTGTTTCACACACAAGTCTATCCAACTTCAATTTTCACGTTGATTCACCTTGACTTCTGTGCTAGCTCTTCATTTTTAATAATCACAATTTTTGGTAGGGGACTCTCAATTTCTATTAGTAATCATAGATTGCAAAAATTGTATTTAGAACATTTAAAAAAAAACTTGTGATGTGCTTTAAATCGTAGAATTATTTGCATTTATTTTCAATTTCATGCGAGACCTATGTGTTTATAATACCCTGAGTTAATGATTCATACCTCGAGGAAACCAAGTATTGAAATTTTAATAGAGTGGTTTAAGATAAAATACTCATATTCTATTTGGTTCATGTTTAACGAAATCTAACTTCGGCATTGGACTTAAAATATGGTCTAAAAAACATATTTTAGTGTGTAAGCACACTCGAATTCGAGTTCGGACAGAAAAATTATAAAATTTTTTACTTTCGTGTTAAGTGGGACCCAAAAATAGTGAATTCTTGTTAAAGCAAGAATTAGAAAAATCTGAATACACGATTAGATCCATAACGAAAAATTATAGAGAATGGAACATTCGTCGATTTTCAAGTTCAGAAAGCTGAGTTATTGTTGAAAATAGAAATAAATAAGAAATACCAACTTTACCCCTTTAGTCTTTAAATAAAAGAAATCTGATTTCTTTCACTTCACTTTTCCTTCTCTCTGATTTCTTTAAATAAAATAGTACCTTACAAATTATGAAAGCTCAAGAAATCTATTATATTTCATTAGTTTTAGTCAAAATATGAATCTTATAGCAAGGTTTACAAACATTCTGGTCAAACTTTGGATGTCTCACAAAAACAAATTGACAGATAGTTTTGACACATGATTTTGTAAATCCGACTAAAAATAATTAAAAATCATGGGATTTTTTTAAGGAAATTGATTTCATTATATTTCAATTAGATTTTTTTTTTTTTTTTCAAGCATCAGTTCTATAAAAAAGTTTTAAGAGTTCGAACCCAAAATTTCATCATTGCTAATATGTTACCCAAGGAAAGTATTTCTTCCGAATAAATTTTAGAATCAAATTTTTATGATAGATTCGTTGATAAGTTCAGTAAAACACATAAATTTCAAGATTTTTGAGAAAATGACAAATTTAGAAAAAAAAAAAAAAAATTGGATTCTTTCTTATTTAAGTTATAACATCACATACAAAATATAACCCACATCACAACTATGTTTCAAATATTTCCAATTAATTAAAGCATCACTTTGTCTAACAAAACTAAGGTGTGTTTGGAAATGGTAGTTGGTGGGAGTTGGAATTATAACTCCAATCTTAAAATTCCAATAGGTTATTTGGTTCATCAATTCCGTGGAGTTACAACTTCAAGAAGGTCGTCAACTCCCATTTTTAAGCGATTTACAACTCCCACCTATATAGGTGGGATTTACAACTCCCCACCATTTATTCGCCTCCCCTCTCTCCTCTTCCCTCATGGTTCACTGTCTCACCCATTTATTTCTCTTTGCCCTCTGTTCTACTCTGGTTGTTATGAGAAATGTTAGCCTTACTAACTTAACAAGATTTAAAAACTTATTAAGGGTTGTTGAGTTCATCTTGTGGCATCCAAATACATGATTTGATGCAACAACGATTTAGATGACAAAATTCTATGAACTTTGAAAAAAAAATTGAAAAAATTCGGCACCTACTATTTACCCTACTCTTTGCCCAACGTGTTTTGTCCTACATGGGTTAGAAGTTTTGGAATAGGCTGATTTTTGTTGAGGATGATCTCTATGGTGAGGAGATCATCCTCAACAAAAATCAGCCAATTCCAAAACTTCTAACCCCATCAAAAATGGTTTACAAAAAATGGACGGTCCACGATTTTTCAACTTGTAAACAAGGGGCTAGAAAATTTGGAATGGGCTGATTTTTGGTAAGGATGATCTTCTAACCGTAGAGATCATCCTCACCAAAAATCAGCCCATTCCAAAACTTCTAAACCATGTAGGACAAAACACGTTGGGCAAAGCATAGGGTAAATAGTAGGGTGTTGAACATTTCCCTATATATATATATGGGAAATGTTCAGCACCCTAAGTTTTACCACACACTTTAACAAACGTTTTTTGTCCTACATGGGTTAGAAGTATTGGAATGAGTTGATTTTTGGTGAGGATGATCTCTATGATTAGAAGATCATCCTCCCCAAAAATCAGCCCATTCCGAAATGTTTAACCCCATGTTTACACGTTGAAAAATCGTGGACCGTCCATTTTTTGTAAATCAATTTTGATGGGGTTAGAAGTTTTGGAATGAGCTGATTTTTGGTGAGGATGATCTCCTCACCATAGAGATCATCCTCACCAAAAATCAGCTCATTCCGAAACTTCTAACCCATGTAAGACAAAACGCGTTTGTTAAAGTGTGTGGTAAAACTAAGGGTGGCGAACGGGACCCTATATATATATATATGAGTTTTTCCATGAAATCTAGAGGGCTACGATGTTGGATTGCCAAATTGGTAATCCAATTGATCAATATCCCCAACTTTCTCTTAAAACATTTCAATTCTTTATCCACCTTATGTGCTTCAATAACTCTTGCAATGATTTGAGGTTATACCCTCATCTGAGCTACATAAGTTATCTGTTCATCTATTTTTTACGAAACGTTGAATGTAAAATTAGTTGTCATTTCTGTAATTTTCATTCTTCTATCTTTATGCTAGCCAACACCCCATCTCTCTTATGACTTAACACATCAGCCACCACATTATTTGTGGCACCCCCGAATATTAACACAAAACCCATGTCAAATCTTGAGGTAATAAGTGGTGCCTCGAGACTTAGGCATGTTTTCCTCTGTTTATGTTAGCATTTTAAGGCACTTAAATACCTGCTAAACCATTCACATAATATCATATAAATATATATATATGGGTGACGTTCCTACGACCCTTATTACAACTCACATTGCGACACAATTTTTGTCTTATATGGGCAAAAAGGTTTGGAATGGGCTGATTTTTTGTGAGGATGATCTATGTGATGAGGGGATCATCCTTGCAAAAAATAATCCCATTCCAAAACTTCTAACCCCATCAAAATTGATTTACAAAAATTGGACGGTCTAAAAGTTTTCAACTTGTAAACATGGGGATAGAAGTTTCATAATGAGCTGATTTTTTGCAAGGATGATCTCCTCACCATAGAGATCATCCTCACAAAAAATCAGCCCATTCCAAACATTTTTTCCTATATAAAACAAAACACAGTGTCGCAATGTGAGTCGTAATAAGGGTCACAGGAACCTGACCCTATATATATATAGGGTATATATATATACAAAAATAGAATAACAACGAAAGTCTATATACATCTAACAACGTAAGGTAGATCAGAGTGCGGAAAGAGTAAAATATATAGGATTTACAAAAATACCCTTATATTAACATAGTCCTAACACTTAATCCAAAATCTATAATACAACCTAAATGGACTGACGTGGCTAGTAGGTATAGTCCCAGTGCTCACCAAGTAATGAACTATGGTCATTTATTTGACCTACCAGATGATTTATGCCCGTCCCAACAACTACTAGCTCTGAAACTAAAAAATCGAAAAGAAAATAGTGAGTAATAATACTTACCCAGCAGGTAAACAAATTGTAGATACGTGGTTTCGTCATTACAACGGCCACATCTACTAAGGATTGGAGTCGCCACCATTCATTTTTGTAAGTGGGTGTGAATGGTCACCCGATGTACATTTTTCAAAAAAATGATATTTTGGCATTTAATGACTCACGATGGATAAGAACTAATCGAACCTTGAGATTCGGGGTAAGCGGCTCGGTTGGAGAAAGGGGAAGATTTTAGGCCCCTTTTTTCCCCGTCAAGTGGTGGTAACATCAACTCAACTCGGTCATTTTAATCGAAAATATAAGACAAAAGTGAAGTGCCACGTGTTGTGTATTTGTACCCTAAATAGGGGTTTACTTTCGGCTCGATCATAGGATCATCCCATTGATGGAGATGATCCTTATAGATCCTTAGCCTTGAGGTTCATTCATCCTAAGTCATCTAAAATAAAATGAAGATGAGAGGGGATAATAGAAGAGGGAGAAGGAGAGGGTAGAGAAAAGAGGGGGGTATGGAGTCTTGAACCCACCTTGAAGCTTCTCTTTTCTTCTTTCTTTCTTATTCTATGTCTTCTTGAGTCCTTAGTAGACTATTAGAGAATGTGTATATATATATATATATATTTTTTAGAAGATTATTGTGAAAGCAGAATAGTAGAGGAGAAGTGAGTAGAGATTTGAGTTCTTTTTTTTTATGTGAAACTTGGTAAGAGATTTTTTTGTGAGAGTTAGGGGCCTTTTTTGGGAAGAGGAGGAGGGTATTTATAGATGTTGAGAGGTTATTTTAGGATATAATGGGGTGAAATGAAGAAAAGTGGTAGAATGGTGTGGGATTTAAAAGAAAGGTGGGGGTAAATTAGAGATGGTTGAAGGGCATTTGTGTAAAAAGGGTAAATAGGTTGTTTTACAACCCAAATGGGTTGGATCTTTCAACCCATTTGGGTTGAGTATTAGATGGAATAAAATATATCAGAGTGGTTGAGAGGATGGGATTGTGTAAGAGAGTAATTAATTGGTGAAGTGAGTTGAGGGGATGTGATTTTAATTAAAAGAAGGATTGTGTAAGAGGGTGGTTGATGATATTTTGGGTGGGTGTGGGAGATAATGCCATGTGTCAAAATGGGTGGAGATGAAGGGTTGAGATGGGTTGATGGGAGGGATGAGTGTTTGATTTGAGAGGAGGGGTGTGGGTTTAGATTGTGGATGTGGGTTTTGTAGGAAATGATGAGGGTAGATTAGGGGGGAAGTATAGGTTAGGGCTGTCGGCAGATTAGATATTTTTTTAGAGAAAATGTGATGGGTTGATGTAGGTAGATTAAGGAAGGTATAGGTTAAAGGTGTGGGTAGATGATGTTTAGAAAAAAGGTGATGGGATAGGTTGGGGATGAGGGAGGTAAGTTGTGGTGGTGACATGTGTCCCAACTTGATTATCAAGATGATGATTGGTTGATGTGGGTAGTGGTTTGTGGGTTAGGATTATGGATGTTAATTGGATATGGATAATGGTTTGTGGGCTTTTTAGTGTATTGGGCTTGGGTTATGGAATGGTTTTGGGTTATTGGATTCGGTAGTATTTGTTTTGGATTAGATTTTTGAGGGTGCGTATGTTTTAGGTTTTAAGTGGTGTGGGATTAGATTTAGGTTAGGGGATAAGGTGAGGGATTGATTTTAGAGAGATGAAGGTTAGTAGGCCGTAAATGGGCTTAGAGTATTTTTGATTTCGGCGATGGAGCGGTAAGGGGTAAGGAAGGTGGAGATGGTCCCAAGTCTCATTTTACATTTTTTTTATCTTTTTAGGAATTTTTGGACTTATTGGATTGATCGAAATGCCACGTGTTGGCAAATCGGGCTTTTTAGGCCCAGTAGACACCCCATTTTTGCACTCGCCTGATTAATCAACTCGTCAACCCGATCGCAACGATTACCAATGATGGATGTTTATTCCAATGCTTTATTTTGTTACTAGATCAGTTTCAGAAATTCGGATGAGGTATCTCGAACTAACAAAACTTAAAAATCAACGCTATGCAAATATGACCCCAGAAACATAAAAATCATCATCTTCCAGACAAAAAGAAACTTTACGATAAAAATCACTAAAAAATGATCAAATTACCAAAATATCTTTAATCTTAAAACATCTCTAGAGCCTACATTACACTTAGGAAAACTCATTCAAACACATAAAACAACAAATCAAAATCAAATAAATCATTTCTCCAATTTTCACAAAATTTGACAAAATTACGAAAATGCCCCTCATAAAGTTCGCAACCATTTCCCACAAAAAATTTCATAAATGACACAAACTAATATTTTCATTAAATTCCTTACGAAAAATAAATTCTAAAACATCCTAGAACATCAAAAATCGACTTAAAACGCAAAAAGTCCTCTCCGAGGGCAAAACGGTAATTTTATAATTTTTTATAATTAAAATTTTCGAAATTAATAAATTATATATTAAATAATTAAAGTGAAACATTAATAAAATTAATTTAAAATTTTAAACTAAAAAAATCGATCAATCAGGCTCTCAGGCAAAATTGTTGAGGGTTGCCAAGATATTTCTTCAAGACCCCTCCATTTGGGGGTCCAAAGAATTAAAGATATAATAGAGGGGGGTTCTCCAAAAAATTAAAGTCAATCAAGAAAGACTAAAGTCAAGGTATTAAAGTCAATCAAGTAAGACTAAAGTCAAAATTAAAGTCAATTAAGTAAGACTAAAGTCAAGATATTATAATCAATCAAGTAAGACTAAAGTCAAAATCTTAAAGTCAATCAAATAAGACCAAAAGTCAAAATCCTAATAGAGTTCTAATTAAATAATAACTCTATTTAATAGAATTCTAAATAAAATATAACTCTACCTAAAACAATTCTAATTAAAATATAACTCTACCTAAAACAATTCTAATTAAAATATAACTCTAACTAAAAGAATTATAATTAAACACTAATTCTATCTAAACCAACCCTTAAAAAATCTATAAATAGGGGTCCTCACACCCTATTTTCGTATCAAATAAAAAATCCTAAGAGAAGTAGGTCAAAAAACTTTCCTAACCTCCCATAAACCCTAATTTTGAAGTCTCAACTCCTTACCTAACACCCATACTTTGATTTTAGCTTGAAAAACACCTAAAAGCCCTTCAAAAACACCCCAAAATCTATAAAAAAAAATCCAAAGAATCCAGATCTAAGGAAGAGATACCTCGCCTCGAAGATCAGAAATCAGATCTAGAGACAGAACAAAACGAGGAATACTTTACAATGAGTTACTTTGTCAGATCTGAGGGAACGAGAACGTTGTCTACGGGAAGGTATAAATTTCTTAATTTTTTTTATTTATTATTACTTAGTTCTTTTAGCGATGTAGTTTATTTGAGAATTAGTAGAGACCGGCGTTTGCCAGGCGGGGTTGGTGCCTAACACCTTCAAACCCCGTAACGTGATCTCCGGACCCATATTTTCTTTCGTAGATTAGTTTATTTGCCTTTTAGAGTCAAAGTTCGGTTCCTAGACCGTAATAACTAGGTGGCAACTCCCAAACCTCAAGGGTCAAAAGCAAATTCGCGAACCCCGCGGATTGAGGGCGCTTTCAGTGGCGACTCCACTGGGAATTATTGAGGATCAGACTTTAAAAGCCCAAGTATGGAAACATTGCCAGTAGGACCTAGTTTTTTTTTTTTTTTATCATTCTTTTGGCTCTATTGGTGATAATTGATTGGGATGTTGAATATTTTTGTTTGGCACATTTTTGTTATGGTTCAATTTGGGGTCATTCAGAATGACCCTAAATAATGCAGGATATCAAAGGTTAATGACATAGGGAATGACCCATTTTTTTATTTGAATTATTTTTGGGTCTGTATTATCCTTTATTAGTATCTTTTGGTTCAATTTTGGATACTTTGTTTTAGCACATTTTTTTTATATGGTTCAATTATGGGTCACCTTTGATGATTCCTAAATAATAAAAGATTCAAATTGACATAAATTGAGGATGGAATGATGGTGGTTGGGATGAGAGCTATTTTATTTATTTATTTTTTTAAATAATAATAATTTTGGATATTTTTGGCACGTTACTATGCATAGGCAGCAAGCTGTGAAAAAAATTTATTTGTGAGTGATGCACTAAGAAACAAAAAAAATTACTTTTTTAATGTTGTTCGTGATGAGAAGAGAATTCCAAGAAAAAAAATCGCAAAAACAAAAAAATTTATGCGTGGTGTGCCATTAGTAGAAATCTGTTTTTACTGTTGTTTATCTCCTTCTCCAAAATAAAAAAACGAAAAACAGCAAGAAAAGAAAGGGACATCTCTATCTCTCTCTCTTTCTCTATCTCTCTCTGCAAATCCGAGCCATCTCAGAACGACAGAGAGACTCATCCTTAATGTTTTTAAAACTCTAGGGTTTCCCTCAACCTCATCCACTTCGATTTCTAACTTTCATTCGGTTTCTAAAACCCTCAATCACTTGGAACCGAATCCCAACCAAGATTTATCGATCTGAACTTATTCGATCTGCAAATGAATTTGCAAGAATCATTGTTGTTAATGTCTGCAAGTAGAGATGCTTCCTTGGGTGATGAAGATGGGGTTCTATCTGTTATAACTGGACTCGCTAAAGATGCTGCTTTGTTATCCCAGCCAAGGAGGTTGGCGGAATGTGTTGATGCCTTGAATCAACTATTACAAAAAAGGAAGATGATCCAAACATTCTTCATAACATTACTGTTGTAAAGTACTTTCGTGATGGTTGTTCTGACCCAAGAAAGCTACTTGAAGTGCTCAATAATGTTAAGAAAAGAAGTGAAGATCTTGCTCGTGCATCTGGAGAAGAGTTGGAGTTAATTAGCAACATTGCAAATAATGTTGGTTCAGGATCTAACGGGGGGAATCCTTGCTGCCTTCTCTGTTGCGATGAGGTGAAGGGGAGAATACATTTTGTTTTCTTTATGGCCACACCAATTTTGACTAAGCGCTACATGGTTTTTTTTTTTAAAGAAAAAAAAAGAGTATTGTGAGAATGTTGGCAGCAACACATAAAAGGGAAAAAAATGTTTTTTTTTTGTTTGTGGGTGTTGTGATGGCAGTAACATGAAATTTTAGTTTTATAATATTAAAAAAAAAAATGCTTGGGCTAGTCTTACTAGTTTAGTAAGGTTTCTTTCTTACTAAGGATCATTGAATTCGCAACGTGACACTCAAAAAAGTGATCCAATGTCACGTGTTTGTGATGAATGAAATTCTAAGAACCTTTAAAAGAACATTTTCATTTTTTTTTTTAATTTGATTTTAAATTTGAGATTTCATCACCATCCATTTTCAAGAACTTGGATTTAATACTATTATTTTTTAATATTATTCTTTGATCTAAACATTTTTCTTCGAAATCTAGAAGACCATGGCATTGGATTATCAATCACGTTGGCTTAATGACACTTAATAAAATTTGAAGCCTTATAAGTTATTCATGTTAGACTATGTTTACAAAAGATTTGCCATACATGTCTTTCAAAAAAAAAAAAAAAATGGTTATCACTTTTTATCTCCGCAATTGTCATTTTATACTCAATTCGATATTCTTTGAAATCTCGATTCGTTTTGGGTTGCCCAAAGCGATCCTTGATTGGACTGTAGATATAAAAAAAAAATTCTTTCATGTGCTTGTTTTAATATTGGATCTAATTGATTATTCCTTGTGCTATATTGATTGACTGTTCATCTAATATGCCATGATCCTGATTGTTATATCTTTGATAAATATGACTTGATCTTAATTTTGATATGATGGTTTTGATTAATATTTGAGTGATAATCCTATGATTTGATCAGGCCCATGGGCCCATTTGTTTGAAAAAGGCCTCGGGCGCACCCCACCCTGTTTGCACACACCACTAGCACATTTATTTTGTTGCATTGCACGCTTGCATGTCCCTAATAGCCAACGTGGCACTAATGCGTAGCCCGAATTCTTCGGAGATGCGACGTCATTCATGAAAACCACAACTCCAGTCACGTACCTTAGGGTATATTAAACTGGGGCATTAGTACCGTCTAATCAGGTGATTCTGAAAGGTATATCGATGCACCCAGGCTAGAACGACCTGAGCCTTTGACCTATTGTAAGCCACATAGTCACATGTCCCGATTGCCAACGTAGTACTAGTACGTTGTCGATCCCCATGTGGGATGCCAAACCATTTATGAAAGCTACAACTCTTGACTCGTACCCATAGGTATATCAAAGATAATCCAAGTACATCAATTGCACTTCTTGGTCAAAATCGGTGCCTAAGCGAGATCCTGCCCCGCTGTACCCTACTGTATGAGGGGGATAGACTACGTCTATTCTAGACGAGAGGTATTTAAGTAGGCCCTTGCTCAGCATCGTGCGCCACTTCTCAATTGGGGATCAAACTGGCTATTTTTAACTTCAGAGAAGTGAGTTGGAGTTTTAGATTACCACCTATACGGTATATCAAACCAAGTAACCACGTACCGTCCGATTGAGTACGCTCGAGAGGTATATAGGTGTACTTGGACAAGGGCATCCAGATAAAAATGCATTGCACGTAGTAAGCCTAGAGTCTAGAAACTTTCCCTGTAAGACACGACTCGAACTTATAGTGGGTGTTCCCGGGTTGTTTATTAAATGGGACCTTGTGAGTGATGAATGTATGTGAATGATGATATCAGAATATATGTGAATGATGAGATCAGAATGTATAGTTGTCCTCAAGGATTAAAATTTTTTGTTTTACCTGATTAAAATAGGTGTACCGACCTAATAAAAATCCATTTTAAACTTGGCAATGATTCATAATGACCCACTCCATCTCGATCCAACGATCATTATGGGCCAATCCATTTGAATCAAAATGGAATTCAAAGTAAAATATTTTCCAGAAGAGAAATGCTTTCCAAAAGTAAAATATTTTCCAGAAGAATAAGATTTTCCAAAAGGAAATGCTTTCCAAAAAAGTTTTCTAAAATAAAATGTTTTCCAAAAAAAAAAGAAAAGGAAGAAAAATATTTTTCAGAAAAAAATGATTTACAAAAGATTTATTTTTGCATGAAAAATTATTAAAATATGTTTGTTGGAAGTTGTTATTCAATGAAAACATTATTTGTCAATATTTTTCAAGAGTGCAATAAAATTATTTTCCTTCTGAACAATCATTACATTAATGAATTGTTTAATGGATTGGTGCACAGAATTCAATAAAATCTCAGGGTTCATTTAAAATGTTATCAAGGGGGTAATACTGAAATTGATTAAATTCACCTTCAATGAGGTTTAAGGGTTATCATTGTACCTAAGCTCAATCATCCATTGTCTAGCTGGGGTTGTAAGTCCGGTCAGTTAGAACAAACGTCAGTACTAAGTTAACAGTTAGAAATAACCTCAAAATTTTTCTACATCGCCTAGTTGTTCCCTAAAGATCATATTGCTTCAATCCTACCGGTTGTAAACAATATCTTAGTCCTCAATCGTAATCAAACTCGTGTGGGTACTTGTATTGAGTTTTCATGAGTCATTTGGGTTAGCTCGAGTTAGTTTATTAAGTTTACTCTTTTCCTGTTGAGTCGAGTTAGTTTATTGAGTTTATAGAGGTGTATGTCGCCCCATCTGAAATTGATCGGATAAAGGAAATTTTTGAATACCTCGAGCGCATTAACGAATTAACTAATGATCTGATAGATTTCTTTCCTGAACAAGAAGATAAGAGTCGGACTCAACCTTTAATCAAGAAAACAAAGGTCTTTGACTTCGAAACATAAAATAATTCATAAAGAGATTCAAATAGAAACCATCCTATCCCTAGAGAAACACGAAGGAATAATGAATTTACTCAGAAATTTCAAAAGACTTGTTCACGTGGTCTGATGAGGATATGTCTTTAGTGCAAGCTTGAGTGTTGTCCGACAGGGAATAGATACTCGCTTGATGAAATGAAAACACCAATGAAATCAAAGAAGATGTTACAAAAATTTTCAATGTTGTCCTCACTTCAGCTATCATAAGTCAATACAGGGTACCTTTGGGATTGATATCTGATAACAGGTCACACTTCAAAGTCAAGGATTACTTTGTGTTCAAAGGTCAAGATCCGACATCATCTCCCTACCGTCCTCAGATTAATGGAGTGGTTGAACCAAATAGCTAATAAGAGTCTCAAAATAATCATCGTGAAAATGTGTTGATCACACCAGGAATGGTTAGAGAAGCGGTCATTCACACTGGGGGCATATTGTACTTCAATACAGTCTTCCACTGAAGTCATTCCCTATTCTCTAGTATATGATATGGAAGCAGTCTCACCAGCTGAAATGGAGATCCCGACTGTTGAAATGGAGATCCCGTATATCAAGGACTTGATGGAAAGTCAATTGTTAGAAACAAACTAAGTCCGACATCAGTACAAAGAACTAAACCTGACTGAAGAAAACAACCTAAAAGCTTTGTACCACGTGCAGGCTTATCAAAGAAAAGTCACCCGTGCGTTTGACGAAAAAATCAAGGTCCGTCACTCACAAGTCGAAGATTTGGTACTCAAAGAGAATCGGGTACTTATTTTTGACCCCAGAGGGAAGTTCAAACTTAATTGGAGAGATTCATCTATTAGCAAGGAAACATTACTTTGGAAAACCATCAGATTTGGTACTCAAAGAAAATCGGGCACCTATTTTTGAAACTAGAGGGAAGTTCAAACCAAATTGGGTGGTCCGTTCATCATCAAATAAATATTACTAAGAAAAGCTGTCAGACTTCAAGATCATGATGGAATTGAATTACCAGAACCAACCAACCTTGATCAAATCAAACGGTACTACATTTAAGGAGGCCATATTTGGCCGAATCAATTTCCTATTACCCAGTTCAAAAGTTCAATATCTCCTTTCTCAGTCCTTTGCAGCCTTTTTCAAAAATAAAGTTTGAAAAAAAAACCATTTTTATTTCTCAGCCCGATCACCTAACCCAGGGGAGGGAAAAATTCGAACTACGTTTTGATCTGATCCCAAAATTTTGGGGTACGTAGGCAACCTGAGAAGTTACTTCAGGCTCGACCACATCAAAATAAAAAAAATCTATTTCCCCACACAATAAAAATCAAGAATTCAAAAGAAAAAAATATATATCTTCAAAATGGGGAAGAAAATTCAAGGCAAAATAAAAGAAATGCCACACAAGGGGCATTCGGGTTTTTGAGCCTCAAAATCCCTTTCTTTTTATACCCAGTCCTAAGCTTACGTATAAAAGTCCTCTTAAGTACTGTGCGAAAAGTCAAGGAAGATAACAAAGCATGATCAGGTAGCAATTCCATAAATAAAAAAGAAAAAACCTGCTAGGTTGAAAACCCGAAAAGGATGATTTAGGCAAATAAGGAAAGCTCGCAAGGTTGAAAATTCGAAAGGACAACTTTGGCAACAATCAAAGCAAAGAAAAAAAGAAAGCTCGCTAGTTTGAAAACCTAAAAGAGAGATCTAGGCAAAAGTTAGAGCAACAAAGAAAAATAGAAGAAAATCTTCGGGGAGTTAAAAAGCTAAAGCGGTCCGAGCTGAAACATGAGAAGTCCGAATAATCAAGTTCAATACTTAACTTAAACCAGGCACAGACTCAGAAGTCACAAGTATCTTATCTACGATCGATTTCAAAATTTTTACTTCCCCAAGTGAACCAAGGGAGAGAAGGGTGAATTCTATGACGAGTCTCAAAAGGAAATATTTTGTTCTCTTGAGCCTGACTCAAAATCTTCAATAAAATTAATCAAAATTAAAAATTGGATCTTTATTACGCTTATGGTGATCAAATATTTCAAACCTTCATACAATGGGCATTTTCTTTTTCCTCTAATATGTAGTTTCCCCCCTTATACTAGGGACATTATTTTTAACTTTTGCATAATGTGTTCAATTATCTTCAATGCCATGTTTATTGTCAAACTAGGGGCATTTTATTTTTTAGCAATGTTAATCCTAAAAGATAATGAGAACCCCAAACTTAATGTTACCCTCTTGATAACAGTTTCTCAAAAATCTCTTTGGTTCAAAATCTATAAAAACTCAGGTTTTAAATTCATAAAACTTTTGGATAAAACCTTGAGGTTCAAACAAAAGCACTTCGGATCTCACATTTGACTGTGCCTAGAGATTAACTAATAACTCATTACGAGATATGGCATTCTTTCGTTCCTAGATTCTTTTCTAGATCCAATCATTCTTGGATTCGATCATTCTCTTTCAGATTCATCATCTTCCAGATTTATTCATTCGTTCCCCAATTCAATCATTATTCTCCATATTCATTTCCAATCTCATTTAGATTCATTCTAATCATTCTTCTCCAGAATTCATTCATTCCTTTGCCAGTTTTGCTTAGATGCCACCAAGGGTTATCTTGGATTTTGCTCAGTTACCGCCAAGGGTTATCTTGGATTTTCCTCAGTTGCCGCCAAAGGTTATCTTGGATTTTGCTCAGTTGCCGCCAAGGGTTATCTTGGATTTTACTCAGTTGTCGCCAAGGGTTTGGATTTTGCTCAGTTGCCGCCAAGGGTTAAATTGGATTTTACTCAGTTGCCACTAAGGGTTATCTTGGATTTTGTTCAGTTGCCGCCAAGGGTTATCTTGGATTTTGCTCAGTTGCCGCCAAGGGTTAACTTGGATTTTGCTCAGTGCCACCAAGGGTTATCTTAGATTTTGCTCAGTTGCCTCCAAGGATTATCTTGAATTTTGCTCTGTTGCCGCCAAGGATTATCTTGGATTTTGCTCAGTTGTCACCAAGGATTATCTTGGATTTTGCTCAGTTGTCGCCAAGGATTATCTTGGATTTTGCTTAGTTTATGTTCAAGTTATGCTCAGATTATGCTCAGTTATGCACAGTTTATGCTCAATCTATGCTCAGATTATGCTCAGTTTATGCTTAATTTATATATACTTTGTGCTCAGATTTTACTTAAACTCTTTGAAATTTATCTCAAATTTTAAGTCACACACTTGCACAATTGTTACATTAGTCAAAGAGAATATTCTAAAATTCAAGGATTTGACACTGCCAGTGAGAGCTCGTGCTCAAGGACCTAACATTTTTTTTAGTTCGGGGAGAGTTTTACCCTCAAGGATCCGAACACCCCTACGAATTGTTAAATCAGGCTGTAAAATGAACTATCACTAGCTTTGGCATTCGAATATCGCACTATCTACCAAAATAGATTTGCTATCTAATTTGCTTCAACTCTCTGTCAAAGAAGGGCATCTGTAGACACCCTATTTTTGCACTCGCCTGATTAATCAACTCGTCAACCCGATTGCAACGATTCCCAATGATGGATGTTTATTCTAATGTTTTATTTTGTTACTAGATATGTTTCAGAAATCCGGATGAAGTACCTCGAACTGAAAAAACTTAGAAATTACGCTACGCTAGGAAAATATGACCCCAGAAACATAAAAATCATCATCTTGTAGACAAAAAGAAACTTTACGATAAAAATCACTAAAAAATGATCAAATTATCAAAATACCCTTAACCTTAAAACATCCCTAGAGCCTACATTACGCTTAGGAGTACCCATTCAAACACATAAAATAATAAATCGAAACCAAATAAATCATTTCTCTAATTTTCACAAAATTTGACAAAATTATGAAAATGCCCCTCATAAGTTCACAACCATTTCACACAAAAATTTTCATAAATGACACAAACCAATATTTCCATTGAATTCCTTACAAAAAAATTGATTCTAAAACATCCTAGAACATCAAAAATCGACTTAAAACGCAAAAAGTCCTCTCCGAGGGCAAAATGATAATTTTACAATTTTTATAATTAAAATTTTTGAAATTAATAAATAAAATATTAATTAATTAAAGTGAAATATTAATAAAATTAATTTAAAATTTTAAACTAAAAAAATCGATCAATCAAACTCTCAAGCAAAATTGTTGAGGATTGCCAAGATATTTCTTTAAAGGACCCCTCCATTTGCGGGTCTAAAGAATTAAAGATATAATGGGGGGGTTCTCCAAAAAATTAAAGTCAATCAAGCAAGACTAAAGTCAAGGTATTAAAGTCAATCAAGTAAGACTAAAGTCAAAATTAAAGTCAATTAAGTAAGACTAAAGTCAAGATATTAAAATCAATCAAGTAAGACTAAAGTCAAAATCTTAAATTCAATCAAATAAGACCAAAAGTCAAAATCCTAATAGAGTTCTAATTAAATAATAACTCTATTTAATAGAATTCTAACTAAATAACTCTACCTAAAATAATTCTAATTAAAATATAACTCTACTTAAAACAATTCTAATTAAAATATAACTCTAACTAAAGGAATTATAATTAAACACTAATTCTATCTAAACCAACCCTTAAAAAAATCTATAAATAGGGGTCCTCACACCCTATTTTCTTATCAAATAAAAAACCCTAAGAGAAGTAGGTCAAAAAGCTTCCCTAACCTCCCATAAACTCTAATTTTGAAGTCCCAACTCCTTACCTAACACCCATACTTCGATTTTAGCTTGAAAAACACCTAGAAACCCTTCAAAAACACCCCAAAATCTATAAACAAAATCGAAAAATCTAGATCTAAGGAAATAATACCTCACCTCGGAGATCAGAAATCAGATCTGGAGACAAAACGAAGCGAGGAATACTGTACAAGGAGTTACTCTGTCAGATCTGAGGAAACGAGAATGTTGTCTTCGGGAAGGTATAAATTTCTTAACTTTTTTTATTTATTATTACTTAGGTTTTTTAGCGATGTAGTTTATTTGGGAATTTGTAGAGATAGGCGTTTGCCGGGCGAAGTTGGTGCCTAACACCTTCCAACCCCATAACGTGATCCCCGGACCCGTATTTTCTTTCGTAGATTAGTTTATTTGCCTTTTAGAGTCAAAGTTCAGTTCCTAGACCGTAATAACTAGGTGGCGACTCCCAAACCTTAAGGGTCAAAAGTGGATCCGCGCAGCCCGCGGATTGAGGGCACTTTCGGGCCCGTCGGATAATTTCATTGAGAATTCGTCATTTTCGATTATGATAATGGCATGGAGAATATTGGGAAAGCGTAAGGTAGGCCGAGTCCTTTTCGTCGGCCCCCTAGACCCTTAGGGGGTCTTAAGGGCTTTGATTTGATCAAAATGTCATATTTCGATTGATTTGGGCTTTTGAGGCATGTTGGTAATTTTTATTGAAAAATGTGTATTTTTGGGCCCTTTCGAGTAGGGGCCGTTCAAATTGGGGTGTCTACAACTGCCCTTCTTTATAGGAATTACGTGCAAAAAATAAACTAAACCCCTATTTGTACGAGCCAGAAAAATTCTGTAAAAATGCGATCTTGAATTACTAATTGTATTGAAGATTTTTGTGGAAAATGGCTACTCAAACATGGGGTCTGACAGAGTTTTGTCTTATTAATTCCTTGATCTCGATGGCGCGGAACTCGTGTGAGATCTTGGATTTTAGAAATTCAGATATTTCTTCAGTCGCGTTTTAACAAATCGAAATTGAGTGCAAATCGAAAGGTTTTTTTTTTTTTTTTTTTTTAATCCCTCTTCATTGCCTTCTTTTGTTGATTTTGCTCTATTTTTATCATAAGCTAACCCTCTCAATTCATGCATTATCCCTTGTAATGATACCTTTGATCCTTTCAACGGTGCAAGCACTGAGGTTGTTAGCAGTCGTCACAAATCCAAGAGAGAGTTTTGCAGTTGGAACCGAATCGACCAAGACTTGAAGGCAGGAGGGCTACATAGTTTGAGTCACCCCCATTTAGAATCACATTCATTGCAACAATATCAATAGGAGCATAGACTACGAATGAGCTTGTTGCATCGGTGTTACTCTCTTGCAGTATCAACATACTCTTTCGTACTTCTTGATTCATTATCATATCAATATCTCTAGTTGGCATTTTACTAGTCATAACACTTGCAAGGCGTTCGCACTGTCGATCTAAGGTAGCAACCCATCGCTTTGCTCCAAATCCAAGGTCAGAGTTAACCAATGTTCTATATGTACTGTGAACTGCTTTGTCATCCACTTCTACATGTTCGACCCATATGACCTTGGAGTGACCATTTGGCATTTCTTGGATTAAACAGCCTGATGGCCTTCTTCGACATCTCGATATCGAGCTAGGACACAAATGATCTAAGAAAACATCGACCACCACCCAAATCCCTTCGTCATGTTTTTTACAATACCTTACAAAGAAACTCTCTCAAGTCGGAACCAGAGGTGAAGGGACTTGAAATTCTGCTGTCATCACTTGAAGGACTCCATTGTAGTTTTTTGCTACGCCTGTTGATACGACATCAAGAGTCATTACTCTTGAAACAATGCTAGAAAATACAGTAGACCACTGATTCACATCCATAAGGATCTCAAAAAGGTTTATGTGATTTCATGATAACAATGGCCGTTTCCCGAGAAGCTTCTGACTTTAATCCAAATGGTTTTGGCCCAACTCCCCTCGGGAATGTTTGCATGTACTCATCTTCACTTAGAATTTCATAAGCATGATCAAAGTTATGCACCCACAATGGTTCCCCTCAGTAGACCCGGAGAGTGATCTCAGGAGAAGCTTGCTCAGGGTTCCTGCTTTGATGCCTTCGAGTATTACCTAGTGAGTCGTGATGCTTCGGACGCCGAGGTGGTAATGATGGTACCCTATTTTTTTTTTTTGTAATGTGAAACTTTTGAAATAAAAAGAAAATAGGTTTCTTACTTACCTGGCCTCAGGTGTATCTAATGCTTTGAAAACTTGAAGTTTTGAATAAGTCCTAGATTTTTCATTATTGACCAAAAATAGTAGTTTTTTCTTTTTAAAATTTTTATGAAATGTCATTATCAAATGAGTATGATAAATTCAGAGTTTGTAAAATCTTTGGTTGTGACGATCTTGATATTTTTGCCAACCACAGAGGATATAAACAATTGCTCTTCTAATTCCTTTAGAGTAATCCCCAGTGCCCTAGTATTGGAAGACTATTATCTATTTGGGTCTTGGGATTTTGGAAGGATTTTTGCCATTCACAGTTTATACTCTTGCGGGCCAGGAGTTTTTATTTTTTTTTAAAGACCCTTATTACCCCTGGTGCCAATTACAGTTTTCACCAGACCCGGTTTCCACATTTTTGCACATCGATGTCCTTTTTAGGATTTTCATCGTGTCAGTGGCTTTGATCTTGCCACACTCTGATTCTTTTACTTATAGCGCCCTTTCAGGATTTTTTTTTTCATGTATCCAACCTAGATTCCCCTCTCGAGTCTTCTAACACTAATAAGACTTGGAGGTCCGGACCAAGTCGCAAGATCATTGGTGCTGCCATTGTCATTATGTTGCCCTAGAACATTCCCTGATCAGAAAGGACTTTTTGTGGGATGAAACGTTGGCTTAGGTTTATGGTAGTGGAAGGATACAAAAAGGTTAAGGTCTGGGTCTTAGTTTATCTAAAGTGGGCTAGACATGGGGTTCGTCTATTTTTGTTTTAAAAAAGTGATCTATGTCTCCTCCCAGCGTCTCTCGAACTTGTTTAGGCAGGAGATTTTGATCGAGACAAGATCAGATGTTCGAGTTTTTGAATTTCTTGATTTTGATATTTTTTTAGCCGTTCACAGTTTATCCTCAAGCGGGCCAGGAGTATTTCGATGTTTTTGCTTTTTCTGTTTCTCTGATTTTCTTTTCTTTCGTCATCCTTTTTTTTTGTAATTGTTGACTTACCCCAGTCTTAGGTTAAGAAATGAACGTGATGGCTCAAAAGGGTTGACTAAGGTGGATAGTTGGTTTAGAATAGCAAAGATGGTCTTTCGTCATCTCAAGATCAGTTTTAGGCGTAGTATTTCTTGACAGTGTTAGCATTGATTGGTTGCGGGGAAGACTTGTCCGTCCATTTCTATGAGGATCAAAGCCCCTCCCATCATTACTTTTTACACGATGAATGATCCATCATAGTTCGGTCTGAACTTTCCTCTAACGTCTTCTTGGATTAGCAGAATCTTCTTTAATACAAGGTCTCCCGATGAGAAATCTCTAGGCTTAACCTTCTTGTTATAGGCACGAGCTATTCGTCGTTGATAGATATGTCCATGGCAAATGGCTGCAAGGCGTTTCTCTTCAATCAGATTCAACTAATCAAACCGAGCTTGAATCCATTCAGTTTCATCTAACTCTACTTTTTTTAAGATTCGGAGAGAGGGAATCTCAACCTCTACGGGTAAGACTACTTCCATTCCATAGACCAATGAATACGCAGTTGCCCCAGTCGAAGTTTTGAACGAGGTTCGATAGGCGTATAGTGCAAAGGGCAACATGTCGTGCCAATCTTTGTATGTAACTGCCATCTTTTCGATTATTTTCTTGATGTTCTTGTTAGCTGCCTCGACTGCTCAATTCATCTTAGGTCTGTAGGGTACAGAGTTGTAATGAGTGATCTGGAAGTCTTCGCACATTTTGATCATATCTTTGTTCTTGAAGTTCTTGGCATTGTCAGTTACCAATCCGCTTGAAAGTCCATACCGACAAATGATGTTGTTCTTGACAAACTTCATGACGTTACTTTTAGTGACATTGGCGTATGAAGTCGCTTCTACCCACTTGGTGAAGTAATCGATAGCAACAAGGATGAAACGATGCCCATTTGCAGCTTTTGACGAGATCTACCCAATGACGTCCATGCCCCAAAGTGAGAAGGGCCAAGGAGTGGTCATATTATGTAGTTATGAAGGTGGGGCATTGATCTTGTTGGCGTAGATCTGACATAGATGGCATTTGTGGACATACTGATAGCAGTCACTCTCCATTGTCGACTAATAATATCCCATCCTCATAATTTTCTTGGCTAGCATATGACCATTCATGTGGGGCCCACAGACTCCCCCATGTACAGTTTCAATTAGTCATTTTGCTTCTGTTTCTACCACACACCTAAGTAAGATCTCATGGTGCGACTTCTTGTACAGAATGCCGTTACTCAAGAAAAATGATCCTACTAGCTTCTGAATGGTCCTTCTATCATTTGGCATTGCATCTGAGGGGAGCATTTGATCTTCAAGATATGCCTTGATGTCAAAATACCATGGCTTTTCTTCAGATTCTTCTACTTCGACGGGTAAGCAATAAGCTGACTCATCTTGAATTCCAATCTCAATAGGGTCGATGATTAGGTTTTCCGAGATGTTGATCATAGAGGTAAGTGTAGCTAGTGCATCTGCAAACTGATTCTTAGCTCTCGGCATGTACGTGAATGAAATCCTATCAAAGCGCGAGCTTAATTCTTCCAGATACTCGTGGTAGGAGACCAGTCTCTACTCTCGGGTCTTCCATTCTCCAGTCGTCTGATAGACTATTAAGCTTGAATCTCTGAAAACATCAATCTCATCTACCTCAAGATCCAGTACTGCCTTCGACCCTGCTATGTATGCTTCGTATTCAGCCTCATTGTTGGAATATTGGAATTTTAGTCTGACTGCGATTGGCACATGGGATCCATCTGGTTTGATCAGAACTGCCCCTATTCCGTTTCCTTTCTGATTGGCTACTCCGTCGAAGTACATTTTCTAGCCTGATTCATCATTATCGTCCTCAATCTTGGTGAGTAGTATGGCTTCATCTGGAAAGTTCATTTTTAATGGCTCGTAGTCAGGCAACGGGTGCTCGGCTAGGTGGTCGGCGATTGCTTGCCCTTTGATGGCTTTTTGAGTGACATAGGTGATGTCAAACTCAGATAATAATAATTGTCGCTTTGTTGTACGACCTGTTAATGCCGATTTCTCGAAAAGGACTTGAGGAGGTCCATTCTAGCAATAAGCATAGTTGAGTAACTAAGCAAATAGTGACATAATCGTTGAGATGCCCAGACTAGCGCACAACAAATTTTCTCAAGTGTCGAATATTTTACTTCGTACTCGGTAAATTTCTTGCTGAGATAGTAGATGGTCTGCTCATTCTGTCCTGATTCATCGTGTTGTCCTAGTACACATCCCATTGACGTTATTTGCACTGAGATGTACATAAGTAGGGGTCGCTTTGGAGTAGGAGGGACTAGGACTGGTGGATTGAGCAGATATTGCTTGATCTTATCGAATGCTTCCTAACAGTCTTCGTTCCACTTTTTCGGTGTGTCCTTCCAGCGTAGCTTGAAGACTGGCTCACAGATAGGCGTAAGTTGAGCAATGAAACGGCTAATATACTGTATTCTCCCCAAGAATGCCCGAACAACTCTCTCTGAAATGGGTGCTTTCATCTCGAGGATATACTTGGTTTTTGTTGGATCTATCTCGATGCCTCTTCTGCTAATGATAAAACCCAGTAGTTTGTCCGATGTTGCCCCGAATACACATTTTGCAGGATTTAGCCTTAAACTGTACTTCCTCAGCCTATCAAACAACTTCTTTAGATTCACCAGATGGTCTTCTTCAATGTCGAATTTAGCAATCATGTCGTCTACATAGACCTACATTTCCTTATGGATCATATCGTGGAATAATGCGGTCATTGCTTGTTGATAAGTCGCTCCTACGTTCTTCAATCCACATGGCATGACTTTGTAGTGGAAAATACCCCATGGTGTGATAAATGCCGTCTTTTCTTGGTCTTCTTCTGCCATTTTTATCTGATTATAGCCTAAAAAGCTGTCCATGAACGAGAACATGTCATGTCCTGCTGTACTGTCGACTAGAGTATCGATGTGTGATAGTGGGAAATCATCCTTAGGACTGGCCTTTTTCAAGTCTCGATAGTCAACACACATGTGTACCTTTCCATCTTTCTTAGGTACTGGGACGACATTAGCCAACCACTCAGGGTATGTAGAAACTGCGAGGAATCCTGTTTCGAACTGCTTCATGACCTCATCTTTGACCTTGAGGATCCATTCTAGTTTTAGCCTTCTCAGTTTCTGCTTAATCGGTTTGCTTCCTGAGGCAATTGGTAACTTGTGTACAACAAGATCTATGTCCAACCCAGGCATATCCCTGTATGACCATGCAAAGACATCTTGATAATCTTGTAAGAGTTTGATCATTTCTTCCTTTTGTTGCGACGTTAATAAGGCTCCGATCTTGACAATTCATAGGTCCTCTTCGGTACCAAGATTGATTAAATCTATATCCTCAATGTTTGGCTGAACACCTTTCTCGTGACGTTCTACCAAATCTTTGATTTCTTTAGGCGGGTACTCCATTTCGTCCTCAGATTCTTCTTCGATCCTCATGAGGTCAAAGTCGAATTCAAGATCGAAATCATATTCGTTCCTTTCAAATTCTGTTTTATCTAGATACTCATTTGATTGAGACAGATCCCTTGAAAACTCTTTTTTTGGCTTTTGGAAAATATCTATTTTTTTATAATTTTGAAAGTTTTTTGATTTTTTTGTCCTTTGAGAAAAAAAAATTTGCTTTTTGAGAAATATTTGTTTTTTTGTTACTTTTCGAATACCTTAAATAGGAAGAACAATCATGCAAATTCGTTAATAAAAATAGGGAGCCCTCAAAACAGTCATTACTCGAGGACGAGGGCTCGTTATGATCCTCGGGCAAACTAGATTCTTTTAACGACATTTTTTTTAGGCCTCAAGGGTCAATGGGAATTCCTCCCAATTGTTCAGAATTTTCCCTTCTATGAGGGGGCGGATGAGATGTGAAGGTGATTTGGTCGGTGGTTCGGAGATGACCATGATCTCCAATTGATAGTTGTTGTCAAGTTGGGGACGAGTCCCTCCAAGCTTGGTGGGATGACGACTGATGCCCAGTCGATACCAGTAAGGAAAGGTGATTTTTTTGCCTTGCTTTCGGTAGTTTCCTTGCTCATAGGTTTTTGGGTGGTCTCTGATAGATTCTCGTTGGAATCCCTATTTAATAAGACATCAATGCCTTCTACGAAGGATGATTGGGACTAAACAACTGAGTCTTCTTGAATATGCAGAGGTTTGAAACTTACTGTTTTTTATTTTCTTATTGATTTCGTTGACAGTGGTTACGATAAGTTGTCGGGTCTAGTATGTGATTTTGGAAAGCTAATGTTGATATGCGGAACTCTGCCTAGATTCTAGACATTCGGTTCACGATTTTGCCTTCTCGCTAGTCGGAGCTCCTTTTTCTTGTTATTCATTTCTGCAATATCCTTTTTTGTGGGCCTAAATCCCAGACCAAAATAAGGAGTGTGCTTTTTCGCTTCAACTAGCGTGGTTTTCCCTTTTCTTCCCGGTCCCAACCCTTGCTTGGTTTTGTAACCAACACTCTTCAAGACCCGACCAATCATCAAATTAGCCTTTGATAGTTCTATTTTTACCTTATCTTTCCCTTTTTCGAAGTAATTAACAGCCGCAAACTGATAGGAATGATATAACGCCTTGTCTTTCGTCATCTCTATGGCAATAAAGGGGACGTCCGGAGCTCTCCCAGCTGGAATCAAGTTTTCTACTAGTACAGATATCATCCTCTGTCCCATAATAAATTTGACTCTTTGGTGCAAAGAGGAAGGCACTGCCCCAGCAATATGGATCCATGGCCTGTCCAGCAGTAAGTTGAAGGTTGTAGGTATCTCCATGACCTCGAATGTTACCTCGAAGGTGTAGGGTCCTATAGTGATTGGTAAATCTATCTCACGCAGAGAGTCCCTTCTCGAGCTGTCAAAACCTCGGACAACCTTATTATTAGGTTTAACATGCGACTAGTCCGCATTAAGTTTTCGAAAGATTTCGAGAGGACAGACATTGAGGGCTAAACCATTATTGATTAACACCCTAGCAACCATCATGCCCTTGCACATGACCATGATATTTAGTGGCTCGACGTGCCCCCGTCCCTCTGGCACGAACTCACCTTCTCTGAAGATGATGGGGTTAGGAGCCATGATTTTACCCACTGTTTGTTCTAACTGTGCTGGAGAAGTAGTTGTAGGTACATGCAATTTTCCCAGAATTCTTAGTAGTGCTTCTTGATGTTCTTCTGACTTTTGTAGCAGACCCAGGATGTTGATCTGAGCCCACTGTTTGTTTAGTTGATCCACGACATTGTGCTCACTCTTGCGAATGACCTTAATGAAGTCTGTTGCTTCCTTGTCTGTCATCTTCCCAATTTTTTCTTCATTTTCCTCTTCGTTTATCTTGCCCTTCCCCTTTTCCTTTATTTTTTCCCCATCCACTGTTGCTTTTGTTGTTTCTTTTGCCTCTTCCCTGATAATTATCCCTTTTATCGGTACCCTTTGACACCTCCCTACTCTTATCATATGGCCAATGTCGGCCACCATTGCCCTTTTTATTGTTTCGACCCCTGCGATCGTAATAACAATGGTTTCATAGCTCCAAGGAACCGCTTGGTTAGAGCTATATGGGAATGGTTTTGGTGAGCGTATACTTATTGGGGATGGATCGGGCTTCACATTGAGGATGAGAGGTGGTGGTTGTGTTTTGGATGTCGTGGGGATGGGAGAAGTTACTTGAAAAGTTGATGAAGTGTATGGAATGACGAGTAGTGAATGTGAGGATGAGGTGTATGATATATGAAGGGGGGTCGAGTCATATTTTGAGGACTTGGCAATGTGTACGGTATGATGAGAGGTGGCCTGGTAGAAGTATTTTGATGAGTGGGATGGATGGTGAGATAAACCATTTTCAGTGGCGGTCATGTATTTCGATGCTGGTTTGTTGTGTATTGGTTGACGGTGCTGACTGTTGACGTCTCTGGCTCCCTTGTTAGGTGGATTCTAATCTTTGACCCGATAGGAGCTATCAAAGTTGATGGATTAAAATCGGGTTCCCCAGGAATGACATTTACTATGTGCCCACTTTCCCCTCCATTGTGGGTAGGTAGGAGGTTTTGATTGATGTTCTGCTGCTAAGTGGGATTCACTGGTCTATCCAGTATGAGTGCTTTTTTATCTATCAAATTTTTTCCCTGGTGCTTGAGTTGCCAGCACTGATCAGTAGAGTACCCCGTTGCACCCATATGAAATTCACAAAATAAGTTGGGATTATACCCTGGTCCTTTCGCAGCCTCTAGATTTGGTGGTCGTTTTGTGAGGTACTCTCCCCTAAGCAAGATCAGAAGTAATTCTGTCAGCATCATAGGCAATCTAGTGAATACCCTGTTTACCTTGTTGGGTCATGCTTGTTGATTTTGCCCATACTGTGGTGTTGGTTGTGCTTGCAAATGAACTGTCTGAAAGGGATTCTACGGTGCTGGAGCCCAAGCAGCTCGAGATACTGGCACCCAAGGGACTTGTGGTGCCTGCGGCCTCTAAACTGGTGCATGAATGAAAAGAGGTTGGCTGGGTTGTACATTGTTGACTTCAGTTTCCTCTTTCTTTTTGACAAAAGGCACTAACTTCTTTTGTGCCAATGTCTCTGGTACTGTACTTAAGGCTGTGAAGTCAAATATTAAACCAGTTCGATCCCGTCCTCATCCTCGTCTGCCACTTGAACAAGATTGGAGAAAGTGCCCGTGGTATGCCCTACTAGATGAGTGTAGAATGAATGTCCTAATGTAGAGATAAACGTGGTATTCATATCTTGTTCGGTCATAGCGGGCCGTACCTGGGAAGCTGACTCTCGCCACCTTTGGGCGTATTCCTTCACTGTTTTCCTCTGCTTTCTCGTCATTCTAGCCATATCATTCCGATCTAGACCTACATCTGTGTTGAATCGGTAATTATGCCAGAACATTTCAGCCATCTTGCCAGTTCTTGATGAGCGTGTGATCTAGTCCAGAAAACCACTTGAGGGTCAGTCCCGTTAAGCTTCTTTGGAATAACTGTACCAGTAGCCTGTCATCTTCGCCATATTGGCACATAGATCCACAGTATAATTTCAAGTGTGACAGCGGACACCCCACCCCACTGTACTTCTCAAACTCTGGACATTTGAACTTGGCTGGCAACTGTGCATTAGGATAAAAACAAAGGTCCCTGAATCTTGTCCCTCATAAAGTATTTGTACCCTTCATTCGTCTCATTTCCTCTTGGAGAGACTCTATCTGCTGCGTCATTTTGTTATCAGTGGCATTTTTGGCCTCGGGCACCCTGAAGTCACACTCATCATCTGGGATTACCACCGGAGGTGGTTGATTCTGTGGGATGTAAAGTAGAGGGCCTTGATACATTGGCACAATAGGAGGTAGAGTGGTCTGTTGATCTGGTCGTGTTTGTTCAGAGGGTTCCGGATTTGATCCAGATACTTGGTGCTAAGCGGCTTGCTCTTGTAAAAAGTTAGTACTACTAAAAACAGCCATCAACATTTGTTCCTGTCTTTTCGTTGTTTCTACTAGCTTCGCTATCATTGCATTAGCTTCGACAAGTTCACTTGTCACAGGTTGTGGGTCTTCTGAGTTGCTCATAGTTGATGTAGATCGAAGGAAATACGGAGGCTTCTCAGGTTGTTTGTATTTCTTTCGTTTGGCCACCTTGAGCGTACAGAAGACCAAACGTTACTGTCTTGTTTACAAAAAGAATATGCATGATGTTTTATTAAGTTCGGCAATTATTCAGGATAACACCCAAAAGGAAAATTTTAGTTATGTAAAAAAACGTGGTTCGTTAGAGCGGAGCTGAATCGTTTTAGAAAAAAGAATTACATCAGCACGAGACTGGCATCAGCACGGAGCCGGCATCAACGCGAAGTTGGAAGAATATTTTGAAAAAGAATTACGTCAGATGGAGCTGGCATCAACACGAAGTCGGTATCAGCACGAAGTTGGCATCAGCACGGAGCTGACATCAACACGGAGTTGGTAAAATATTTATAATAAAAAAAAAATTTACATCAGTCGAAGCTGGCATCGACACGGAGTCGGTAAAATAAAAAGCGATTACATCATCACGGAGCTAGCATCAACATGAAGTTGGTAAAAATATTTTGAAAAGGGAATTTCATCAACACGGGGTTGGCATCGACACGGAATCGGTAAAATAAATAATTACATCAGCCGGAGCTGGCATCGACACGGAGTCGGTAAAATTAAAAAGATTTCATCAGCACGGAGCTGGCATCAACACAGAGCCAGTAAAAAAGATTTCATCAGCACGGAGCTGGCATCGACACGGAGTCGGTAAAATTAAAAATATTTCATCAGCACAGAGATGGCATCGATATTGAGTCGGTAAAATTTAAAAACGATTTCATCAGCACGGAGCTGGCATCAACACGGAGTCGGTAAAATTTAAAAATGATTTCATCAGCACGGAGCTGGCATCGACACGGAGCCGATAAAATTTAAAAATGATTACATCAGCACGGAGCTGGCATCGACACGGAGTCGGCAAAACTTTTGAAAGACGAATTCCACCAGCACGGAACTGGCATCGACACGGAGTCGGTAAAATTTAAAGATGATTTCATCAGCACGGAGCTGGCATCGACACGGAGTCGGTAAAATTTTAAAAATGATTTCATCAGCACAGAGCTGGCATCGATACGGAGTCGGTGAAATTAAAAAGTGATTTCATCAGCACGGAGTTGGCCTTGATGCGGAGTCCGTAAAATTTAAAAATGATTTCATCAGCACGGAGCTGGCATCGACACGGAATCGGTATGACTGATGGGTCATGGGCTTGATTCGAAATCGGATATGAGTCGTGGACCCCATCTGAGATGGATATGGGTTGTGGACCCATTTGAGGTGGATTATTAATTACGGTGTTACCCCCTTTGATAACATTTTGGTGAATCCAGAGATTGAATTTTGTACACCAATCCATTAAATAATTCATTTATGCAATGATTTTTCACAAAGAAACTAAAGGAGATTTTATTGAACTATTGAAAATTGTTTGACAGATAGGATTTTCATTGAATAACAACTTTCAATAACTCTGACTTATATTTTTTTACATAGACGCTTGGATTTGTTTTGATCGTCATCAGGATTGTTAGGACAATTAGGCTTGCTTCTCTTGGTTCTAACGACTAGCTCTTTGAACTCTGCTGGTCCATCTAGATATCCTAAGGTGCGCTTGTTCCAAGCCTTCTCAATGAGATGCATTAACTTTTTAGTCAATGGTTTGGGAGGAAAGAATTCTTTGTGTTGAGATAGCGAAAACTCTATAGGTACTCTTTATTGTTCTAGGATCAAGGCAGGTTGATAAAAAAATGTCTCCTCCAGTCCAATCAAACGGACATAATAGGATCCTTTCGTACCTAAAATAAGGTAGTCCATCATCCACCAAAGGCATCTCAAACCAATATGATGGGCAAGGCGAGAATCCAACCATTTGCTCCAAGCCTTGACTAAGTTGTGACGCACTAACATGTTTCTCTTGGAAAAGTGCTCTGGCCTATACTCGAGGGTTGAAGAAATGTCCACAATTTTAAGACGGTCGCAGAGTCACATATAAAGTAGGTGAGGGCTTTCTTTCCCTTCCCTCACCATTTTTATGGCATCCAAACCTAAGAAGGTTTCAGCTACAATGAGAGGTACAGGGTTGGCCTTTCTGGAGAGTTGGGAAATTATGTCTATGAAGAATTCAAGAACAATTTGACCCTCACTTTTGGAGGTCAGTATGTATCGGGCTAAGATCCCTAAACATAACCGATAATCTCTAGTGGCTCGCCAGGTTTCTGGTTTTACATTGATGGGATAACTGCGGGAGTGGTATGGACTCAATAAGGGTACTAAATCTAATCTCCTGTTACGGACTAAGGCCTTGGCTTCTTCTTTTGAAATGTTTAGGCCTGTGACGAGGTCACCAGAATATCCTGTCTTCAATGAAGGCCTGACTAGAGGACTTGAAGTAGATATCCCCATGATGCCACAATAGTCTTCATGAGTAGGACACAAGTATATATGCCCGATGTGGAAGATGTGAATATAAGGGTTCTAACGATTAGCCATAGCGCACAAAAGGTTCCAATCTATCTCAAACTCGTGGAAGTACAGGGCGCATCTCAATATGAATTTTCCAAAGTTGAATTTCTCTACGGTGTGCATTCCCGTGATAGTTGTTTTGACCAACTGGTCGATTGGGTTATTGCCTGCAGCTAGCATCCTGAGTTGACACAAAAGAATATTTCAGTACATTTCCAATGTCCATGCAAAACATATCTTTGTAAGTCATTTTTTCTTTGTGCAAACAATAAATCTTTTGCAAATCATTTTCCCTTTTATTTTCTTTTGGAAAATATTTTTCTTCTCTTGAAATGGGTTGGGACCCGAATTAAAGAAAAAAGAACTTGAACGTCATTTTGACTTAAATGGTCCAGGTGATCGTTAAATCGAGATGAACTGGTTCATTGTGCATCAATACCAAATTTAAAATGGATTCTTTATTGGGTTGATGCACCCATTGATATAATAGTTTGGAATCAGGTTAAACAAATGGTTTGATTATCTTGAAGACAAAATCGTAACTTCCTGATCTCAACAATTTGTAATATTCATTTTCGAAAAGCAACCCAGGAACACCTGTTATAAGTTCGAATAGTGACTTATGGGAAGGTTCCTAGACTCTAGGTTTACTATGTACAATGCAATTTATCTGGCCACCCTTGCCCAAGTACACCTATATATCTCTCGAGCGTACTCAATCAGGCAGTACATGGTGACTTAGTTTGATATACCGTATAGGTAATAATCTAAGTCTCCAACTCAAATCTCTAAAGTCAAAAATAACCAGTTTAATCCCCAATTGAGAGGTGGCGCACGATGTTGAGCAAGGGCACTCTTAAGTCACCTCTCGTCTAGAATAGACGTCGTCTATCCCCCTAGTACCGTAGTTCGACGGGGCAGGATCTCTCTTAGGCACTGATTTTGACCAAGAAGTGCAATTAGATTACTTTGATATACCGTATAGGTACGAGTCTAGGGTTGTAGCTTTCATAAATGGTTTTCTCATCCCGCGAAGGGACCGACCACGTACTAGTACTACGTTGGCAATCGGGACATGTGACCGTGCGGCTTACAATAGGACAAAGGCTCAGGTCGCTCCAACATGGGTGTATCAATATACCTTTCAAAATCACCCGATCAAATGATACTGATGCCCCAATTTTATATACCTTACGGTACGTGATTGGAGTTGTGATTTTCATGAATGACGTCGCATCTCCGAGGAGACCGGACCACGCACTAGTGCCACGTTGGCTATTAGAGACATACAAGCGTGCAATGTAGTAAAGTAAACATGCTAGTGATGTGTGCAAATAGGATAGGATGTGCCCGGGGCATTTTCCAGATGAGTGGGCCCGTTGGCCAGATCAAACCATTCCTACATGGAAGCCACATAGCTCAAAGACTACCAAATCCATTACATCCACATTAAGATCATGTAAGCACATTAAAATATACCTATAGAGACCATTAGTCCACAAGGGTAGCACATTCATAGTTAAGCATCAACCAATCGATTTTTTTTATCATTTTTTTTTATTTTTACGAATGAACTAATCATGAAAGGACTTCTCTTTTTAATTTTATTTTTTTATGGTCCAACCGATGATCGCTTTGAATTTTTATTTTGATCAATCAAAAAAGTGGCGAGCGGTACGCCCTAAGTTTAATAAAAAGTGATCAGTTTGATCTTTTGAAGTTTTAAAGATAAAAAAAATGAAGTCCAAGAGGAAAGTTGCCAAGACTGACGTAAGGAACAAACTAAGCAAAAAAAAATTAATTAATTATTTTTTTTTGTGCTCATTTTGAGTCACATTGCCTCTAGTTTTTGGCTTGGGCCAAAAAAAAAAATTTCTTTTATGCTTTTTTTCTACTCATTTTGTATCCCGACAAAACGTCAAACAAAAATGCTAGCGTAAACGATAGTAAACGAGCTCAAAAATCGATTTTGACTTGACAAAATCTTGTCGACTTTATATCATTTGGAAGAAAATTTAGTTCTATCCCAAATCGATATGTCCTAATAGTTAATTGGAAATCGGACGAGAAAGTTACAATCAGTTTAAGTTCGACTGTCCATTCGGCAAAAAAAAGAAAAATGATTTTTTTTTCTTTTTTTTTTTACTCATTTTGAGGCACATTGCCTCTGGTTTTGGGCTTCGGCCAAAAAAAAATTCCCATTTTATTTTATGATATGCATGCTTAAAAGACATATAATCGGATAAATAAAGGAAAAAATCGATTTTTTCCCTTTTTTTTTTTTTTTTTTAACCCAAGTGAGTAAATAAAGAAAAAGAAATCCACCTAAAAAATAAATACAACAAATAATGTTAGCTTGCAAATAAGACTATTTTGAAATTTTTTTTTTTTCAAAATGACCGAGTTGACACGAGGGTAGAGCCTTTACTCCTCAGTGGAATCGCCAAGCTGTACATACGTGATTTCGTCATTACAATGGCTACATCTACTAAGGATTGGAGTCGCCACCATTCATTTTTGTAAGTGGGTGTCAATGGTCACCCGATGTACATATTTCGAAAAAATGACATTTTGGCATTTAGTGACTCACAATGGATAGGAACTAATTGAACCTTGAGATTCGTGGTAAGTGGCTCGATTGAAGAAAATGAAAGGTGTTAGGCACCCTTTTCTCCCCGTCAAGTGGTGGTAACATCAACTCAACTCGATCATTTTAATCAAAAATATAAGACAAAAGTGAAGTGCCACGTGTTGTGTATTTGTACCCTAAATAGGGGTTTACTTTCGGCTCGATCATAAGATCATCCCATTGATGGAGATGATCCTTATAGATCCTTAGCCTTGAGGTCCATTCATCCTAAGTCATCTAAAATAAAATGAAGATGAGAGGGGATAATAGAAGAGAGAGGAGGAGAGGGTAGAGAGAAGAGGGAGGGTATGGAGTCTTGAACCTACCTTGAAGCTTCTCTTCTCTTCTTTCTTTCTTCTTCTATGTCTTCTTGAGTCCTTAGTAGACTATGAGAGAATGTGTATATATATTTTTTTTAAAAGATTATTATGAAAGTAGAATAGTAGAGGAGAGGTAAGTAGAGATTTGAGTTCTTTTTTTTATGTGAGACTTGGTAAGAGATTTTTTTGTGAGAGTTGGGGGCCTTTTTTTGGGAAGAGGAGGAGGGTATTTATAGATATTGAGGGATTATTTTAGGGATATAATGGGATGAAATGAAGAGAAGTGGTAGAATGGTATGGGGTTTAAGATAAAAGTGGGGGTAAATTAGAGATGATTGAAGGGTATTTGTGTAAGAAGGGTAAATGGGTTGTTTTACAATCCAAATGGGTTGGATCTTTCAACCCATTTGGGTTGAGTATTAAATGGAATAAAATAAATGAGAGTGGTTGAGAAGATGGGATTGTGTAAAAGAACAATTAATTGGTGAAGTGAGTTGAGGGGATGTGATTTTAATTAAAAGAAGGGTTGTGTAAGAGGGTGGTTGATGATATTTTGGGAGGGTGTGGGAAATTATGCCATGTGTCAAAATGGGTGAAGATGAAGGGTTGAGATGGGTTAATGGGAGAGGATGAGTGTTTGATTTGAGAGGAGGGGTATGGGTTTAGATTGTAAATGTGAGTTTTGTAGGGAATGATGAGGGTAGATTAAGGAAAAATATAGGTTAGGGGTGTGGGTATATTAGATTTTTTTTTAGAGAAAAGGTGATGGGTTGATGTGGGTAGATTAGGGGAGGTATAGGTTAAGGGTGTGGGTAGATGATGTTTAGAGAAAAGGTGATGGGATAGGTTGGGGATGAGAGAGGTGAGTTGGGGTGATGACATGTGTCCCACCCCTATTATCAAGATGGTAATTGGTTGATGTGGGTTAGGATTATGGATGTGAATTGGATATGGATAAAGGTTTATGGGCTTTTTAGTGTGTTGGACTTGGGTTATGGAATGGTTTTAGGTTATTGGATTGGGTAGTGTTTGTTTTGGATTGGATTTTTTAGGGTGGGTATGTTTTAGGTTTTACGTGGTGTGGGATTGGATTTAGGTTAGGGATAAGGTGAGGGATTGATTTTAGAGAGATGAAGGTTAGTGGGCCGTAAATGGGCTTAGAGTATTTTTGGTTTCGACGATGGAGCGGTGAGGGGTAAGGAAGGTGAGATGGTCCCAAGTCTCATTTTATATTTTTTTATCTTTTTAGGAATTTTTTAAATTACTGGATTGATCGAAATGCCACGTGTTGGCAAATCAGGCTTTTTAGGCCCGTCAGATAATTTCATTTAGAATTCATCATTTTCGATTTTTGGAATGACATGGCGAATATTGGGAAAGCGTAAGGTAGGCCGAGTCCCTTTCGTGGGCCCCCTAGACCCTTAGGGGTCTTAAAGGCCTTGATTCGATCAAAATGTCATATTTCAATTGATTTGGGCTTTTAAGGCCCGTTGGCAATTTTTATTAAAAAATGTGTATTTTTGGGCCCTTTTGAGTAGGGGCCCGTTCAAATTGGGGTGTCTACACAAACAATTCCTACTAATAACCTCTCCTAACATGAAAAAGTAAGCATTCTCAATAATTCAATTCATGCAAAATTTTACAATATAAACTAGATTAATTGGTATATATAACCATGGATGAACAACTAAACAGTTAAAATCCACATTACATCAATCAACAGTACTCATATTATAACATTTTCTTTTATACAAGTCTAATTAATAAAATTGAAACAGTAAACATGTTTTTCATTTTATAATTCAAAATAATGGAACAGATACATAATACACAATGGTGGAGTAGTAAAATTAGGAAGTTGGGATTCTACGACTGGATCACTTGTAATCAGGACATATTCCAATACTTTATTAACTGTTATTTTTTTATTTTGTAGCTAATCGATGCAGCTTACCACACTTGATTAACCATTTGTCCGGCTCAAGTTAGCTATTTAACGTGATCATAAGCAATGGGTCTCTTCTTGACGTGTCAAGACGTTTAATTACTATAGACTATTAGTGATCATTGACTAGCCATCATTGTCTATGCCTATCAAGCGTGCATGTGATTCCCATTATACATCCCCACTTATGTACGACCACATTTATATTACACGTTTGCTGAAAAAGATAGAAATGAATAAACTTGAATTCTAGTTGTGACGTCATTCTCATACGTGTCTCATATCGATTATGAGCTTGGTTGTCCCTACTGTACATCCCAAGATAGTATATCACTCCAGATGATATGATGGATTATCCCTTCAGGTATTCATAAGTTTTTAACAGCTTACAAAATAACTACATATATATATTATTATTTTTTCAAAAAAAAAAGAAATTAACATGATAAAGTTGAGAATATATATTATGTTTCCTATCATGAAATTGTGACCATCCGGCCTAAATTAAATAACAATACAGAAATGTAAAGAGCGTCTCGCATTACCAGAAAATAAATAAACGTGCAAGTCACCTCGTGACAACAGAAAGCAAATTAACCCTGGATATTCGTTCATCAACCCAAACATAACATTATAATGTAAAATGTAGACATCATCCCTCGGGTATGATTTTGACATTTTATCTTTTCATCCATTTTTCCTTTTTTTCTATATTTGCACTTTTCAAACTTTTCGAACATAACATTCTTTTTATGATATTTATTAAGTCAATATAAATTTAATAGAATATTAAATATGTAGATACGTGGATTTCACCATTACGACGGCCACATCTACTAGGGATTGGAATCGCCACCATTCATGTTGTAAATGGGTGTGAATGGTCACCCAATGTACATTTTTTGGCATTTTAGTGACTCACAATGGATAAAGAGTAATCAAATTTTGAGATTCGGGTAAGTGGCTCGATTGGAGAAAAGGGAAGGTGTTAGACACCTTTTTCTCCCTACCAAGTGGCGGTAACCTCTACGCAACTCGGTCATTTTAATTTCTTTTTAAAAGGTGAAAAAAAAAAATGCCACGTGTCGTGCATTTTGTACCCTAAGTAGGGATTTAATTTTGGCTCGGTTATAAGATCATTCCATTGATGGAAATGATCCTTATAATCCTTTGCCTTGAAGATTACATTCATCCTAAGTCATCAAACATAAAATGAAAAGGAGGGGGTGATAGAAGAGGGAGGAGGAGAGGGTAAAGAGATAGAGGGGGAGTGCACTTCGAACCCACCTTGAAGCTTCAAAGTCACTTTTCTCTCTTTCTTTCTTCTTTTTCTTCTATACTTTTTAGGTCCTTGATGAGTTATGAGAGTGAAATTCCTTTTTAAGTAGATGGTATGAGAGAGTAGTGGAGATAAGTAGAGAGAGTAGAATTTTTTCTTAGTGAAAACTTGGTAACCCTTTTTGGAATGAGGGGAGGGGTATTTATAGGTGTTGGGAGGATATTTAGGGGTAAAATGGGGTGAAGAGTTGAGATAATAGATAATGGCATGGTTTTAGAAGTGAAGGGTATGAAATTTGGAGTGTAAGTAAGGGTAATTGTGTAATGAGGGAAATGGATTGTATTTTAACCCAAATGATTTGGATCTTACCCAAATGATTTGGATCTTACCCAAATCCATTTGGGTAGAGTATTTGGTGGGGTGAGATGAGTGATGTTTGATGGGGGGAATGGGGGTGTAAGAGGGTTGTTTATAGAATGAGTGTTAGGTTGGTTGAAGAGGTGAAGTGTGTAGATTTAGGAAAATGGGTTATGTAAGAGGTTGGTAGATTGGTTTTTGGGAGGATTAAGGGGATGAAGACATGTGGCAATCACAATGAGAGGGTGAGGTGATGAGATTGGTTGATTGGTTGATGGTGGTTATTTGATTAGAGAGAAGAGTATGGGTTTGTTAGTTGATGATGAGGGGGGTATGGGTTGAGGTGATTTTATTGGAGTGTTTTAAGGAAGGTGGTGGGTAGAGATATGGGTTGTGATGTGGGTGGTTGATGATATTAGAGAATGATGATAGGTTAGGGTTGTAGGGTATGGGTTGTGATGTGGGTGGTTGTTTATGGTAGAGAATGAGGATAGGTTAGGTTAGGGTAAGGTATGAGTTGAGATAATTTTGGAGGGAAGTGATGTGGGTTAGATGAGTTGTTTAGAGAATGATGATGGGGGTAGGTGATTAGATGAGGGAGATAAAAGAGGATGATGACATGTGTCATCTTTTGGTGTGAAGATTGTGATTGGTTGATGTAAGTAGTAGTTAATGGATTAGGGTTGTGGGTTGGATAATTGGATATGGATAGTGTGATGTCTCGTGGGCTTTTAGTGTTGGGCTTTGGGTTGTAGGTTATTTTGGACTGGGTAGGACTTGTTTTGGATTGGATTTTGAGGGTGGGTAGGTTTTAGGGTTTAGGTGACATGGGGTTAATTTTAGGTTAGGGTGTAAGGTGGGAAATGGGTTTTTTGGAGTATTGAGGGTTCATGGGGCTTTGAATGGGCTTAGGGTATTTGTGGATTCAGAAACGGAGCGGTGGAAGTAGAGAAGGGGTAGGTATCCCAAGTCTCACATTTTTTAATTTATTAATTTTTTTGGGATTTTTTGAAATCATTGATTTGATCAAAAATGTCACGTGTTGGCAATTTGGGCCTTTTAGGCCCGTGGGAGAATTTTATCGATTTTTTGGATACAAGCGTGGAGCGGTGAAGGTTGAGACAACGTAGGATGAGTCCGGTCCCTTTAATAGGTCCCTTAGACCATTGGGTGGTCTTAGGGGCATCAATTCAATCAAAACTGTCATTTTTTAATGTTTTGGGTCTTAGAAGCCCGTTGGCCTATCTTGTCGAAAAATCGGTGTTTTGAGTGGAGCGGGGTAGATGGGAGCATACCCAATCTTTTCGTGTAGGTCCATTAGACCCTTAAGGGGTCTTAGAGGCCTTGGTTTTGACAAGAGTGCCACATTTCAATGATTTGGGCTTTTGAGACCCATTGGCCAAGTTTATTGAAAAGTTACTATTTTTGGGCCCTTTCGAGTGAGGGCCCGTTCAAATTGGGGTGTCTACAAAATCAATTTTTCAAGTTTTGAAATTCATTTTAATCATTCAACTGAAACACTAACAAAATTGAGTCAAAACGGGGCCTTGGTTGAGACACAGAACAATCTACCAAAACGGGGTCTGGCGGTAGTTGGTAGTGGTACCGCCAGAATGTACTACTACAGGTGGCGATGGCACCGCCACTGCTGCCGACAGCACTACATAGCCTACACGAAAATTGGATTTTTTTTTCTAGTTTTTCGATTGTTCTTCATCGGTTCTTCGATACATTAATCCACCCACATATCGATTATTAAAAATCACAATTAAAACACATCAAACATGTATGTTTCGCATGAATTTGAAATAAAAGAAGAAAATTCCACGTTTTAAAATAACATCACAAATTTGCTAAATCCTAAATGAAATTTTCGAAATCTATGATTACCAATAACAATTGTAAATCTCCTATCAAATTCGTGGTTGTTGGAAATGAAGAAACAACATTGAAATCAAGGTGCATAACACGGGAATCGAGGTTAAATGTAGCTGATGTTTGAAAATATCCAGTGGTTTGTGAAGATCTCGATGATGATGCTCTCTTTTCCTTCTATAATGGATGACGAATTCAACTTTAAGTAGATGAAATCTCGAGTGGAAGATGTCGAAACCCAGTCAACGATGTGACTGATTTTTTATGGAAAAGGAACAAAAAGAAAGGAAATCAATGATCCAAGATGGTGAAGTCGTAGAGCTCGTCGACGTCGACAACTTTCTTTTCTTCTTAGATGATCAACGAGGTCCCGTTCACAACGAATATCGAGGCAAAGACGATTGAAACCCTCGGGTCTAGGTCTCTAGTTTTGTTTCTCTTGGAGAAAAAAATGAACTTAAAGGCTTTATAAATCCTTTTATATAAAGAAAGTATGACAAAATCAGTATTTCTAATTTATTTGTATATTTGACACTAGTTCGAATTTTCGAGGTAGAAAATTGATGAGTGAATACTCTATTCTTTATCATTTTTCGTTGCGAACCTAATCTCATTTGAACAAAAATTCACCTTTTAAATCCCATCTGACTCAAAGATCGAAGATTTTGTAATTTTTTCGTTCGAACTCGAATTTGAGCGTGTTTACAGGATAAAATATGTTTTCGGTCCTTTCGAATCCAATGGTGAGGTCAAATTTCATTAAAAGTGAACATAACAAACTTTAAAAAGATTTATCCAAAGTCAACATCATCATTATCCTTAGAGACCTCAATAGGATCAACATGTACGACAACGTCCTTCAGGGTCAGCTCGACCTTCTTCGATTTGGTTTTAAGCTTGTTGTAGGCCTTCTCCCAATCCTACTCTGAGTCATCGAGCTGAGCCTGAAGGAGAGTAAGTTGGTCCTAGCCTTTTCTTTTTCTACTTCCTTGGCCTCCAACTGCCCTTTGACCAGGGTAAGTTTCCCATTCGCTGAGGTGAAATCCTTCCTCACCTGTTCTAGATTTTTCTTCGAGCAATGTAGCTCGAACCTCATGGCATCCAGGTTGCCTTGGATCTTCAAAGTGTTGGATGCGATAGCATCCCTCTCGCTAAACAACTTCTTCACAGCTACCTCAGCGTTATCGCAATCGGTAATGGCCGCGTCTCTAGATTGTCTAAGCTTCTGGACATCGTGTTGAACCTAAAAAGAAAACTCAAGTGTCAGACCTCGGCAAATAAATATTAAAAGTAGAAAAGTTAAGAGAACTGAGAAAACTCACCGTAGCCATTGCTCAGAATAGGTAATAAAAGAACCGAGCAAAGTCTTAGTCGAAATGATTATTAGTGAGCGCCCTATCTTTAGGGAGGTAGGATGACTCGAACATTTCCCGTGCAGCCCTTGAGTTGATAAGGGTGGAACATTGGTCCATAACCGGTTGGCCGGCCACAAATGGGGAAACAACCTAGGAAATGCTTGGAAGGTTGCTTCCCTTAAGCCTCGACCCAGAAGTTGAAGTCGAGGCTTGGGCTGAAGTAGTGGGAGTTGGAGCAACGAGGGTCAGAGTAGTAGTGGTTGGAGCAACAAGGGCCTCGAAATGACCAGTGTTGGAAAAACGGGTGCCGGTGCCCCTCCTCAACCTCTTTAGAAGAGGATGTTCATCTTTTTCTTCCTCCGCCCCATGACGAAGCGAAGGTGACACCTCCATCACCTCATCATCGGAGGCATTGGATTTGATAGTGGATGCCGGTCAATTCGATCGAAGAGACATATCTTCATTGTCGAGAGGCCAAGGCTTGGTATTTGACCGTTTTACTTGCTCGCCCTCCGTGCTAGAGTCGACGGGTGCAAGGAAATTGGTAACCCGGTGATATTACTCCAAGTTGGAGAGTATGTGGGTTATGATCACCAAATCACTAACTCTATATCTTTGTCCAGATTTGCAAACATGAGAAGACAAGAGTTACATCTCTGAAGACAGAAAGAAAAATTATAAAAGGGTGAAAGGAAGGAAACTCATCGATTCTTTTGAACGAGTTGAACGCAAACGGGGGAAATTCATCCCCAGGTGCGCTCTCCCACCGACCAATTAGTTTGATTGGGAACAAAAACCAATTGTCTGAGTCAGAAAGCTCGAACAAGGACGGTTTTCCTCTCTGCTTAGGGCACCTCCTCAAAGAGAATTGGGCTCTTATATCAAGAAGCTCGAGCTGAAGACCTTCTTCCAACCGAGCATTCATTTGATTGATGATGTAAATAAAACCGTAAAAATTACCACTCATTTGACTAGGAGCCCTCTTATAAAAGTTTAAGACTTCCCGAGTTAACTAGTTAAGAGGGACTCCAAGGCTAGCTTTAAGCTGCCTCTAGTACACTGCAATGGTACCTTCGGGAAGGCCATGAGAAGATGATGGCTCATCCGAGAAAGCAGTGCCCACGTCGTCAGGAATAACAAAAGTATTCCTAATCTCATATAGTAGAGGACATGCGGAGGAATAGGTATTCACCCTCGCCATGGAAGAAAAAGAAGATGAAGATGAAGAAGATTTGAGGAGAGGGGGACGGGTTTTTTCTCTAACCTTGTGTTTGAAGGAAGATCCTGAAAATGAAAATACTAGTAATGGATACTTTGTTGAGGAAGACTTGTTGGCGCCAAGCTAAGGAGAGCGCAAAGATGAGAGCGAAATTGGCAACAGAGAGCTAGAAGAGAAGAAAATGAAAAATAAAAAAGAATGAATGAGAGGAAATGGGGTATTTATAGACCTCAAAAGCCTCGAGATGTGCAACAAATGAAAAACCCTGATACACTCAAAAAATGAGACAATAATGAGTGAAACGAAGCATTAATGGGCACGGGAAATGATGAAACAGTACGAACACGCATGCACTATTGACCACTGGCAAGGTGACACGTGTATATGATGCATAAATGCGTCGTAGTACAAAGCAGTCGCCAGCGCGTCTTACGAAAAAGCCATTTAGAGTGCCGCCTTGGAAGTTTGAACTATCAGACCTTAGATTTAATGCAATAATTGGGAGTCTACTGATCAACCGTCCAACAAAAAGTTGCCACATGTCACAGTTAATAATGTTGTTTAGGAGCCTCGGATCAAGATCCAAAACCCCGAGAGGGTGTATTGTGAGGGATATTTTTTGAAAAAAGTAACACGTGACAATCTTGAGAAAATGTAGCCGAACACTTGAATTACAAGAAAAATTAGCCGAACATTCAAAATAATAGAGAAGGAAAGAAAAGGCCGGTTTAGCCTTTAACTGAACTCCGAGGGAATGTACTTGAGGTGCGGGAGTTACAAATCCCATAAAATAAGGAGTATAATTGTACCCACGGAAATCAAGGCAAAATCCCTAAATGGGTGTAACCGTTTAACATAAATCAAGGAGAAAATCTGGGAAGATCTAAGGGATGAAACCCCTATAAATACGTAGGTGCAAGGCATTGATAGATATGCAATTTCACTCTGAAAATACCCTACTTTACTTTTTATATTAAAAATCATGACTTGGACGTTAGAGTAGTGTTGTTGTAGGCACACCAAGGAATACAGGAAGACAAGAGTTCTTTTATCAATGAGAATCTTGAGGTAATGCAAGTTTTTGCTTCTACAATTAACACCAAAGCTAAGCAAGTGAGGAAGAACCAACCCTAAGCCTCTATTTATAGATAAAAATTTGAGAACTACCGGTCTAACCACTTGTTTTCAAGATAATACCATTAGTGGACCATTTGAATGGAAAACAGGTGGTTGAACCACCTATTTCCTTAATAATATTGTTTTCATTTAAAAAATTTAACCATTAATTTAAAATCGATTGTCCAATCGTTGGTTTTCAAAGGGGCAAAATTGGTAATATAAAATTCGATGGTCAAACCCTTGTCTACCTTTTTTTTTTTATAAAAAATTTTATAAAGTAGTTCTTGTTTTAATAATTTTTCGTTAAAAGAGAGAATGGTAAATAACTTTTGAGAAACTATCAATAGCTCTGTTTACAAATATTAATTGAATTGAATATAAGCATGTTAACCCTGAGGGGGCGGCTCAATGGCAATTTTGAATCCAATAAGCAGTGAGAGTCACAATATGACTAGTATTTCCTCGGAGTCACCCGCGAGGGTGCACCCTCACTTACTTGGTGTGTGTGATGTGCGGGGTGTTGTACGTGCCCAGGGGGGAGGGGACCCATATGCCTTGGCTCCGACCCTAGCTCTTCTAGTCCCCCTAGTTGGACATAAGTTTGGACACCCCCGTCGTTAAAAAAAAAAAAGAAATGATATATAAGCATATCTGAATTAGACAAAAAATATATTTGGTATCCAAATTTAAATTCAAAATCCAACGGATGTTATGAATTAGAGTTGTGATAATTTGACTTCCCCACGTGGCAAACTCAATCGACTACCTGACATGACAAGTTTGGGAATTGTAAATCTGCACTCCTCAGGATACACGGTTGCACTTCCTCAGATTATCACGACTCTATGAATTAATATTCAAATTCTAATTTGATTAACTTATCAAATACCCTATTTGTATGATAAGTAAATTGGATTGGAATAATCTCCAAAATACGAAGTCATGGCATGCCCCTTGAACTCAGTCTTATGTGACAGATCAATAAAAAAAATCTCGAAAGTCTTTGTGTCTTCAACTCCATAGACACAACTTAAATATTCTTCCCTCAAAATTTTTCTTCCCTCAAAATTAGTCATCCTCAACTTAAATATTCTATCTACTTCAACTTACGAACCTTAGGCCAAATAGGGTTTTGGGAGAGAGAAAAAATAATAGAATTTTTAGTGTCATTTTCAAAAAGGATTATTATATAGTTGAAAATGATGGGCTAAAGTTGGAGATGAGGTTAAATAGATTAAAATAAATTTACCACGGAGATTAGAGAGCTTGAAAATGATGGTTTTTGAGAGAGAAATTAAGAGGTTTTTAACATAAGGTTGAAAATGAGAGGGATTTTCTTGGATGGTCGCTAGGACGTTAGTGGAAAAGATGATCTAGAGATTTAAGATCTTGAATACGATGGATCTTGAGAGAAAAATCAAAGTTATTGATTGAAGTTGGATGTGAGAGAAAGAGGGGGGCCATCGAAAAATCGTTAGGGTCACATAGTTCACAACTTGCAAGCCTAGGTAGCACGGAGTGGAGCCCTATGAGAGAAAGATCAAGGTTGAAGAGAAATGAGGATTATGTTATCCTTTATTGAATTTAAACTTGCAATATATATTTATTTACTTGGGTGCATGATTTGAATTATTTTTATTTTTTTTAAATAATTACATTTCCAAATTGTACAGATGTTATAAAAGAATACTAAGTGGCAGGGCTTTTGCAAATGCACATGCACTAGAAAGATTTATTTGTAATTTAAAATACTAATTAACGGTTTTTTTTTAAGATTACATAGTGAAAAAGGATATTTTTGTTATTTTCAAAACTAACAAACATGATTATAGACTCGTGCGATTACAATTGTTTGGTGTTTGATCAAAAGGACCTTAATTATATTAAGTCAAAATGTAGAGGTGGGAGCATTTGTGAGATCCAAATTTGATGTCTGAAGCACTTCTACTCCACCTTCTCTCAATATGATAGTAAAGACTAGTGGGTGCTGCATATGAGTTACTATTCATTTAAGAGATCGCTTTAGAAATTTCAAATAGATAGTCGAGACTTATAATAGTTTTATCATTTAATGTAATGCAATGTAAATGCAACTAAAGTGAATTTTGTATAAGATTTACACCCTCTCTTTATTAAGTATAAATTCCAAAGCTGATCTTATTACATAGTAAAAAAGATTTTTTATAATTTAAAACATTGATTAAGGTTTTTTTTTGAAGATTACATAAAAGGGATATTTTTGTAATTTGAAAACTAAGCAATTCTATGTTGCATTTTGCTTGTTTTTTTTACCAAATTGAGCCTGATTTTATTAAATTTAAATAAAAATTGAGGGTATTTATAACTACTCAAATTTTGGTGTCAAACCACTTGTGGAGTCTTCTCTCATGTAAAGGCACTTTAATAATTTTAAATTTAACTTTGTATAAGATTTGCTCCTCTCATTACTTTGTAAGAGTAAAAGAAACATAATTAAGTGAATATTTGTAATTTGAAAAAGTTAACTAGTGTACATTTGCATCAACAATATTCACCCTCCTCTTGGTATAATTGTAAGAGATATACGAGTAGTTATAATATTATTCATAGAGTAGGACTAGCCTGACCAACTTAGTAAGGAAAAAAAGGGCTTACTAAGGCTCATCCACAGTCAAAACAAAAGCTCGAGATTCTTAATGAATTACAAGGATTTGTTTCGACGGTAGATGAGATGTACCCTTACTTAGTTAGTCAGGAAAGTGTTTTTGTTATTCATATACAATTTTTTAAGTATATATATTGTCTTTTGAAACAAACAAAAAAGGATATAGGATTGACCTCTCACATATATATTCATTACCAATACAATTAAGTTGAATACAAAATGGAGCTTTGATGACCAAAAAGAAGAGATTTGTTAGAATTAGCTTCCGTATTCGTTTCTCTAAAAACAAATGAGAAGGAAATATCTTCAAAATTGGATGGACACAACATTAATCACTCTGTGTGATCACAAGTCTTCCCATAGGGAGCCTCTCTGATGATAACCCCAACAAGTCAACTTCAAGTGCCCAAGATTGACAATAAGGCTATGGAAAGGGAGGAAGTAATGACAAACATTGTCTAAGATTAATCTTCCAACTTGCTAAATAGGTAGGAATTTATTCTGAAAAATTCTCCATTAAATCTTATACGCAATTAACTAACCAGTCTTGCATTTTTGAGGCTGCCATTGAAGCTTGTCTTAGTCTTCCTCAAATAGCTTTAGTGCTGGCCCATTCCCCGGCAGTAATTAAGAGGTCGTAGGCAGATCTGAGCATGAAATATCCCGTCTTCCTTTCCTTCTAATCTGTTTGCCAAGTTTAGTCCAAGGATCTAGAACAGAGTTTGGAGAACTCACTCTCTCCCCCCTTTGCATTAATAATATGAAGCTGCGAATCATAGCGAAGCTTGCTAGAGAACTTGTGCACAAGAATTCGCCTTCAGATAGACAAGGTTCGTGCCAAAACAAGCTGTCCTTGCTATTTCCTATTGTGTGCCCAGTATCCATCTTAGTCTTTGCTTCCCCAAGAAATATCAGTAGGGGGATTCATGGTCTAGAGATGATTAGTCTAATAATCATCAATAATGGAGCAGATTTGGATCGCTCACGAGCAATCCAATAATCAACGATCAACCCTTTAATAAACTTATTTGGATGGAACAGTTTATCCATTCGCATAAGAAAAGTCCAAAGGATCAACCCCATTGCATGGATGAGCTTAACCATCGGCCCACTAGCAAAGAAAATATTTTCAATCAAATAATCGATGGCCCTGGATCGTCAAATACAGACAATCCAATCATATGCAAGAATAGTCTCCCCAGTTCCTATAAGATAAGCATTCTCAAAGCTTTTGTTTTACCATCACAACAACAAATCATTTTCAATAACTCTCATTTCCACAAGAAAGAGATGAGAAAGAAATTGTAAATTAGCTGATAATAACCACAACAAACTTACTGTATTCTCTTCATTAATTTTTTCACTCTTTCTGTATTTTTCAATTCAAATCTCAAAGGGATTGATGACCAATCCCTTCAGACAGATTTTATTTACTGCTGTATAACACAAATGTTAAGATTGCAGCTACAAAACATACTCACAATACATGATCTGAAAACCACCACCTAGCAATTTTCTTATAAGAAAATAAAAAGTCTCAGTAAAAAGAAGATAATAAAACTGATGATTTCATCTTTAATATTATGCAAATAAAAGCAAACCCAACCGGGCAATTTGGGGCGTTACATGCAGTTGCAGTAAAAATACCCTTAACAAGATGCATGGCAACTCCAAAGACAGCTTAACAAATGGGAAGTCAGCAGCTCCTCTGTACAGGAAATGAAGATATGCTCAATCCTAACAGTTATTGTAGGAAAAACATTGTGTAGTCTAGGGTTTGCAGCAGAGGTATAGATCTAACTTCGCTTTGTATTGGCCGGAAAGAAACCTTTTGAAGGATGATCAAGAGAATATGCAGGCCAGCTTCTTCTCAAGACCATCATCATCTTCACCGTTCTCAGCTACCAAGTCATCCTCATCTTCATCAAAATGACAATTACGCTTCTCTGACCCAACATAATCTTTCTTTGATCTTCTGCTAGTGTCTTCTGACGTAGTTCTGCTCTGACAACCAGCTTTCGTAACACCATCGTCTTCACTTGCCCAGGCTTTTCTTTTTTCTTCTTTGATCTGGGCAAGGGTCTTCGGTCCTGTAAATGGGATCGATTCCTCAGTGGGTCTCGTCTCCCTTGAAGTCGGGCCCCTGAAAACTTCTGATGGAAGAAACTGTGGTCTAGCTTGCCATCTTCTTTCCCTTTCACGATGCCCGGACCTGTTACGTCTTAGCTTTGAGCGCCTCATCCAACTTCGTCGATGGCTGCCGTTTGATTCATCATCTTTTTCACTATGCACACCAACCATATTTTTCCCCACCTCGGATGCCAATCTCCCATGGCGACGGTGGCCCATGTCATGACTCTCATGCCGTTCTTGGCTCCTGCCACTCATAAAGGATGATCCACGCCTTTTTGGGTTGCGGCACGCTTGATGGCCATTGATCCTCCTACGTTTCCTTAGGTGCTCCCGAAGATCCATGCAGTTCCGATCATTCACTTCAAGTTGTCTAGGCAAGAATTTTCTCTTCTGGAATGGGTGCTCGGGAACTCTCCCGCCATAATGAGTAACATTGTCATCCTCCACATCATCGTACGAGTCATTTATCTTGTGCTCGTAAAAAATCCCCGAATCTGGGTGGTACTCCATAGGATACCCAACAGGATCTTCATAATCATAGTGGACCAAATGGGTATTGACCTCCATAGCCTCCCTATCGTGGACCAATAAGTACTCCGAGTCATCCTCATAGCCCAAATTCTCCAATCCATCATCCACAAGTACATCTAACCCTGGAGATGATTCCCACAATTCCTCAGCTTCAGTGCAATCGCCTACTCGCTCCTCTGAACTCTGATCTGGGCACAAAAGGGATCCGCTATCAATAAAGTCTTCTGCTATTAGTGGGGTGACCATTGCCTCTTCACAGTCAGGGATAGATATCTGAGGAGAGGGGCTCCGCTCCACATCATTAGGAATTGATTGATGAAAATTATCTTTAGCATCAGATGGATTAAGAGCTGCTTCAATCAATTGAGGTCCTGTATCACTTCCTGCGGATGATTTATTTTCTAGATGGACATTTGTGATGGTGAGAACTGATTTTGAGGCTTTCGAAGAAATGTCGTTGGGACCATGCATGAAAGAGCATTTGTCACCCTTGTTGCAAAATCCATTGAAGTAAAAATAACAAGGTACATTGGTCTTCTTCGTGGGCAAAGCGGCAGGCTCTGATGAAGTTTCAGGGCACCCATCCAATGGCTGCAAAAGGAGCAATAATTGGTTTACAAGGTATCATTAGATGACTAAACACAAATATAAAGTTAGGATGTCAAAGCCAACAACATAACCATACACTTCATGAATAACCCAAATGAGTGAATCTAAATGTGTCAAAACAGAAGATGATTTTGGATTCAATACAAAATTTGAAGATAAAAGTGATGTATAAAAATGATTTGGGAATCGAAGGACCAAATCCTTTTTTTCCCTGATTAGTGTGGGGACAAATTTGATGGCAATACAGGAATAAACACCACCAAATTTTCCGAATAAATCTAGATAAGGAAGAGAGTTATTTGCAATTGTTTTAAGGTATTTGATGGCGTAAGCTACAAAGAAAGAGTGCAAAACTCAAGTGAAGCATGCCTAAAGGACATGACTAGCAACCCTGAGGAACAAAAGATGAAGTAAACCACAGGGTTCAACGTGTTTTTGCAAAAACATAGTCAAATGAACATCTGGGCAACGGTGCTGCACCAGAGACAGAATTGAAATATAAATTTAAAGCTACCAAGAGCGTTTTTCTCTTCTCCCTTCACTACTCTATGCTAAGTTTTTTCATTCTTCTACTTTCATATACTTTCTTTAGGTCATATTTTCATTACTCTTCTTCAACATTAGTATCTACAAGTCTACAATTATTCAAGATCAAGAATTGAAGAAGCAAGTCTGCAAATCTTTCATTTCATCATCAACTTCTCTTTTAGAAGTAATATTCAAGCAAACTTGGAGAGTAGAGAGAGACATGGAAAACCTTTGGTTGCACTCATAGTATTAAATTTCGACATATTTCCACGAAATATACCGTAATATTTCCATTTCCACAAGTTCCAACAAAAAATTTTAATTGACAGTTTCTTTTTGTATATATTTTGGTGGAAATCACTATTCATTTCACAAAATATTTCGATGAATAGTGAATTTCGATCAAAATTATCAAATTTTAGGTATAAAAATACAATATTTTGGTGGAAATATTTCGATGAATAGTAAACTTAGACTGAAATATTCTTTTTTTGAAAAAAACTTATAATTGCTTTTAGAAATAACTTGTAAATTACACATAGTATTTACTAATAAAAAATTGCATATAACATTCGTCTGTTGGTATAAATGAATTATGATTAGTTATTTATATATATCATCTTATTTTAATGTGTTCTAAGCATATTAGTGCGTTCATATAAGTACACAGCATACAATCAGCCATGTTTCAATTAGTTGGATACATTAGCAATTTATTCATACTTATTCAAAAAATAAAAGAAATATAATAAGACATGGATGCAATGCTTAAAGGTAATTTATTTTAATGGCTTACATATTAAGTTGTATGTAGTCAGTGCAACATTGTTATTCCTATTACTACTGTTAGCCTCTCAATACATGTGCGCAAGTGTAGCAAAATGTTGTTGATATTCAATTTCACACTCCATATGGTAGTATATTGTATTTTGATGACTTATTGAGTGCGTTTTAATGCTTATTTTATAGTTTCCTAAAGGGTTAATGAAGATTTCTTCAATATTTCCGTCATTTCCAAAAATTGTATTCATTTCCACATTGATCGAAAGATTTCCATTTCTAGACTAACCGAAATCGAAATTTAATACCTTGGTTGCACTATAATGGGTGATGGATGCAGCTGGATATTAATTAACAATCTAGTTAATTTTCCTACAAGTATTACGTTTTTAAAGTCTGTTGATGCATGGTCCCATTCCCATACAGTCAAATATCTAGATTATACAATTGATGAAATAGGATAAGAATATGTTGTCCAAGTTGTCACGAACAACGTAGTCTTGCATGAGGTTGTTGGTCTTCTTCTTATGGAAAAGCCACCTTATTTATATTGTTGCCATTGGTGACACGATGTATAGTCTAATAAAAACCGGAAATGAGAGACCCAAAGTTATGGGAAAGTGACTTGTATTTGTGAAGCTATAAGGTATCACACCTTGGGGATAGGTACATTCTAAATTTATTGGTAGGACTAGAAAAATTGTAGTATTTATGTATATGCATGCCTTATTCCAAAAAAATAACATATAATGGCAATTTTCTTCGCCTTGCAATCACCAATTTGAAACAGCTTTTTTGACACCACAATGCACGCATAAAATAAATTAAATTTTGTAGTGTTGGTACATTGGAACAACGGGTCTTGATCAAAGAAGGTCGAAGAGAAATTGGTCACGCCAAACTATCCTTTCGCTAATGTTTTGGACGGATGCCTCAAGGGCATTAAGTAGTTCATCACCCTTAACGTGTGAAAAGCCATCAATAGGATACACTTATGACTATATTAAAATAAGCTAAATTAAAAATAGTCAAAAATATTTTATATAAATAGCAACATTATAGGTATGTTTTAGACATTATAGACAAGAGATGGGGCAGCCAATTTTCATCTCCTGTGTATCTGGCTACCTATACGCTTAATCCTTCTATCTATGTTTTCTAAGATGTGCAAGTGCATTCAAGCTACCATTAAAAAAACTAAGACCATAGACTATATTATTACAGTAGATTACGTGTTACCTATTTGTGAATGCGACCACGACCAATGATGGAAAATTATTAAAATTTCACATTTATTTTAATTAAGATTGTATTTGGTTCACATCCAAACAACAAATTATATACACAAGTAATAAAAAATTCTAAAGAATAACTTCATCAATCAGGACAAGTCTAAATGTATGGTTGGATATATTGATGTTTGCCAAAAAATAGTCCCCAATAAGGAAGAGCAAGACAAAATATCATCGCAAATGGACTCGCTACAAGGAGTGAGAAAGGATTTTTAGAAGAGAAATCATCACCTGGCATAATGCTACAAAATTTACAAGTATAAATATGATTTTTCATTTAGAATTTAGAAGGTAGAATAATTATTTTATTGCCGAGTACCAAATATTTTGCAATATAGTACAGTTGACAGGTGGCCGACTCACAAAAGGAATCCAATACAAAAGATCACCATCTAAAGAGATTGGCCATAAGAACTATTGGCCTAATATGCTCGACAAAGGGATGTGAGCGCAACAGGAGTACATTTGAGATGGTAAATAGATTCTTTCATAAAATTTAATATAAAAACTAATCAAGAATATTTTGAGAAAAAAATTAAATAATTCAACATATTTTGATTTTCAAATGTTAAATAAATTCACCCCAAGAAGAGGAATCCACTTGAACAAAAGAACCTCAATGACTTGATAGTTGTCTATTACAACCAGTAGTGGTGCTACTGAGTCCTAGGGAGGCGAAAAAAGCTAGAATTCTACAATCCCATCTCCTTTGAGGGATCATTTGAATGGAGAAGACCGACATGGGCCCAAGTTGGACAGGCCACATTTAGATTGACACTAAGAGAAAGTTCAAGTCATCGAGACCTATTAGCAGTTAGGGCCTAGAACTAGTAGATGAGAATGAGATAAAAGAAGTTGAACCGTTGGACGTGGACAAGGAAATAGTGAAATCCAACAAGAAACAAAAGAAAAAGAATGCATTGAAGAAGGTGATTCGATGAGGATGGTGGTAATGATGGAGATATTGTAGTTGTATTTTTCTTAGATGATTCATTTATAAATTTGTGTGCATGTTCATGAATCATATTTAAATTAATAAAAAAATATTCATTTTTTTTTTTTTCAAATTGTCGAGTTTACGCATTCTTCCATACTTGTTAAGCATGCAAATAAAATAAATAAAAATGAAATTGAAAATAAAAGATTAAAAAATATTTCTTTTAGAGTAGTTTAATCATTGCAATTTTTTCCTAACTTCTTTAGATTAGAAATAAAATATTATAATATTTTTCTAGAGTTGTTGTAATAGTTGCAAAAAAAAATTCAGTTTTTCTAGTTTAAGAAAAAATAAAAAATAAAAATAAAAATAAAAAATTCTATGTGAACATATGCTTTTGCATGATTGTATATGCACAGCATAGCATATGCTACTTGACATTGGTATTACTACCTCGCAGAGGTAGCACTTGTTTTTTTGATAAGTTTAAATCTTATTAAAAGGGGACAAGATGGCCCTGAAGAACAAACTTACAAAAAGGCAAGGGCTGCTTAGGCATCCTCTAAATTACAAACCATATCCCACCTGACAACAAGATCCTCATAGAAGATACCTTTAACAACTATGTCCATTCACTCTTTGTTGGAAGGGTAATAGTATCTTTATACTTCTGTTTCTAAGTACTCTTATGTCTTCGCATTGTCTATGTGCTCATTTGTTATTTGTATAAGCTGGTAAGGAAAATTTAGAACGTTCACTCTTTCTCAATATGTAAGAAAGTGAGGTGTGGATTGTGGGACATAATCCACTCTTCTCTCTTTCCTTTTTCTTTTTTTCTTCTTCAGCTTGAAACCCTAGATCTACAGCAAACTTTACATTTGGTGTCAAAGCAAAGAGGATCTCATTGAGGATTGCATATAATACACATCTTTTGCTGCCATCATTGTGACATCATTAGGCCGATCAGCTGACATCGTCAGTTGTAAGGAAAGGTCAGACTTGTAAACCCAAAAATGTGTTTATTGATCACACTATTTTAGTGTTTATGGTCATTTGCAAACAACCATGAATAGTTTTTTGTGAAAGAAAGTGATGTTTTTTTATGTAAACAGCCTTTGGAATGCACAGATGAGGTTGATTTGTATAAATCAGCAGAGTATTTTTTGTATAAACAGCCTTCAGAAGTCTAATTTGTGTAAATTATGACAGATAGTGTGTTCTTTTTGCTGCTTGGGACTCTTCCATGGCCTATACTTTGTCCAGAGTCGAGTTGGTATACTTGAGGTTGTTATCGTTAAAACCATGGTTAGTAGTATTACTGCAAACATTAATTCACCACATCTTGGCCCATTCTAGGAATGCCGGTATGGGAAATATTTCCCTAGATAATCCAGGATTGAAAATCACTACAGTAAAGGTAGATGGATCGAATTGTTTGGAATGTTCTCAGTCAGTGAAGATGTATATTGGTGGATGAGGTAGACTTGACAACACCAATGGAAGGTTAGGGTGTCAATGGGTCCATTTCGGTTTGGTTCCACATAGACCAAAAACCAAAACCTACATAAAACATCAATTCTGATTCCAAATATGATACTCTTGGACAAGAACTAACCCTATTAATAATCAATACCTATAGGGTACCCTATAAGATAGACATTTTCTAGTTTTTACTGAATGAGAAGGCTTTTGTGTTGTGTGCTTGCAACCTCTAATGATGTTAGAAGCTGTAATAATCATGAACTTGAGTCATGTCATGATTAATATTTAATTACTTATAAATAAGTTACAAGTAAAACAAATCCACTCCTTACCTATTTAACCGATGGGTATCTGAAAGAGACCCCATTTTTAATGGGTTCCTAAGATGGCTGCCCAGAACTGAACTGAACTGAAAAAATGATCGGATCCATGATGGTCTACTCAATATCAACTTTTTTTTATAGGTATCAAAATCAATTCCAAATACATCAATGTAATCGGGTGATTGGGTATGTGGGAAAAACTAGATCACTATGGTTCTTACATACTGGCATGTAATGTAGATATTGTTTCTTACAAGAAGAAAGTTGAGTGAACACGGATCTTCAAATTCCTAATAGAGCGTAGTTTAAAGTTCGAATTTGTGGATTCTTCGTATGGAGAAGATTCCATCACTGAATCAAGTACATGCCTATGCGCAAGTTGAAGAGAGTAAGTATAATACAATGCAATAGTACAGAGCCCGAGAGTTCAACAATTACTTCCAATGCTACACCTCAAAGGTAATAGACAATGAGGAATTAAGTGTATAAGTAGAGCACCACCAGATGATAAAGACAAGCTCAAGAGTACTTATCGTGGATCATGCTACACTAAGTAGACCTATTGGGACTTAGTTGGGATGCTCGACCAAAGTTTACTAGACCTGACTCATCAATTGCCCATATTGCAACAGCATCTAGCAACTTAGTTTCTACGTCCGAGCCAACTGATCTGGTTGGTCCTTCCTTGAGGAAGATGGTTGTTGGCTTAGAGGAATTAGAGAGCCTTCACTGCATGAAGTCTCAGTGGGATGGCACAACTATGGTCATCTTTTCTTACATAGGTATCACTGTATATGCCAATCATGCTAGTGCCAATCCTTTCAGCTCTCCCACCAAGATCATTGATACAATGCTTCTAACTATATGATGAGTACATCTTCATTGTTTTCATCCTGATCCACTTGTTCGAGTGTAAACAAAGTTAGGGTTACTAAAGGATCTACTTCTTCTATATTGACAAAAGGAAATAGGAATATTCTCCCACATTTATCTCTATCATATGTTCTTCATGTCCCTAAGGTCACCACTAACCTTTTATCTCTCGGTAACCTCACAAGATCTTTAAACAGTAGTGTTACATTTGTTAACTTCTCGTTGTGTTTTTGAAGACCTGAGTATGGAAAAAGACTATTGGATGTGGTCGTGAGGCTAGTGGTACCCATGATCGAGTCCCCCTTCTCATTCTTCTGTAGCTTGTCAACCTAATAGCATTACTATTGCCAATAAACATCATATAATGCGCTAGCATTATTGGTTGGACAATTTTTCTTTTCATACTTCCAGACTTGTTTAATTCTATTTCCTTCTCTCTTTTTTTTTTTAATTGTGAATTTTCCGAATACTGTCATAAGTCCTATCACTCAAGCAATAATAAATGTGATGTTCCTTTTCAAATTGTTCATTCTGATGTCTGGGAGCCTGTCTTAATCCTATTATTTCATTATTTGGTTACCGTTATTTTTTGACATTTGGCAATGATTGTACTTGTAGTACTTGAGTATATCTTATGAAATTTAAGGACAAAGTGTGTTCTATTTCCTACACACTTCATCAAATGATATGTACCAAAGTTGATAAACCTTTAAATATCATGATGTGACAACAAAAGGAGAATACAATTTTTCTGATTTAGAATCATATCCTTCTCAGTTTCATAGTTGGACTAAGATATTGGTTCAGGTGGACCTCAAGGTGTTCGAATTGAACCATTGTTGGGTAAAGAACAAGAGGGGCATTAAAGTTATCAACCAAGGAGGGAAGCAAGGGAATGTGTCGCTAAAGTTTTTGGAGGAAGAGGTATGTTGCTAGGGGGTTTGTTGGTCAAGGCTCATGGCCCAAAAAAGGACAAAAAAGGTGTGGAGCAAATTCGTGGTAGCAATGAGAAGTTGGTGGTGGGAGACTAGAATGCCCATAAGAAATTTATAAGAATATCAAAGTTCTCCAGTAAGGGTTGGATGTCTCCATTGTTGATTCGTAAAGGAGAGGATGGAAATCCATGGTTGATGTTCTGGCCAAGAAAGAAGTTAGGGACACCAGGAGTTTGAATGAGACCTCAAAGGGCAAGGAAGTGCAGTTGAGTCTGTGGGTTGAGTTCACTAAGCCTCAGCATGTGAAGAAATTTGTAAGATGGAAAGTTGTGAAGGTTTGTGAAGCATCATTGGAGATCTAGTGGGAGGATGTGCAGGAGGAGATCAGGCAGCTAGCTCGACCCAAACTGAAATATGGTCTTATTATGATGGGTCCACGTGCACGTGTTTATTGTTTCAGAGAGATCTGACAATGGCTTTTTCCACACCCTAAAGAGAATGGACATTCACGACAGTAGGTGTTCTTTAGGCCTTGGTATGCTCTTATCTAAAGGCTTCCTATAGACTGGTCAAAGGAACAGACTTGGGTTTAAATCATTGGGCGTTCCTTTCCCTTATGGAAGATTACGGTGTTCGAGTACATTAGCAAGATGGTTATCATAAAAAAAAAAACATTAGCAAGATGCTCAAAGGTTTGCTGGAGGTTGCAGGGAGCACCATTCTGTGTCTGACTTAATGGCTGCAAGGGTTAGTATCAAATTTGTATGTGTGACATTCTTGTTGGTTGAAAGTATCTATCAAAAGCTTTCAATACTCGGTGGGCTTGAACGGAGGGAGCATTCAGATAGTGGGCCCAGATATAGGTTCCCATGAAAACTAGTAAATATCAAATCACTTAGAAGTGAAGAAATCACAAACAAAAAGGAGGCAATGAATACGAAAGATTATCAATGGCCAGAGTCTGACTTGTTTGAGGCGGTAAAAGGTTCAATTGGTGTCGTGAGGGAGGAGCCTCTACAAGATTGGAGATATCTATTTTGGCCTGTCGTTATCAAGCCTAGTAGACAGATGCAAGGATATATCAAGATCTATAAATTTGATTTCAAATGGTAACATGTTCCAGAAGACTTCGAACAAAAGGGAGAGATCGACTAACATGTATATTCTTGCCAGGTAGGGCTTAAAATGGATCGAATTTTATCTGAAATCTGAGTGATCTGAAAAACAATTTGGACTGGGTCAGGTCCGATTCAGATTAAGTAAAGCAAAATAATTCAGATATGGTTTTATCTACTAGGATCCAAGTCTGATTCGAATATGGATTTGAATCCAGATAAAAAAATCCATATCTGAATATGGATATAGGCAGATCCAGCCCGGTTCCAACCCATTTTAAGCCATATTGCCAGGTGCTTATCTCGTCTTTGAGCTTCTAAAAATTTATCTTGTATGCGTAGGTGCAGAATGATCATATTGCCTCGAAAAACACGAGCCACTAAATGGAATGTGTTAATGTGTCTAATTTTGGGTCATCCCCAAATGAGGAGCTCTCACACGTCAGATTTTGCCGATGAGGGGAAAGCTTTGAAATCTAACGGTCTAAACATGGTGTCATGGTTATCAAGAGGTGACCATGTGGACTCAAGTGAAGGCTTTTGGGGAGAGGTGGGCCAATCCAATGTTGGAGGACACTCAAGGCTTCGGGACCTGTCTAACATCCTTATGTGATTGACCATTTCTCGACATGTTGGACTGCTCGAATGGACTTTAGTTCAAGGCCACATGAAGGCATTTGGAAAATTGCCATAAATGAACCTTTGGTTTTGTACAACGAAGATCCCTTGGCCAAGAGGGATTGCATCTTCTCAACTCCATGCTAGAAGATCGATCCAAGATAGGAATGCGGATGGTAGGATGTCGAGTGTTTTCCATGCCATGTTGTGGTTAGTGTCTCTCCCTCTACACAACAAGGAGTTGAAGGTACAAAAATGTTGAAATCACATTCTCTTCTTTTGGGTCTTTTCAGTGGCGGAACCAGGATTTTCTAATACGGGGCAAACTATAGTCAACAGATAACATCAGCATTTTCTCTACAACATTTTTCCAATGGAAAAAATGATAATAAAGATAAAAATATGTTAATTTTATTATAAATAAGGTACCATTGAGAAGGGAATTAAAGAAACCGATAAATAAAAGATATACAAAGGGATTTTATCCAAAAAATCATCTCACTTAGTCACTTATACTAAAGAATTTCTTTACAATTTTCCTCAACAAGTTTTCAAGTTCTGAAAGTGTTGCATGATCACCTCATTGTCAATGTTACTAAAAACATCCTTTTCAATATATGTAACCAAACTATCAGTCAACCACACATCTCCCATTCAATTATGTGGTCGAATATTTACACTATTCATTGTAGAAAATGTTCTCTCAACAATAGTAGTGCAATAAGTAGGATTAGAATATAATTTTTTGTCTCAACCATCTCTTAAGCAAGGGAACCAATCCCACTCACTTCTAAAAACTTATTGTTAGAGAACATGTCAATAATGCAAGTCTCAAGTTGACTATCAACTGCAATAAGATATATAACAAAAAAATCAATTGAATAAAATTAAGAGACGAACCAATTATTTGTCAGAAGCAGAGAATAAATCGCTTAAATTCAAACATGCCACAAAAAAGGTAATTTGATATTCACCTCAATAAAGCAGTTGCTAACTTTTTGAAGCTTCATATCATTGGTTGAGCAGAACAATTTGGCACGATAATGATGTATACTTGTGATTTCATCAGTTATACATCATGGTGGCCCAAGAGTTATAAATTTATCATCCATATTATAAATATTGATAACCGGGATCCATATTATATATTTATAGCTTCATGTTTAGCACAAAAAGAAGAAACTTCACTAAGGAGATGATCTCATTTATTATATTTTATTATTTGCACTCTTTGTTTAGAAATTCATACCAAGCTCGTGGCATTTACAATATCTTGATATTTGCTTTGCAAAACTTTTGTTAATTCATTGGTGAATTCCAATAAATTTTTCATTAAAGTAAATATAATAATCAAATGATTGCATTGAATCCAATAGGTTATATGCTTTGGCTCTATTCTGAATTTACGCCATCTTGTATAGCAATCTCACTAAGGAGATGATCTCATTTATTATATTTTATTATTTGGAATCCTTGTTTAGAAATCCATACCAAGCTCGTGGCATTTATAATATCTTGATCTTTGCATTGCAAAACTTTTGCTAATTCATTGGTGAATTCCAATAAATTTTTTATTATAGTAAACATAATGAAAAATCAAATGATTGCATTAAATCCAATAGGATATATGCTTTGGCTCTATTTCGAATTTAAGCCATCTTATACAGCAATCTCACTAAGGAGATGATCTCATTTATTATACTTTATTATTTGCAATCCTTGATTAGAAATTAATACCAGGCTCTTGGCATTTACAATATCTTGATCTTTGTATTGCAAAACTTTTGTTAATTCATTGGCGAATTCCAATATCTTTTTCATTAAAGTAAATATAATGAAATATCAAATGATTGCATTGAATCCAATAGGATATATGATTTGGCTCTATTCCGAATTTAAGCCATCTTGTACAACAATCTCGAGCACACCAATCACAGAGGAAAATATAATAATAAAATTGATCAAGGTATGATAGTGTGAGTCCCAACATGTATCTAGGCCATTTTAAGCTAGTCTCTTAATTTAGGCAGTACCCACTAGAAAGCACGCAATTTTAAAGCGTTTTAATAACTTAACAACTTATTCCTCTTAAAGAATGCCTCGGCATTTGCATGAGACCCTAACAATATTTAACACATTACAAACAAAATTAAAGAGTATAGAAATAGCTAAGATTGATATTTTGCTCATGTTAGAAGAGGTCTAGCTAATTTCTAGTGGTATGGGGAGTAGTTTGTAATCCTGAATAGTTGATATTATAAATAATGTGAGAATGACTCATAACCCTAATCCCAAATAATTTTTCCTAATCTTCTCTCATCTCTCTTTAGTTCTCTATTTTATCTTCTTTTTCCTCCAGATCTGATCTACAACTTGGTATCAGAGCTTTGATCTACTCAAGAGGAACTCCGGAAAAAAAAAAAACAGCAAGGTGCACTGCCGACGTCATCACCTAACGTTAGCAAGGTTGGGATAAAAAAGAAAATGGATTGAATTGCAATTAATTTTGGGGATTTTTCGTATTTTTTGTACAATTTTTCAATGAAGATTTGAAGGTGATTTATCAGTTTTTTTGGAAAAATCGAAAAAAAAAAAAATCAGATTTATAAATTTGGTTCATACAATCTTCGGGGGGTTTGATCTCATTTGTTGATGGATCTGGTCATTCTCAAGTTTCTCTACTCGGTGGAGGTGGTTTCACTTGATTTGGATGAGTATTGAAGTGTTGGCAACAAAAAAACTGTTCTAGGTTCACCACCTTTTTTTGTTCATTTTTGGCTTGTTTTTTAATCCAAAACTATTTCAGCACCTTTTTTTGGTTTGAATATGTCAAATACCAGTGGTTCAAATGTTGGTGGATCCCATGTAAGTGCTTTGGTGTCAATTCTTCTGATGACATTATGGAGATAACCCCGGAGATCAGATTATGACGATAAAACTTGATGGTACCAATTTCCTAGAGTGATTACAGTCCATTAAGATGTGTACTGGTGGATGAGGAAAATCAGGGTATCTCATCGGTCATATTGCGAAGCCTAATGAGACCAATCCTATTTATGATCATTGGGAACAAGATAATCTGACGTGGTGTCATGGCTGTTGAATTCCATGCAGCCCCAACTCAACAGGAACTATTTGTTCCTAGATACAGCTCATCAAGTTGGGAAAAGGTCACTAGAGCATATTCTTAGAGGAAAAATGTGACTCATGTGTATCAACTCCACTAAGAGGTGACCAATTTTCAACAGGTGGAGAAAAGTCTGACCACTTATTCTTTCACTCTTCAAGCCTTATGGGAAGAGTTGGATCATTATAATGTGATTAAATGAAAGAATGATAAGGATACTGAGAAGTTCCACAAATTAACCAATCAGAATCAAGTCTTCCTAGTTTTGGCTAGGTAGCACCCAAATTATGAATTTATTCGGGTTCAGATACTAGGTTGTGATTCAATTCCTCCTATTGAGTATGTATATTCTCTTGTGCAGCACAAGGAGAGCTGAAGGTCTGTGATGCACCTTTCTTTGAACCACCTCCCACAGCTTTTCTCTTTTTCTTATCTAGTAAAGATAACAAGGAAGGAGTTAAACGAAGTGGGAGAAAGGTTGATGAGAAGGATAATCTTTGTTGTGATCATTGTGATAGAACCCCACACACTAGGGAAACATATTGAGATCTGATTGGCATGCCAGCTAAGTTCAACAAGGAAAAAATCGCAACAGCCTCAACTCAAGCCTAATGCCCATATTATCGTACAGGACTACTCACAACCCAATTCTACTAGTTCCAATCCTTCTGCTGAGTTACCCACATCCCGAGAAGAAATAAAGCGTCTGAGAAACCTCCTTGCAGGACTTGATGGACAGACGAGTTCTTCTTTTGGCTAATAAGGTATACATGCCTCTGCCTACACTGCTAGTTTCCTTTCCGCCAGTCCATCTTGGATCATTGACCATGTTTCAGATGATTGGCAGTGGTAGAATGGCGAATGGTCTCTAAGTTATGGATTTATCTTCAACAGCTCTTCAATCAATTAGTCAAAGTAGTTGTCCTAGTCAGTCTTATCAATTTATTTTTTGTGGCATGTCCGTCTCAGTCATTTATCTTTTCAGTCTTTAAAAAATATGTTACCTTCATTGTTTAAGTCAGTGTTTCTTTTTAGTCTTCAATGTGAAGTTTGATAGTTAGCCAAGCATTGTAGGACTCCTTTTTATCCAAGTAATAAAAGATCTACTTTCATACACTGATGTATGGGGATCATCACCTATTATAACTAATGGATCAACACCTGTTATAGCTAATGGGAGATACCAATATTTTATTTCTTTTGTGGATGACTACAATAGATATAATTGGACCTACCTAATCTACACCAAAAATGAAGTTCCAAAGCAGATAATATTAATCCACAAAATCATTCAATCTAAGCTTGAAAAATCCAGAAGAAAAAATTCAGATCGGATAATGCTCAAGAATATTTTGAAGGCAAACTAAAGCAGTACCTTATAGAGCATGGGCTTGTTCACCAAAGTTCATGTGTTTACACATTACAACAAAATGGTATAGTAGAGAGGAAAAACTGCCATCTTCTACAAATTGTTCGAGGGATGAAGCTGTCTATGTTTGTTCCCAAAATGTTTTGGGGTGATGCCTTACTTACAACTACATACCTTATCAATCGTATGCCATCATAGGTTCTCAATTTTCAATCTCCCCTTCAACTGTTAGTTCTAGGTTATTCTCCTTTTCATTTGCCTCTTCGTGTTTTTGGTTGTCTCTGTTCATCCATATTCTTGGTCCTAATTGTCCCAAGTTAGATGCTAAGGCTATTTGAGGTGTCTTCTTAGGATACTCTTTAGAAATGATACAAGTGTTTGGGTCCATCTACTAGGAAATGATGTCATCTAGGATGTCATTTTTTTTAGGCTACTCTTTATTTCATTCAACTACCTCTCTTCTGGGGGAGATGATGAGCATGGAAGAGTGGCAAAACCATAATTCCTTACCTTTTCCAATTGTGGCTCCTCTATCGACTGGTTATGTAATCCTTCATCGTTTGTGCCATTGTCTAGAGAGTCAACAGACCAAAGAAAAGAGTTATAAGTTTATTCTCGTCGTCATAAGACAATCCAACAAAAAACTCTCGCCGATCACACCAAACAGTTGGACTCCCCAATGCTATGTAATAGTTCTTCTATTACTCATGTTAATTCTTTTAATCTTGATATTCTTATTGTCTTACGTAAGGGAACACTTTCCAACACTGTGCACCCCATTTCTAACCACATCTCCTATTTTTTGTTATTCCCTACCTATCTTGCCTTTGTGCCTTCTCTTCCTTTTATTCTCATTCCTCGTAGTGTTGTAGAAGCATTGAAAACTCTTGAATGGAAGAAAGTAATCTAACAAGAAATGGATGCTCTATTAAAAAATCATACTTGAGAAATGGTAACTTTACCAGAAAGGAAAAGAACCAGTGGGTTGCAAGTGGATGTTTATTGTAAAGTATAGAGTAGATGGCAACACAAAACATATGACACAATGGAAAGGTACAAGGCAAGACTTGTAGCAAAAGAATATACTCAAACCCATGAGATTGATTATATTGGAAATATTATAATAGTTAGTTCTAGTTTTACTAATATTAATTTATTTCGTTTTATTTTTTTGTAAGGACATTTATGTTTATTCCTTTTTTTATTGATTATAAATATATGTCAAGCTATCATTATGAGACTTGACTTTTCTCTTCTAAAATTCTTCTTGGTATCAGAGCCAAAAAAAACTTTTTACCCTCCATCTTCGTTTTTTCTCCAAATTTTTTCCTCATTAATCCCACTACACAAACCACACTCATCTAGCAGTAGCCTCATCTAGAATTTCTCCCCTTCGGGGGCCCTTTTCTTTTTTATTTATATTCTCTTCATCGCATGTTACGATAAAGAATTTATTAGATCTTCACATGCTGCAATAGAATTTTGCGCTGTGATTTTTTGCCCTATGTTGGGGTTTCTCTTTATCAACCCTTGAGTTATTGGGTGAAACTTTGATCAGCCCCCATCAGACTCAATCCAACTTGCGACAGCAGCAGACAACAACAAGGTGTTGTTGTATACATCCCGATTAGACCTAAAGGTCCTAAACAAGCCTGTGATCAAACCTATAGACTTTGTGATCAGTTTATATACCCCTAAACAGGCCTGCGACACCAATAGACAACAGCAACATGTTGTTGTGTACATTAGGATCAGACCTACAAGTCTTAAACAGCCTTGCAACAGTAGCTGCTAGTGGTTTGGAGCCCTGTGACCAATGTACAGGCCTTGACTAGTCTTGCAATCAGATCTATAGGCTTGGAACAACCCTGCGATCAGCCTACAGGCCTTGAATAGTCCTGCAACAACAGCAGCAGGTGGTTGGAACCTTACGATCAATTTATATACCCCAAACAAGCCCTGTGATCAGACCTACAAGCTTTGAACAGCCCTGCGATCAGCCTACAGGCCTTGAACAATCCTGCGATCAGTCTATATACCTTAAACAGCCCTTGCAATCAGCCTATAAGCTCTTAACTGCCCTACGATCAATTCTACAACAGCTCTAGGTTTGTACGAAGAAATTTTTGGTGGTCTACGACAACAATTAGGGCTTCGATAGCTACAGGAAGGAATTATTTTGTGACTTTCTTCGACAGCAACAGCAAGAAATATTTTTATTTGACCTTCAACAGCAAGGGACTTCGACAGGAATCAGTTGTGGTTGTTTTTTATGTTGCTAACAGCAATTAGTAGCATTATCTGACCTTCGACACTACTAATATGAGAGATCTCCCTTCAATCCAAAGTTCCTTCTTAATCATAGTGTACAATGACGATGACTCACAAGACTAAGGATTCTACCACAACTCTGGGGCAAATTTCTCAGTCCAGCGTACAACTAATGCACCACTAGATGGTCATAACTTTCAGTCATGGTCCCAGTCTGTACGACTTTATTTGGATAGGAGAGACAAATATGGTTGGTTGTCAAGCATTATTCCTAAGCCACCCCTCACTGATCCAAAATTTGAACAATGGGAAATTGATAATTGCACCATTCTATGATGTTTATTTAATTTCATGAAGCAACACATCTATACTATGTTTATGTATCATGAGACTGTCTCCTTTTTATGGTCAGCTCTTACTCAAACACATGCACATACTCGTAATGACTCGCGGATTTATGAACTTTACCGAGATATTGCTTAGGCTACACAGGGAAATCAGAGTGTTATATATTACTTTGGATTCCTTCAGTCTCGTTGGGAAGAACTCTCGCACTATGAATCTATGGTTGAGTTGTCTGCTGAAGCAGCCGGGTATGTGGTCAAGAGAATTGCTCAACATCAGACATATTTGTTCCTCATGGGTCTACGCCCTGAGTTTGAAGCATTACGAACCTAAATCCTTAATACCACACCCTTACCGTCCTTATTTGAGACATTTGCGACGATTGATAGCGATGAGTGTTGTCGCTGTGTAATTCCCTCTCAGACTCAGTCCCCTATCATTATCTCTGCTCCAGATACAGATCAGATGGCTCTTGCAGTCAATTCGGGTTTCTCTAACTCCCGTACTCAAGGATCTGGGAATCAAGGTCATGGCAACCAGGGGCGTGGTAAAGGTAGTGGTCTTACATGTAACCACTGTGGGAAGATTGGTCATGAGAAGGCCTATTGTTCTCAACTCTATCCCCACCTGTTGAGATCTTCTGGGGGACAGTGCCGTGCCGCTGTTGTGGAATCTACCTCCGTTGATCCTGCATCCTTTGGAACTATTGATTTGCAACATCTACAAACGCAAATTACAGCTATTGTACGGGATCAATTTAGGCTCAGACTCCCTCATCCTCAACAGTCGCATCTATTACCGCACCTCCAAGTACTTCTTCTGCATTTCATGCCTCTCAGTCTGGCTCTGCTACACTAACTTGGGTAATTGATTCTGGTGCCACTGATCACATGACCAGTGAGTAATCATTTTATTTCTTCTATTTTTCCTACTACTCATAAAGTAATTCGCCTTGCTGATGGGTCTCTTACCCCTATTCACAGCAAGGTACTATCTCCTTGACCCCTGATTTTTCTCTTAATTATGTTCTCCATGTTCCTCACCTATCTCTTAACCTTATGTCTGTGAGTAGTATAACAAAATCTCTAAATTGTTCTGTAACAGTTCTTCCCACTCACTGTGTCTTTCAGGACCTAACTTCGAGAAGGATTTTTAGCAAGGGATATGAGAGGGATGAGCTATACCTGTTTGGCGCTCCACCTACTACTGCTCCATCTTCCATCCTCCCATTCACTGGGAATCATACTTTTTCTTCCCAAACTTTAGACTTATGGCATGATCGATTAGACATGCAAATTTTCAGCACTTATATTCATTATTTCATACTTTTAAAAATAATTGTAATGGACACAAATTTCAGTGCTCTGTGTGTGAGCTTTCCAAACACACGTACATCTTATATTCCTCGCATGCATAAATTTAATGTAATTTTTTATTTAATTCATTTTGATATTTGGGGGCCTTTTCCTGTTATTGCTTTTAATGGTCATTAGATATTATGTTATATTTATTGATGACTAGTCTCGTTACACTTGGGTTTATTTAATGCGTTCTCGTTTTAAGGTGCTTCCTATTTTTGCTAATTTCCTCAAAATGATTCAGACTCAGTACAACATTATTGCCAAATCTCTTAGGACAGATAATGGAGAGGAATATATTTCTGATGGGATTCGATCTTGGTCCCATCTCCATGATTATGGTATGCTTCATCAGTTAACTTGCCTATACACTCCTGAGCAAAACGGGGTGGCGAAACGTAAGAACCACCACCTCATGAACATCGTTCATTGGCTTTTGCGAGGGATACATGTTCCCAAGTCCTATTGGAATATGGCAGTTCTTACTGTTGCTTTCCTAATGAATTGTGTTCCAAGTCGCACCTTAGGGAGACAAGTGCCTCTTCATGTTCTTCAACCTGATAGCACTCTCTTCCCCATTACACTGAGTTTTTAGGTGTACCTGCTTTGTTCATGAAAGAACTCCCCATCGCACCAAACTAGATGACAAAGCCATTCGTTGTGTTTTCTTGGGTTACTCATCTATGTCAAAGGGGTATCGATGCTATAATCCACTTACTCACCATCTTGTTCATTCCTTGGATGTCACATTTTTTGAAAATGTTCCATTTTTTCATGTTTCATCTTCTTTGCAGGATCAATCCCATATGGTGCTACCGTCACCAATTTTTTCTCCACCTTTTTCACCGTCGCTGCAAGTTTACTCTCGACGTCCTCCCCCCTCTCAAACTTTGCCAACGTCTTCCTTGGACTCAAGTATAACTCCTTCTACATTTACTCCTATTCCTTCCATTACTGACTTTCACTTACCTATTGCACTTCGCAAAGGTAAGCGAGGGTGTGTTACTGATCACCTTATTGCCTAGTTTGTTTTCTATTCAGGATCTCTTTCCTTCCTATCGAGCCTATCTTGCTACCACAGACTCTATTCACATTCCTCGATTTGTATCTGAGGTTTTACGTGATCCTAAGTAGACTAGAGCCATGACTACTAAGATGGATGCATTGTAGAAAATCATACCTGGGAACTTGTTTCTCTTCCCTTTGGAGAGCGGACTGTTGGCTGTAAATGGGTTTTCACCGTCAAATATCTAGCAGATGGTACTGTTGATCGCTACAAGGCTCGCCTTGTCGCTAAGGGATTTACACGAAGGACTTTGGTGCCACATTTTCTCCTATAACCAAACTTTCTACTATTCGTCTTATTATCTCTTTAGCAGCATGTTATTCATGGGCTCTTTACCAACTTAATGTGAAGAATGCTTTCTAAACGGTGATTTGACAGAAGTCATTTATATGGATCCCCCTCCTGGGTTTCGTCTTCAGGGGGAGTATTCTGGGAAAGTATGTCGCCTTCTCAAATCTCTGTATAGCATAAAGTAGTCTCCCTGAGCTTGGTTCCAGCGCTTCTCTGAGGTCATCCTATCTATGAGATTTTCTAGATGCCACTCTGACCATACTTGTTTTATTCGACGAGGAGTAGATGGTCGCAATACCATTGTCTTAGTTTATGTGGATGATATTATAGTAACTGGAAATGATGCACAGTGGATTGACAGAGTTAAGAAGGCAATTGGATAATGTTTTTGAGGTTAAAGACTTAATCCCCTCAAGTACTTTTTAGGGATAGTGGTAGCCCACTCACTTCGTGGTATTTCGTTATCTCAACGCAAATACACATTGGATCTTCTTCAGGACACTGGTATGCTCGGTTGTCATCCTACCTCTTCCCCAATGGATCAGAATCATCGACTTCATGCTAAATCTGGGGAGATTTTATCTAATCATTCATCTTACCAGAAACTCGTAGGCCTTTTGATCTATCTGACTAACACTAGACCGGATTTGACCTTTACAGTCAGTGTAGTTAGTCAGTTTATGCATGCTCCGCGTACCTCTTATCTTGACGCTGTGTACCGTATCCTTGACTACTTGAAGTCTCGTCCTGGTCTAGGCCTATTTTATTGATCTACTACTCAACCAAATTTGTCCTGTTTCACTGATGCGGATTATACGATTCTCTTACAGATAGGAGATCTACATCTGATTTCTGTACTTTCTATGATGGTAAGCTTATTTCGTGGAAAAGTAAAAAATGAGTGGTTTCTCATTCATCTGCTGAAGCTGAGTATCGTGTTATGACTCTTGGCACATGTAAACTTCTTTGACTTAGATCTTTGCTGACAGAGTTGGGATTTCCTATTGTTGGTTCCTCCTCGCTGTTCTGTGACAACAAGTTTGCTATCATACTTGCATCTAACTCAGTCCTTCACGAAAGTATTGGAAAATAGTAGATAGTAGTAGTCTAATTTTGTTATTTCTATGTTTCTTTTTCTGTGTAAGGACATTTATGTCCATTCACCTATGTAAGGGCATTTTTGTCCATTCACCTTTTTTATTATTATATATATCTGCCAAGCTCTTAATTAGAGACTTGACAATTCTACAATTCTTCTTGGTATCAGAGCCATTAGAATTCCTCTCTTGGTTCTCCTTCGATCTCCTTCATCTTTTTTTATCACATCCTGCGATAACTCTCTGCGCTGTGTTTCATGCCCTATTTTGTTCATCGTTAGCCTATTGGCTGGACTGTTGGGTCCCTTTTTTTATCTACGATAGCAGCACTGCAGCCTGTGGAGGCGTGCGACAACACTTAGGGAGCCTTTAAAGACCTACGATATCAATTTGGATATTATCGGATATCCGATATTTTTTTCATATTCGAATTCGGATATAGCATTAGTACTGTGTGTGATCAACGACAGCAACTACGACTTCCTGGCTTTGATTCTCGACAGTTAGAACGTAGACGACCCAGCCATAACCACCGTCTTCTCCGGTCGGCGATCGTTCAGGATTTTTTATCGGTTCGGATATTATCGGATATCCGATATTTTTTTCGGATTCGATATCGAATATAGCACCATCCGATCGGATAGCTATCCGTTGACAGCCCTAGGTAACCCTCCTTATTTTCGACTGTACGAGATCTCCCTTCAATCCACAAGTTACATCACTTCTTGTTTAGTATAAACCATGACATCTACTCACGAGATAAAGGACTCCCACACTGCTCTTGGGGAAATTCTTCTACACAACGGATTACTACTGCTTTGTTAAATAGTCGTAACTTTCAGTCCTGATCTCGGTCTGTGCGACTTTATTTGGATAGTAGAAGTAAATCCGATTGGTTATTGGGCACCATCCCTAAACCAACCCCCACTGATCCCAAATTTGAACAATGGGAAATCGACAATTGTACCATTCTTGGATGATTATTTAACTCTATGGAACAGCGCATCTATACCATGTTCATGTACCATGAGACTGTCTCTTCTTTATGGTCGACCCTCACTCAAACATATGCGCATGCTATGAATGACTCGAGGATTTATGAGCTGTATCGGGATATTGCTCAAGCTACCCAAGGCACTCAGAGTGTGGCAATTACTTTGGTTTCCTTCAATCTCGTTGGGAGGAGCTCTCGCACTATGAGTCTATGGCTAAGTTGTCTGCAGAAGTAGCTGGGTATGTGGTTAAGCGGATTGGTCGACATCAGACATACCAATTCCTCATGGGTCTACATCCTGAGTTTGAAGTACTTCGGACACAAATTCTTAACACCACTCCTTTACCATCTTTATTTGAGACATTTGTGACCATTGATAGTGATGAGCGTCGTCGCCATGTAGCTTCTTCTCAGACTCAAGTCCCTGGGATTATCTCTGCCCCAGCTACAGATCAGATGGCTCTAGCAGCCAATTCAGGGTTCTCTGATTCTCATACTCAAGGACATGGCAGTCGAGCCCGTGGAGGCCATGGACGTGATAAAGGGAGTGGCCTTACTTGCAGCCATTGTAGGAAGGTTGGACATGAGAAGATCCGTTGCTTTCAGCTTTATCCCCACCTTTTGAGATCTTCTGTGGGACAACCTTTTATGGGACATCCTTCTCCTCGTGCTGCTATTGTAGAGTCTGCATCAGTTTCTCAAACAACTCTTGGCACCATCGATTTGCAACATCTCCAAACTCAGATTGCAGCCATTGTACGGGATCAGATCCAGGCTCACACTCCCTCATCCTCGACTATTGCGTCGGTTATTACACCTCAAGGTACATCCTCTGCACTTCATGCTACTCAGTCTGGCTCTGCTCCACTGACATGGGTAATTGATTCTGGCGCCTCTAATCACATGACAGGTGAGTCTAGTCATTTTACATCATCTATTTTCCCTACTACTCATAGGGAGGTTCGTCATGCTAATGGGTCCCTCACACCTATCCACAGCAAGGGTACTATCTCATTATCGTCTAATTTTTCTCTTGACTCCGTGCTTCATGTCCCTCACCTATCTCTTAACCTTTTATCTGTGAGTAGCATTACTAAATCTTTAAATTGTTCTGTAACATTTTTTCCTACTCACTGTATTTTTCAGGACCTGACTTCGAAGAGGATTTTTGGCAAGGGGTATGAGAAGGATGGGTTGTATATATTTGGATCTCAATCGATTGCGGCTCCAACTTCTGTGCTTCCATCGTCTGGGAGCCACACTTTTTCATCTCAGTCCTTAGATTTATGGCATGCTCGCTTAGGACATGCTAATTTTCAGCACTTGTGTTCTTTATTTCCTGCTTTAAAAACTTCTTGTAGTGGGCACAAATTTCAGTGTTCTGTGTGTGAACTCTCTAAACACACTCGTACCTCGTATATTCCTCGTATGCATCAGTTTAATGCAATATTTGATTTAGTTCATTCTGATGTTTGGGGGCCTTCCCCTGTTACTGCATTTAATGGTCATAGATACTATGTTACATTTATAGATGATTATTCTCGTTGTACTTGGGTTTATTTGACGCGTTCTCGTTCTGAGGTGCTTCCTATTTTTGTTAATTTTCTTAAGATGATTCAAACTCAGTACAACATCACTGTTAAATCTCTCAAGTCAGATAATGGGAGGGAATATATTTCGAATGGGATTCGTTCCCATCTTGATGAGAATGGTATGCTCCATCAGTTGACATGTCCATACACTCCTGAGCAGAATGGGGTGGCAGAACGTAAGAATCGTCATCTCATGAATACAGTCAGGTGTCTTCTTCGAGGCATGCATGTTCCTAAGGCATACTGGAATATGGCAGTTCTAACTGCGACTTTTCTTATTAACCGCGTTCCGAGTCGCACCTTAGGAGGATAGGTACCTCCATGTTCTTCAACCCGACCGTACTCTCTTCCCTATTACTCCTAGAGTCTTTGGGTGCACATGCTTTGTTCAAGATAGGACTCCCACTTGTACTAAATTAGATGATAAAACCATTCGGTGCGTCTTCTTGGGTTATTCTACCATGTTCAAAAGGTATCGATGTTATGATCTGGTTTCCACCGTGTCATACATTCTCTTGATGTTACATTCTTTGAAAATATTCCATATTTTCGTATTACTTCTACTTTGTAGGAACCTTTTTTTTCGCAGGACCCATCACCTATAGTGCTACCTCTCTTCGATCTTTCCTTCACCTCCGTCGGAGTTTCAGGTCTACACTCGTCGCCCTCGTCCATCTCCACCTTTGCCAACCTCCTCCTTGGACTCAGCATCTCCTACTCTTACACCTATACCTGCTCATATTCCTTTTGTTTCTGACTCTCACTTACCTATTGCTCTTCGCAAAGATAAACGAAGGTGTGTTACTGATCATCCCATTGCCCAGTTTGTCTCCTATAAGGGTCTTTCTCCTTCTTATTAGGCCTACCTTGCTCTTATTGATTCTATTCGAGTTCCTCAGTCTGTATCAGAGGCTTTGCAAGATCCTCAGTGGACTAGAGCTATGACTGTTGAGATGGATGCTTTGCAAAAAAATAATACCTGGGAACTTGTTACCCTTCCATCTGGGGAGCGAACCGTTGATTGTAAATGGGTCTTTACGGTGAAATACCTCGCAGATGGCACTGTTGATCGGTATAAGGCGCGACTAGTTGCTAAGGGGTTTACGCAGACTTTAGGGAAAGATTTTTGTGCCACATTTGCTCCTGTTGCCAAACTTTCCACTGTTTGTCTTCTTATCTCTTTAGCTGCTTGTCACTCATGGCCTCTTCATCAACTCGATGTGAAGAACGCTTTCTTGAACGGTGATTTGAATGAAGTTATATATATGGACCCCCCTCCTGGGTTTCGTCTTCAGGGGGAATATTGTGGGAAGGTATGCCGCCTTCTCAAATCTCTGTATGGTCTGAAACAAGTCCCCACGAGCTTGGTTTCAGCGTTTTTCAGAAATTATTTTGTCTATGGAGTTTACCAGATGCCACTCAGATCATACTTGTTTTGTTCATCGAGGATTGGATGGTCGATGTGCCATTGTTCTAGTATATGTAGATGATATTATCTTGACAGGAGATGATGCCCAGTGGATTGACAGGGTGAAGATGATATTGGGTCGTGTTGATGAGGTTAAGGACTTGGGTCCTCTCAAGTACTTCTTGGGGATAGAAGTACCTCGCTCTCGACGAGGTATTTCACTATCTCAGCGCAAATACACATTGGACCTTCTTCAGGATACTGGTATGCTTGGTTGTCGTCCTGCCTCTTCTCCTATGGATCAGAATCATCGACTTCATATCGAATCTGGTGATCTATTATCTTATCCGGCTTCTTATCAGAGACTTGTAGGTCGTCTGATTTATTTGACTAATACCAGACTGGATTTGACCTTTGCGGTTAGTGTAGTCAGTCAGTTTATGCATGCTCCGCGTACATCTCACCTTGAGGCCGTTCATCGTATTCTTCGCTACTTAAAGTCACGTCCTGGCCTTGGGCTTTTCTACTCATCCACTGCTCAACCACATTTGTCATGTTTCACCGATGCTGATTATGCGGTCTCTCTTACAGATAGGAGATCTACCTCTGGTTTCTGTACATTCCATGGAAGTAACCTTATCTCATGGAAAAGTAAGAAACAAGTGTGGTCTCTCGTTCTTCTGCTGAAGCCGAGTATCGTGCTATGGCTCTTGGGACATGTAAGCTTCTCTGGCTTCGATCTTTACTAACAGAATTGGGATTTCCTCTTTCTGGTTCTTCCTCGTTGTTCTGCGACAAGTCTGCTATCATGCTTGCTTCTGACTCAGTTCTTCATGAACGAACTAAGCATATAGAGGTTGATGTTCACTTTCTCAAGGAGAAAGTTCGATCCGGTGCCCTTCAGACAGTCTTTGTATCTTCTTCAGATCAACTCGCCGACATGTTTACAAAGTCTGTTGGTCCTTCTATCTCTAACTCTCATCTTATCAAGCTGGGTTTAGTTGATATATTTGTTCCAGCTTGAGGGGGAGTATTGGAAAATAGTAGATAGTAGTAGTCTAATTTTGTTATTTCTATGTTTCATTTTCTGTGTAAGGACATTTATGTCCATTCACCTATGTAAAGGCATTTTTGTCCATTCACCTTTTTATTATTATATATATCTGCCAAGCTCTTAATTAGAGACTTGACAATTCTACAATTCTTCTGAAAGAACTAAGCACATCGAGGTTGATGTTCACTTTCTTAGGGAGAAAGTTCGATCTGGTGCACTTGAGACAATCTTTGTTTCTTCTTCAGATCAACTGGCCGATATGCTTATAAAATCTGTTGACCTTCTATCACTAACTCTCACCTTGCCAAACTGGGTCTAGTTGATATATTTGCCCCAACTTGGGGGGGAAGTATTGGAAATATTAGAATAGTTAGTTCTAGTTTTACTAATATTAGTTTATTTCGTTTTATTTCTTTGTAAGGGCATTTATGTCTATTCCCTTTTTTTATTGATTATAAATATATGCCAAGCTCTCATTATGAGACTTGACTTTTCTCTTCTAAAATTCTTCTGATTATACAAAAATGTTTGCGCCTATACCCAAGATGAACACTATTATGGTGTTGTTATCCCTTGTTGCAAATTTATTTTGGCCTTTATATCAATTAATGTGAAGAACGCTTTCCTAAATGGAGAACTAGAAGAAAAAGTATACATGAACCCTTTTCCAAGTTTTCAGACTCTAAAAGCAAAGGAAGGGTGTGCAGATTAAAAAAATCCATTTATGGGTTGAAACAATCTCCTCGTTATTGGTTCAATAGATTCAACAACGTAATAAAACAAGCGGGTTACACTCAAGTCATGTGGATCACACTCTCTTTGTGAAAAAATGAGAAGGAATTCACCACAATCCTCATCTTGAATATTAATGATATTGTGGTTGCAAGAAACTACTCGCATGAGATACAGAGATTGAAGAAATTTTTGGCTTTTGAATTTGAAATTAAGACTTTGGAGGTCTGAGATACTTTATTGACATTGAGATAGCTTGGTCCGAGAAAGGTATATTTATTTTCCAACGTAGGTATGTGGTGGACTTACTTCGTGATACTAGGAAACACAGTGCCAAACCTGTAGATACTCCAATGGGCAATTTCAAATATTGGTGGGACGTCTCCTTTACTTGCAGTTGACTTGACTAGACATAACCTATGTGGTTAATGCTATTAGTCAATACATGCATGTGGTGCAGACGATGAGGGGAGATAAGAAAATGACGGGGATTTTAGAGAAATCTGGTTGGAGATTGGGTTAAGGATTTGGTTTAAGATTGAGTAAGAATTAAGGATTTGAGATTGGGTTTACGATTTGAGTTAGGACAGGGTAAACCCCAAAGGTAAGATGAAAATTTTATTTCAATTATCGTAGGATAGAGAAAAGGGTTAAAGGTTAAGGGATTAAGGTTTGTAGGTTTCAAGAATCAAGAAAGGAATTTCAAGTTTCAAGAATCTAGATTTCAAGAAGTCAAGAATCAAGAATTCAAGATTTCTTGAAAAAATCAAGAAAACAAAAGTTTATGGGTTGGGTTCTAGAAATGATTAGAGGGTTCTTGATAATTTCTTAATTTCTCACAAATAAAAAAGATAGATGATATGATTAAAGAAAAGAAAAACAAAATGACATTTACCTTGGAATCACATCAATGATTTATATGGCATCAACCATGTTGAATGCACCAACATTCAAAAGAAACTTCATATTTATTCTATCCATTTATGTAAATAAAACCTAATACAATCTATAAATAAAGAAAATCAATCAAGAGTCCTAATAAAACTAAAATACCTAATTTTCGTAACTTTCTCTCTCCTAAATTTTCAACCCTAATAAACATAAATAAATGATAAAGTAAAGTTACTAAACTGCCCCTAAATATGATACTAAGACCATGGGCCAATAAAACATGAATATAAACCATAAAAGCATAAAATTAAAGCCTTAAAACATAAATCTAAATAAAAGCTAAAATCTACTCTTCAAGATTTGATGTTCCTATCAGCATGCCTCAAGAATTCCTCACCCATAAGCAACATAAAAAGTTCTCAATTATCTAAAGGCGACTCCTGGAAAGAGAATTTTATATGTTAATCATGGTCATCTGATAATAGAAGCATTCACAAATGTAGATTTGACTGGATCTAAAGAAGATCGTCGATCTACTACGGGGTATTGCATCTTTGTTGGAGGCAATTTAGTTACTTGGAGAAGTATAAAATGTGGTTACTTTATCCAGTGTTGAGGCAAAATATTGAGCTATGGCTCGGAGTACCGCAAAAATCCTTTGACTTCGCATCTTGTTACGTGAACTTGGTGTTACAGTAGCAGAACCTATTAGACTCTACTGCAATAATAAGGCAGCTATCAATATAGCTCTCAATCCAATTCAACACAACCGTACAAAACACATTGAGCTTGAAAAACACTTTATTAGAGAGAAAGTGGAGTCTCAAATTATGTGTCTTCCTTATGTGAAGTATGAAGATCAACTACCAAATGTGTTAACTAAAGGGGTTCCAAGGAAGAAATTGGTTGAAGTTCCTAGCAAGTTAGGTATGATTGATATCTATGCTCCACTTGAGGGGGTTTGTAGAAATAGCTAAGTTTGATATTTTGTTTATGCTAGAGGAGGTCTAGCTAATTTCTAGTAGTATGGGAGTAATTTGTAATTCTAAATAGTTAATATCATAAATAATGAGAGAAGAGTTAATTAACCCTAATCTTAGATAATTTTTCCTACTCTTTTCTCTCATCTCTCTCTAGTTTCTCTATTTTATCTTCTTCTTCCTCCAAATCTGATCTACAACTAAGAGCAAGGAAAATTGAATGTGATCTTTTGTATCACAATTAAATACCAATTCAAATTGATGCGAAAAGAAATGAGCATAAAACACAGATTCATTTGGAGTTATTATGGGCATTTTAAGGCCGTTAAAATCACCCTATAAATATTACTGGTCTTATCTTGCCTTGTCCACACCATGATTGAAAAAGTGTAGCATAGGTTTTTTTAATTGATATAACCATGGTTTTAATAACATGCACAATTCCTAAAAACACTCAATTACAAATTCATGTCCATCCGCATAACCTAAAGCAATAAATATTTGGTCTTTGATAGATACATCATGAGATTCATCAATCAAAATTAGAAATAGTACGTATTCAAGTTCATTGATAATAGTCTTGATTATTTCAATTTTAACTAAACTTTCAATTTCTTTTTAAATATCAGGTACAATTAATTTAAAATTTTCAAGAGTATTTCTGAACTTTATTATTTATATTTCAATTGTGATAAGCAAAAAATTTGCAAAAATTGAAGAAAGACCTCAGATACGTGATAACTACAAAAAGTCAATCCCTAAAATGGAAGAATTGAATGCAATCAATTGATGCATTAAAAGGAACTTTAAATTCCCTTCGACTTTGATCTTACTGCTTATTAAAAGATATTTGAATGAGTTGGTTTTGATTTAACAAATATTAACACCTCTTAACAACTTGGTTATGAGCATTGTAAGGGCCTGCAAGAAAAAAATTACCACCTTCATAATCTCGATTATCCAATTTAAGAAGGAACAATGCAAGCAAAATCCAGCATCTATTGTTATGTTACACCCCAATCACTAACATATTCATTAAACAAAACATAATTAAAATGTTGTAACATATTTTCAATTTTCTTTTGAGAAAAATTGTGATTATAAGGTTGAGAAGGACCTTTTTGCAAATATCATCATTAAAGGGCAGAGAAACGGTGGGTAGAGGAGGGAAACTACCCCCATAATTTTTTTTTAGAACATCTATTGGCACCTCAACTCTCACTTATTGCACCTCATTACAAAGAAACGACAAATAAGTGAACAAGGGTGAGAATAGTCAATACTTTAACCAAAGAGACAAAATTTGTCTCAATTTTTTATCCTTTTGGTGGTAAGAAACCAAAGAGCATTGACATCGAATAAGTAGAAGGAGATAGTTGCCACCCACTCTCACTTATTGCACCTCATTAAAAAGGAAAAACAAATCAGTGAATAGGGATGACTAGTGAATATTTTCACCAAAAAGAAAACGTTTGTCTCAAGGTTTCATTTTGTTTCGTGGTAAGAAACCAAAGAGCATCGACGTCGAATAAGCTGAAAGAGGCAGCTACCACAAAAGGAGATGATTAGTGTGCCCCTCTCCCCCGCACTCTCAATCGTTTAGGAATGAACTCTCGCCCCCTTTCTTTCTCCTGTTGCATGTCGGAGAGAGCTATGAACCCTATTAATGGCTTTTGCCAAGTTTAAAAACATCTCTTTAGGTGAAGGGAATTCAAACCCTTGTTGTATATCAAAGAGCTATCAATTTTTTTGTTAGGTTTCTAGTTTTATAGATTTATTCATTTAGGGGTTATGGTTTTATAGGTGTTTTTAAATATTTAGGGTTGATGTTTCTAATTCTAGGATTCTGAAAAACTTCTAACTTTTTGCTGGTTGAGTTGCCCTCTTCTCCAAAATTCAGAACCCACTAAATTTTTCATATTGATATTTTTGTTCATTACCCAATATAATTTTTTTTCCTGCTGTAGTGGCTTGTTTTCCATATCCACAATTAATAATTGTGAACATAGGACTACATAGACAATTTTGAAATTTATATAGATGGGTGATACTCTTCTTCTTTTTCCTCTCCCTACTTGTTTTTTGCGATGGATTATACAATTATTTACCCTGTGACATAGTTTTATTTTATTTCTTAGTTATTTATCCCTACTTGTAGTATGTGAATTGAGATAGACTAAATGTAATGTTAATGGTTCAATCATTACTTTTGTTTTTGCTGCCATTATTTGTAGGTGTTATTAAAAGTTATAAGTACTACCTAGTCCACTGGCCCTAAATATTATTATTTCATTATTTGTAACCCTAATAAGCTCTTATTATCCATTCTTATAGGCTCTTGTAGGCTTGAAGATACGTCACAAAAGAAAATCAAAATCGGACCTACCGCTTTCTGCCTTAGAAATTGAGCAAGTATGACCTAGCTCAAAACGAAATTATGTATAGATTAACCTGCCAATTCTAGGTTTACGTAGTTGAATTTCAAATCGTCGTCCTAATGACCAGGTCTCGATTCAAAGAGCATATCTTTAAAAAGTCAATCATGTGATCAAAATTTCCCTTACAAAAATTGGAAATATGTTACAGTTGGTTTAATAAGTACAATAGCTAGTTGGAGTATAACATAGCAAAAGATGTTGCATTTTGCTTGTATTGCAACCTTTTTAAATGGGAATGGTGATTCTTTTAAAAATGATAGATTTAGAAATTGAAAAACAAAAAAAAAAAATCCAGATTCATGTTTGAAGGCCCAACAATACATATAACCAAACTATTAAGAGGTGTCAAGATTTGTTGAATCAAAAGCAAAATATTCAAACATTTTTTAATATGCAATCAGATCAAAGTGGATGAAAATACAGAGTTTGTTTGAGTACATTAATTATCAGCATTTGATTTATTATATGCTAGGGATTGATTTTTTAGTAGTCATGATGAATCTAAGAGCTCAAACAATAGATAAACTTTCTTGAACTTTTGCAATTTCTTGTTGAGCATAATGAAGATAATAATAGCATAGTTTGAAAGAAAGTCCTAAATCTTAAATTAATTGCACCTAATGTCAAAAAGACATTGTGAGTGCAAGTGTAATTGAAACTACAAACGCTATTATCAACTTACTTGGAGATGCATTGTTTCCAAGTTTCATTGGTGAATATCGTTATGCAACATCAAAAAGCAAATGGTTATAGCCATACATTATGTAGAAAGACGGAGATATCTATAATGCGGAATGCAAATCAAATCAACAGTTAAGGGTTCTGACAAAAAATTTGTAATTATTTAGATTTTCACTTAATTTGATCTAGATTTATCGTTTTATTATTCGGGACTATTTTAAAATTGATTTTTTTTTAGTTTTTAGTTGTTTTAGGGCTTTAATTTTATGTTTTTTGGGCTTATTTTGATGTTTTATTGGCTCATGGTCTTAGTATAATATTTAGGACAATTTAATAACTTTAGTTTGTCTTTTATGTAAGTTTATTAGGATTCAAAAGTTAGGAGAGAGAAAGTTATGAAATTAGGTTACTTATTTGGTATTTTAGTTTGATTAGAATTCTTGGATTTATATTCTTTATATATAGAGGGTCAGGTTTGACAGCCCGTTATGGAGCCAACACGTAGCCAATAATTTGTCCTATATGGCTTAAAAGTTTTGGATTGAGCTAATTTTTTGAGGATGATCTGAAGATCATCTTCACAAAAAATCAGCCCAATCTGAACCTTCTAACCCCATCAAAAGTGATCTAGAATGTGGACCGTCTATTTTTTACCGATAATTTGTAAACCACTTTTGATGGATTTAGAAATTTCAGCTCAATCCAAAACTTTTAAGCCATATAGGACAAAATTGGCTCCCTAACGTTGGCTGACAAACGCCACCCATATATAGATTGTATTAGGATTTTTTTTTTAACAAAGAATAATGATGAATTAAAAGAAAGCTTGAACTTGATCTTCCCAATAATGGGTGTGTTAAGAGGCCATTTTGGAGTGAGTCCAAGATAACATTCTTTTTCTCTATCAATCTCTCTATTTATTTTTTAATCTTTTATTTTTTCTTGATTTTCTTTTAGTTCTTTGTTCTTGATTTTCTTGAATTCTTGATTCTTGAAACCCCTTCCTTGAATTCTTTAATTTTGATTCTTGAATTCTTGAAAACATTTCCCGCAACCTTAACATTTTCCTCAATCCTTTCCCCACTATATTAACCTTTAATCCTTACCCTACAAACCTTAACCTTTAATCATTTCCTTTACCCTATTGAAAATATCATAATTTATAAAACTTTGCGTTTTGCATTTCAATAGCCAATTGTGATTTTAGATACTCTTTTCCTATTGCCACCCAAATCCTCTTAACCCAATTCCAAATCCCAAATCAGATCCCCTAACCACCTTTTTTCCTCTTTTTCCCTCTTTTTTTCCAAATCAAACCAGGTTTAGTTCTGAGAGGAGTTGGATGTTGTGCCTGTATTGGGACTTGGTGCTTAGGAGGAGATCTTAATGTTATCAGATTTTCGCTCAAGAGAAAGGGAGGTGCTAGAGTGTGTTCCAAGATGATTAGGTTTGGGGAGTTTATGTTTAGGAATTTGTTGGTTGATATTCCTTTGTATGGGAAGGCTTACACTTGGTCTAACTTTCAGGATAGTCCAATTCAAAGTAGATTGGATAGGTTTATTGTCTTTAGTGATTAGGAGGATCTCATTGGGAAAATGGCTCAGCATACGTTTCCAAACCCTTATTCGGATCATGTCTAGTCACCTTACATTGGGTATCTTGAGAAAACACCCAAGACCTTTCCACTTTGAAAACATGTGACTTAGAGAAGAGGGGTTTGTAGACCTTGTGCATGGATGGTGGAGTGGTTTTTCCTTCCTTGGCAAGTCCGGTGTGTTGTGTTTAGGCTTAAGCTCAAGGCTTTGAAGGATAAGTTGAAGGCGTGGAATTCAGAAACTTTTGGTAGGATTGAGTTGCATAAAAAGAACATCCTTGGCCAATTGGATGTGATAGATTTGAAAGAGGAAAGGTTGGGGTTGTCAGAAGAGGAGAAGACTACAAGAGCTAATCTGAAAGCTAATTTTCGAGAGAGGTGTGCTACAAGGGAAAAGTGTGTTAGAGACAAAAATCTCATGTTCAGAATTCCAAGTTTTTTCAGAAGATGGTGAACTTCCATAATAGGGTGAATTTCATTAAAAAAGTTAGGATTAATGGGGAGTGGACGATCGGGGAAGATGAGATTAGAGAAGGTATTGTGAGCTTCTATAAGAGCTTATATTCAAAAGAACACTTGTCAAGGCCCCTTCTAGATGGGTTGGACTTTGATACCATTTTAGAAGAGCAGAAAGAGTAGTTGGAGAGATCATTTGAGGAGGTTGAGGAGTTTAATATTATCAAGGAGTCGAGCTTAAACAAAGCTTCAGGGCCATATGGCTTTTCAATGGATTTTTTCAAAGTTTGTTGGGAGTAGTTAAAACATATTTGTTGGCAGTTCTGGTAATTTTTTATCTTAATGGGGTTCTAGATTTTGGAGCCAATAACACCTTTGTTGATTTAATCCCTAAGAAGAAGGGGGTGGAGGATATTTCGGATTTTAGGCCTACAAGTCTCGTCAGTGCCACGTACAAGATCATTTCTAAATTGTTGGTTGCAAGGCTAAGAAGGGTGATGGAGACTATCATTAGCTAAACTCAAAGGGCGTTTGTAATGGGGAAACAAATTCTAGATGGTGTGTTGATAGCTAATGAGTGCATTGACTCAAGATTGCGATCTCAGATTCCGGGGGTGGTATGTATGGTGGATCTGGAAAAGGCCTATGATCACGTTAGTTCGAACTGCTTGAGGTATTTGTTGGCTTGTATGGGGTTTAGAGAGGTGTGGATTAGTCGAGTGATGAAGTGTGTTTCAACTCCTTCTTTTTCCATCTTAGTTAATGCCTCCTCGGCCGAGTTTATTAAGAGTCAAGGGGGCTGAGACAAGGGGATCCTGTATCTCCTTTCCTTTTCATCATTGTGGCCGAAGCTCTGGGTAGGATGGTTACTAAAGCAATGGACAATGGGAATATATCGGGATTTAGGGTGTCGGAAGATACTCCTATGGTGTCGTTCCTTCAGTTCGCAGACGATACAGTGTTCTTGTTGGATGCCTCAATCTAGCAAGTTCGGGTGTTGAGTGGTATTTTGGTGTGCTACGAGGCTTTCTCTGGAATTCCTTTAAATTCTAGAAAAAGCAAGATTTTCGTTGTCGGAGATGTGGAGGACTTAGACTATCTAGAAGCTAATTTGAGGTGCGAGGCGAGGCTCTCCCTTCGTCTGACAATTGCAAATCATTGTGGGACCCAGTCCTGGAAAAAGTAGGTAGGAGGTTGTCTTCTTGGAAAGCTCGCTATTTGTCGAAAGGGGGTAAATTTACTTTGATCAAGAGTAGTTTGTCTACTATCCCGGTATACTTTTTGTCTCTTTTTACTATGCCCGCCAGTGTGGAGGTTAAATTAAGGAAATTGTTCTAAGGATTTCTTGTGGCATGATACGGAGGGCAAGAAGAAATTTCATTTGGTAAGCTGAAGTGGTATATGTCGGCCCAAGAAGAATGGGAATCTAGGGATTAAAAATCTGAAAATTATGAATAAGGCGCTTCTTAGGAAGTGATTATGGAGGTTTGGGCGTGAGAAGGATAGTCTTTGGAGAAAGGTGATTACGGCAAAGTTTGGTGAGAAATCTTTCGATTGGGAGAGTGGTACGGTATCTACATCTTATGGCTATGGAGTTTGGAAAGGGTTTAAACGAATCATTCCTTTGTTCCAAGGTAACATCTCCTTCAAGGTTGGGGATGGCTCTTCGGTTCATTTTTGGGAGGATGTGTGGTGCGGTTCTAATAGTCTCAAAATTCATTTTCCATGATTGTTTTCTATCTCGTTAAAGAAAAAGAGGAGCGTGGCTGATTTTTTGGACCGCTCTTTGAATAGGTTTTCCTGGGATTTGGGTTTTAGAAGATCGCTTAATGATTGGGAGATTGAGGATGTTCTTGGTCTTCTGAGAGATCTTGGAGATTTGGGGGGTAATTTTGTGGGCAAGGATGCTATTTGGAGCCTAGAAAATAAAAAAAGTTTTCTCGATCGAATCTTTCTACTCTAAATTACTAAATCCGTTGGGAACTTTTCCGTGTAGAGAGGTTTGGGGAGTTAATATTTCGTCCAAGATTGCTTTCTTTGTCAAGGTGGGAGTTCAAGGCAAGTTGTTAACCTTGGACAATCTTATGAAAAGGAGGATCATCTCGGCTAACTTTTGTAGTTTATGCAAGTCGGATAGGGAATTAGTGAACCATATCCTCCTTCATTGTGAGTATACTAACGGGGTTTGGTCTCATGTCGTTTATTTGTTCGGTTTGACAGGGTGCATGCCTAAGTCCCTTTGGAGTGTGTTCGAATGTTGGTCTCAATGGGGATTAGGCTTTTAAGTTTTAAAGGAAACTATGGTTCATTTTTCCCTTTGCCATTTGTTGGAGCTTGTGGTGCAGAAGGAATAGCAGGGTTTTCGAGAATAAGGAGTGAGAAGTTCACAATGTGAATATTGAAATCCTGGGTTCTCTTGTTTTATTGGAGCTCGGTGTACATTAAAGCAAGAGGGATTCATTTTTGAAGACTTCTTGGGAATGTGAGATTGGGTTTGTAATCGTATGGGTAGCCTATAACCTCATGGAGGTGTTGTTTTTGCTGTTTCTGTTTTTTAGTTCTTTTCTCTTTGGTTCTCTTTGTGTTCCTTTGGGATTTTAGGTCTCCTTGACTGCCCCCATTAATAAAAGCACTATTATTGATTAATATATATATATATATATATATATATATATATATATATCAGTTAAGTTTATCATCTCTCAAATCAGGAACAATACAAACTTCAGCACACTATGAGTTGAAGCAAGTTTCCAAACAGGCATTTCAACAGAAAAGATTAATCATCAAACGAAATAGAGGGCTCACCGGATGTCGAAAAGCACAGGTGGGATTAAGGCAATTCCCAGCCAACCAGAACCAGCAATCCCTTGGATTGAGCCTTGCAATCTCACTATGCCGATACTCACACTCAAGCCCCTATAAGCAAGAAATCCAAATTCAAATCAGATTACATGGAAAAAAAATTAATAATAATAATAAGCAATCATAAGAACACGAACGGATCCCAAGAAAGCACCTTTTCATTTAATTTCATTATATTTTAGGGTTTTTGGTACAAACCCTACGAAGTAGGAATCAAGGTCCCTAAAACGAAGAATCCAATATCCAACAGATTAAAAAGCAAAATCCAACATTGAAACAAAACCACCATTCCCCAAAACACATTTATGTCCATCTTCGTCAAGAAACAATAAAAACCAGATCATTCTCCACTGAAAACCTCTAAAACTATAATTCTCGAAATGAGGGGCTACAAGAGCACATTTAGAACCAAAAGAAATAGAAACGTATTGCAGTGTTAGAAACATATATAACGAAAGAGAGAAATAAAAAAACAAGATTCAGGAGAAAATCGAAATAAGATAAACAAAGGGGATCTGTATCTTAAACAAACCTTCTTGCAGGTGAGGGGAGAGGCCAAGAAATACACGCAATCCGTGTTTCGCTTTTTTATTTCATCATCTTCCATTTCAAAGAAGAAGAAAAAATCTCTTTCTCACAGAGAAATTCAGCGAGGAGAGTGATTCGGATTTGCAGTCATGGCGGAGAAAATCATCAGAAGAGAGAGAGGTCGGGGTTTTTTTGGTTGGGGTTTTTGAAGTTGGGATTTTTACGTATCATGAAGCGCATTCTAGAGAAATACATTGTATGGCATGAAATACCTTGGGCAAACGGCTAACCTGCGCCATTAGGTGACCATTGTAGTGGATGATGACGGGGGAATTGAGGATAACTTGGCTGTTGGCTTTCCATGGGCTGGGCTGGGCGGGTTGGGTTGGGTTGGGTTGGGTACGATGAGCCCTAATCGAGTCTTACATAGATGGAATGTATCTTAGACTAGTCCTAACCCACATCAGGCCTAATCTATTATCTATATAAAATGAGGATATCAATTTCCTTTTATATCCCAAATGACATTTCTCTACCTCTTCTTCACCTTGTCTAAATCCAAATCCTCATCCTCTGTCAATACCTCTTCACCTTCTCTCCAAATAACTTCATTTTAGGAATCTCCAATGCATGAACTATTTAAAACAAAGAATTATTATTGCAATTATCTCTCTGAACAATCATCTTCATCATCATGTTGAAAAAACCCTTGATTTTCTTACCAAAACTTCTCTATCTCAAAACCTTCTCTAACACATTCTTCATTCCATTTTTCACACACAGGGGTTGAATCGACTATAAGAAACGAAGAAAACTTGGCAATGGTAGGGCAAGGTTCGTCGACAATGGTCGTAGGTGTCCTTGCTTTACCGGGATCTCTCAATGAACATATGGTCGGTCTCTCTCTCTCTCTCTCTCTCTCTCTCTCTCTCTCTCTCTCTCTCTCTCAACGATTATAATTATTGATCCATCTCATTTCTCTTAGCGTTTGGTGGGTTTTTTATGCAGCACTGTGAAAAGACTTTGGATTTAGAGATATTTATTGTCTAGCAAAAACCAATTGATGAATCCATGGGGACAAAGTTGTTAGAAATCTATTAAAAAATTTACTTTGTGACCTGAAAGAATTCAATAAAGGAGATATTTTTAAGACTTCAAGGTGATAAGGTCCCAATAATTTGACTTTGGGATCATAATTTCTTGGATTCTATCACATTTTAAATGTTAGTTCCCATAAATAATTGCAAAATTAAATTATTTATCCAAATTAATAGAGCTAATGAGATATTATTGCTAATTGTAGATAAATAAAGCGCACGTGGAAGTTATCAAATCGCGAAACAAAAACGGTTACAATACGCGAGCAAAAAAGAAGCATCCAACAAAATCTCGATGAATTCGGCCGCCACATCATCGCTTTGCGGTTGGGCTTGGTTGCTCTGCGGTGATCTCGAGGAATTTGTCCTCGAGATTTGTACAGAAGTTTCCAAATGCTTCGGTGGTTGTAACTGAATGGGTCTTTCGAATCAAATCATCCACCAAATCAATCCGATAGCCCGATTATGAATGTTATAAATTGGAGGGTTGATTTCAAAGAAAGGGCTCCTCTCTCTTGATTTGTAATTTTTCATTTTCTTTCTTTAATTCTCTGTAATTTTCTTTTGAGAGAACTCTTGAGTGTAGTGAGAACATCAAGAGTGATCCAATTTCTAGTACTTTCTGTAATTCTTTTGGGCGCTATTAAATAAGGATTACAGTGCATCATCATCTTCTTCACCCATCTTCTCATTTCTTTTATTATTTTCTGCAACTATAATCCTTGCAATGAGTGGCTAGAATCTCCTTAGAGAGATCAATAATGTCAGAGCAAGTCCATCCATTTAATGTAGTTTTAAATTCATTATTCTTACTTGTCTTGTTAATCATTCTGTAAATTCTCATTTGATTAGATCCCTTAGCTTATATTTATGATTTAAGCTTTGATAGTCATTATTTAGATAAGTTCAAGAATGGCTATGCTCTGTGAAGAATTGAAATATAGGTTAAGCAATCTTAATTAAATCAGTATTTTCATGAATGATCTTTGGTTACATTCAATGATTAAACGGCTCCACTTTCCGATCCATGAGCAATGACTTGCTACATGGATTGAGTTAGATTCAAAATTAATTTACATTATGGATGGTTTGTGAAGGCTACATTGAACTCTCTAATCTCCCTTTCTTTTATCTTCAACATTTAGTTTCTGTTTTAATTCTAATTGCAAGTTAATTTTCATTTTATTTGTGCAACAAATTTGTTTTATTTTTAAAGAATTTGTTTTAAAACTTTATTTTACTTTTTAACCGAATGAGCATTTGAATCCCAATTGTCCCTGTGGAACGAATTCGACTTACCCAAAGTCCATATTTCAATCTCTATATTTATGTAATTTACACATCAAGTTTTTACAACGATCAAAATGGCGCCACTGCCGGGGACAGCGAGTTGATTCATTTTCAATTTGGAAAAAAGTCCGAAATAGTTTTCGAAACAGAACCGAATTTGTTTTATTTGAAACAGAAGTTTAAAGAACAGAAAAAAATTTCATTACAATTCTCAGGATATCAGAAATCAATTCCAATTTGAAAAATCAATTTCGTCAAAATTTCACCGCTCAGCGGTAGCCCCCTAGTGCTCCGCGGTGACGTGACAATATTTTTTGTTGAAAAAATTTCTGACATCATGGACATTGTAATGAACATATTGGTTTTTGTCTTAGCATTCTGATTGGAATAATTTTGTTATTTTCAGGTGAAGGACTCGACGGAAGGCGACACGTGAAACTTTTATCCACCAAATTGGTTCCCTCACCAAGAAGATCAGCAACTTCCAATTTTCTGTTCATTTCATTTTTCTTAGAAAAATTTTTTGTATTAAGAGCTTGAATTTGTATTAATTTTTAATTTCATCCGAGAGGGTTCGGATTGTAATAAATTTAGGGACGGACGATAGTGGGATGAAACTATCTCAGTCCCTCGGGTTCGTACACCAAATTTGGTGTTGGTAGCTCGAGTCGACTCAGCTCGATCATCCCTCGTCTAGAACGGGAGGTAAAATTCCGAAACACTCACGCATCTCTTGCTAGTGAGTTTCTGTATTGATTTTGAGTGACTAATATGTACACTTTGGATTCGCACATAGTAATAAGGGCACCCTTACGAGGATGGCACCATAAGATAAGAATCAGATTTCATTACCGATATCTTGTCCTTCTAGGAAATCAAATTCACAACCATTTAATTAATTAAAATTTGGTTAGACTGGACTCTAGGTTCCATCGAGCTCATTAAGTAAAGCTAATCAAAAGTTGTACCAACTGCACTTCTGGATCGTGAATAGTGCCTAAGCGCAATCCTGTCCCGCAATATTACGTGTATTCGAGGGATAGACACACGTTTATTCTAAACGAGAGGTGACTTGAGAATGTCATTGCTCAACATTGTGCACCACCTATCCCCTAGGGATTAAACTGGCTGTTCTGATTTCAAAGATTTGGATTTGAGGCTTTGATTAATCCTTTGAACTAGTTAGGAGCTGTCTAGTAATAGGCACCCAGTTCTCACGTGTGAATTTCCCCCTCCTATTGTGTGCAATTCTGTAGTGTATGTTAGGTAGGAGATCTCATTAAAATTCAATTGTATTTAATCCGGAGATCACAAGATCTCATCCACTACCTAAGGTTAGACGAAAAATCAACACCGTTCTCACTCCACCAGTCTCAGAAATGGATCCACATCCATTTCCAAGCCATCACATCCATTAGGATCAACGAACTCTCAATGAGTTGTTCGCACCTATTACTACCAACCATCCGTCGTGTATAGCTTTACCTGTCGCAAATGTGGCACAATTTGAAATAAGAGTAACCACTATCAATGTGTTGCCCAAATTCCATGGTTTCGAGAGTGAACAATCGTACAATCACCTCAATAAATTCTTAACATTATGCCAGACATTCAAAAATGGTCACCTCGACGATGAGAATGTCAAGCTTAAGTTATTCCCTCTCTCTCTCGAAGACTATGTTGCGGCTTGGTTAAACTCCTTAGCCTCCAACTCTATCACTACGTGGGATGATTTGTCTAGAAAATTTATGGCTAAATTCTTTCCAATAAGAAGACGGAACAATTCAAAAATGCCATTCGGAACTTCAAGGGAAGATCGGATGAAGAGTTCTCCCAGACTTGGGAAAGGTTTAACGAGTTTCTTGTCAAGTGTCCGCATCATCGGATAGACAGAGCCCAATTAGTTAATTTCTTTTATCGAGGTCTCCCAACAGCCCAGCGTATTCTTCTCGAGTCTATGCATCAGGGTAAATTCATGAATCAAACTTCTAATCAATCATATGAATTCTTAGTCGAACTGGCTAAGAATACTTGAAATTGGAGCACAAACATAGGGGATTTCGATAGAGGAGATTTAGGAGCCAAGAAACTGGGCATGTACGAGGTTAAGTCCGATCCCGATCTTAAGAATGTCATGAATAGCCTTGTGAGTAGCTTACAGAGTCTCAATAAAAAGTTCGACGCTTTCAGTGTCAAATCCAACTTCCAAGAAGCCACTCCAATTCTACAAATCGCAACAGAGACATTTTCATGTCAGTTGTGTGAGAACTTTAGTCATTTTACAGAGAATTGTCCCACCTTGACTACCTCACAGTCAGAACAAGCCAATGATGTTGAAAATTACAGCACGTATAGGAAACCCACTCCTAACTTCTACAATCAGATGTACCATCCCGATAATAAGTTTCACCCCAATTTTTCGTATTGACAAAGTGAACCTATCCAACCGGGAGGTCCTCCAGGGTTTCAGAAAAATTTCAATCGTCAAACTCATATCAGTGTGAACCTATCTTTGGTTCCGCAACCATCCTACTCTTCACCTCAAAATTCTGATCAACGGGCGATCGTTGTCGACCCTATAACCAATTACTCTCCTCCTGTTTCTCAAACAAACTCAGCATTGGAATCAATAATGGTTGAGATATTAAAGCAACAACAACAACTCATACAACAACAAATCCAGACTACTCAGAACCAGTCTCAGACCAACCAGGTCACTGCGCAAGCAATTAAAAATTTAGAAATTCAAGTAAGTCAGTTAGTTTCGTCCATAGGAAAAAATAAAGGCCAGTTTCCCAGTCAAACAGTGCCTAATCCAACAAGGACTGTTCCAAGAGGATAGTATGAAATCAATAATCAAGCAGGTCTATCTAATTCTGTTCAAGCCGTCCACACCTTACGATCTGGTAAATTGGCGGACACTAAAGTTGAAATGCCTGAGGATGTTTTAACCAAAGAAATAACCTCTAGTGCACCTTCCACAGAAAAAGAAGACCAGTCTAAGGAAACACCTCTACCTTTCAAAAGTCGAGTAATCGTTCCCAAATCCCCGTTCCCTCATAGACTCATAGACAATAAAAAAGGGAAACAATTGGAAGGAATTTTATAAGTGTTTAAAAATGTTCAAATAAATATTCCCTTTCTTGACGCAATTCGTTAAATTCTCTCATATGCCAAATTTCTCAAAGATCTTACCACAGTGAAGCGAAAAACTCATGTGCCAAGAGAAGCTGTGATGACAGCCTAGTCTTCTTGTCTGATTCAGCAGACAATTGTTCCAAAATTCAAGGACCCAGGCTGTCCTACAATTTTTGTGCACATCGGTGATACGATGATTGAGAAATGTCTATTAGATCTTAGGACTAGTGTGGATCTTCTTCCTTTCTCAATCTACCAGCAATTATGTTTAGGAGAACTTAAACCTACGGATATCACTCTTAGTCTAGCAGATAGATCGATGAAGATTCCCAAGGGAATAGTGGAGGATGTGATCATTAAGGTGAATGATTTCTACTTTCCTGTTGACTTCGTAGTTCTTGACACTGAACCTGTCATTAAATTAATTTCATTAATGTTTCACTTTAATTATTCAATGTTTTATTTATTAATTTCGAATTTTTTAATTATAAAAATTGTGAAATGAACCTTTTGCCCCCGGAGAGGACTTTTCACGTTTTAAGTCAGTTTTTAATGTTCTAAGATGTTTTAGAATCGGTTTTTCATAAGGAATTCAATGAGAATGTTGGTTTGTGTCATTTATGAAAATTTTTATATGAAATGATTGTGAACTTTATGAGGGGCATTTTCATAATTTTGTCACATTCTGTTAAAATTGGTGAAATGATTTATTTGGTTCCGATTTGTTATTTTATGTGTTCGAGAGAGTTTTCCTAAGCGTAACGTAGGCTCTAGGGTTGTTTTGAGGTTAGGGGTATTTTGGTAATTTGATCAATTTTTAGTGATTTTTATCGTGAAGCTTCTTTTTGGTCTGCAAGATGATGATTCCTATGTTTCTGGGGTTGTATTTTCCTAGCGTAGCATGGTTTCTAAGGTTTTGTCAGTTCGAGATACCTCATCCAGATTTCTGAAACACATCTGGTAACAAAATAAAGCAATAGAATACACATCCATCATTGGGAATCATTGCGATCGGGTTGACGAGTTGATTAATCAGGTGGATGCAAAAATGGGGTGTCTACAGAATCCCAAAAAGTAAGTTCATTACTTTTTCACCCAAGATAGGTAAAGTAGGACTCCTAGAAAATAAGTTCATTACTCTTTCACCTAGGGCAGGTAGAGTAGGACTCCAAAAAAAATAAGTTCATTACTCTTTCACCCCGAGTAAGAATAGTAGGACTCCTAGAAAATAAGTTAATTACTCTTTCACCCTGAGCAGGTAGAGTAGGACTCATAAAAAATAAGTTTATTACTCTTTCACCCAAGGCAAGTAGAGTAGGACTCCCAGAAAAATAAGTTCATTACTCTTTCACCCCGAGTAGGTAGAGTAGCACTCCTAGAAAAATAAGTTCATTACTCTTTCACCCCAAGTAGTAGGGCTGTCAACGGATACATATCCGATCGGATACTGGTATATCCGAATTTGAATCCGAAATTTTTTAACGATATCCGAATTCGAATCCGAATCTGATCGGATATCACTAATGAATATTCGAATTCGTATCCGAATAAATTATCGGATATCCAATATTATCCGATTCGAATCCAAAATTTAATATTCGAAAATTATCCGAAATTATCCGAAACTTATATCCAAAATTATCCGAAACTTATTTACTATCTGAAATTATCTGAAACTCCGAAATTATCCGAAATTTGTTTACTATCCGAAATTGTCCGAAATTTATATCCGAAATTATCCGAAATGAATTATAGAACCTTATTCGATCATCTAATTTGTGCTCCTCCAAGGAAAGGTTTTCAACTTGTGTCTGCAGACCAGAAAGTGGCCTCTAGATGAAATATTCAGTGAAACCCCAGAGGAGCATATATAAGAATAATGAGTTAAAAGGGAGCAATGTAAACATGGTTGTATCCAGACACAACTCAAGAATCATAACCAGAAGAAACCTTTTTGCATACCTAATCAGCTCACAAAACCTTCTTAGAGAGAGACCACAGACACAAATAGCCCACCGACCACCTATCTCTAGGAATTATTGATGATGCACATTAGATCTAGTCTGATCATAATAAGCAGAATACCGGTCTCCAGCAGGAACTTCGGATCCGATGCTTGAATAGGCTAGTCTGCGGACTCTGTCATTAGAAGGCATTATCGGTGAGAGAGAGAGAAAGGCAAAGAGACTCTGACGCTGATTCGGCCTGTCAATGGACGCCGATGAAGAAGGTGAGCCGCTGAGAAAGATTTCGACGGTGACTACTGTTATCGGCTGAAGAGAATGAGGGTTGAAGGGGTTGAAAACGATCGGATATGTATCCGTTGACAGCCCTAGGTTGAAGGTAATGAGGGCTGTGAAGACGATGAGGGTTGAAGGGGTTGAAGACGATGAGGGTTAAAGGCTTAAACGGGTCGAAGACGATGATTATGAGGGTCGAAGACGACGATGAGGGTTGAAGACAATGAGAGCTGTGAAGACGATGAGGGTTGAAGGGGTTGAAGACGACGAGGGTTAAAGGCTTAAAGGGGTTGAAGACGACGATGATGCCTGAGGGTCGAAGACGATGATGAGGGCGGTCGGCTGCTGTCGGGCTGAGAGCTGAGTTCTGTTCGATAGAACTTCTTCGATTCTTCTTCTAAGTTCTAACCTAAAAGAAAAATTAAAATAAAATTTATTTATTAATATTAGTATTTTCGAATCGGATATTATTGAATTCGAATTTACATATATCCGAATTCGTATCTGAAACACTATCGGATATTGAAAACTATCAGAATCCGAATTTGATATCCGAAAATTTCGGATAATATCTGATTTTTCGAATTCGAATTCGAATTCGGATTTCGGCTATCCATTGACAGGCCTACCAAGTAGGTAAAGTGGGACTCCCAGAAAACCAGTTCATTACTCTTTCACATCGAACAGGTATAGTATGACTCCTAGAAAATTAGTTCATTACTCTTTCACCCCGAGTAGGTAAAATAAGACTCATAGAAAAATAAGTTCATTACTCTTTCACCTTGAGCAAGTAGAATATGATTCCCAAAAAATAAGTTTATTAGTCTTTCACCCCGAGCAGGTAGAGTAGGACTAAAAAAGAACGTTCATTACTTTTTCACCCAGAGTAGGTAGAGTAAGACATGCAACTTTTTCTCAAATTTTGCTCAGATTTCATTCAGACTTTTCTTAAGCTTTGTTTTCATTTAATTCAAATATTTCTCATGATTTGTCCAGATTTTATTTTTTCTCAGTCATCTTACTTAGTTTTTTTCATGAATATGCAAAATGGAGGCGTACTTTTTCAAAATCATCATTACACTATTGCATACACGCGTACATTTGTTCCATTAGTTAGGAAGAATTTTCTAAAAATCAAAGATCTGACACTGTCAGTGAGAGTTTGGAATCGAGGACCTGACAACTTTTAGTTCGGGAAAAGTTTCACCCTCAAAAATCCAAATGTTCTAACAAATTGTTAAATCAGGCTACAAAATAAATTGTCATTAGCTTTGGCATTCGAATATCGCACAATCTATAAAAGTAGATTTGCTATCTAGTTTGCTCAATCCTCTACCAAAGAGGGGTATCTGTAGACATCCTATTTTTTCATTCGCGTCATTAATCAACTCGTCAACCTGATTGTAACGGTTCTCAATGATGAATGAATATTCTAATTTTTGTTGTTGTTGCTAGTTATGTTTCAAAAATTCAGATGAGGTATTTCAAGCAAACAAAACTTTAAAAATCACGCTACGCTAATAAAATATGACTCAAAATATAGAAATCATCATTTTCAGACAAAAAGAAGTTTTAAAAGAAAATTCATTAAAAAAATGACCAAATTAGCAAAATACCACTAACATTAAAACATCTCTAAAACTTACATTACACTTAGGGAAACCATTTCCAACACATAAAACAACAAATTAAAACCAAATAAATCATTTCCCCAAATTTCACAAAATTTGACAAAATTACGAAAACGCCCCTCATAAGATCCACGACTATTTTACGCCAAAAACCCATAAGTAACACAAACTGATACTCCCATTGAATTCTTTACAAAAAATTGATTTTAAAACATCTCAAAACGTTGAAAATCAACCTCTCAACTCAAGCATTCTTTGAGGGCAAAACGATAATTTTTCAAATCTTAAAAATAAAAAATCTGAAACTAATTAAAACATTAATTAACGTAAAGTGGAATAATAATAAATTAAGTTAAAATTTTTAAACAAATAAAATCAATCAATCAATCAATCAAGCCCACGGGTTAAATTTCGTGGTGGCCCATTTATTTAAGTATGGCCCACATAATATTTATTAAAAAAACCCTCCATTTAGGGTCCCAAAGAATTAAAAATATTATTAGGGGGTTCTCTAAAAACTTAAAATTTTTCATTGTACGTAAGAATTGAAATTCTAATTAAACAACTTAACCTTATCTTGAAGAAATCTAATCAAACACTAACTCTCCTAAAAAGCTCTATAAAAAGGAGCCTCCACAATCTAAACTCGTAGGTTAAGAAAAATCCTAGGAAAGAAAGACAAACTTTTTTTCCCAACCTTCCCAAAACCGTAAATTTAAAGTTCCAAGTCCTTATCTAACACCAAAATCTTATTTTTTTACTCAAAAAATACTTAGAAATACTTAAAAACACCTAAAAACCCTCAAAACACCCATAAAAATCATAAAATATTTAGATATAGGAGGAGAATATCTCATCTCAGAGATCAGAAGCGGATCTAGTGACGGAGACAAAAGTAGGAAGACTCATAACGAGGAACGTTCTCTATCAGTTTTTGAGGGAATCAACCGTCACAATCACCTAGGTAACAAAGGTAATATTTTTGTTTTGATTTTTTAGTGGTTATTTTTGCAATGCAATTTTTTTGAAAAAATAGAAATCGACATTCATCGGGTGGGATTGATGCCTAACACCTTCCAATCCCATAACGTGATTCCCAGACCTGATTTTTTTTGTAAATCAGTACTTCTTTATCTATTTTGAATCATATTTCGATTCCTAGACCGTAAAACTAGGTGGCGACTCTCAACATACCAAAAAATAGATCTGCACACGTGGATTTAAGGGCACTTTTAGTCCCACAAGGGGACCGACCACGTATTAGTACTACATTGACAATCGGGACATGTGACTTTGTGTCTTACAATAGGACAAAGGCTCAGGTTGCTTCAGCATGGGTGCATCAATATACCTTTCAAGGTTACATGATCGAACGGTATTGATGCCCTAGTTTTATATATCATAGAGGTACGTGACTGGAGTTGTCATTTTCATGAATGATGTTACGTTTCACGAGGAGACCAGGACACGCACTAGTGCCACATTAGCTATAAGGGACATGCAAACATTTAATACAACGTTATTTAAACATAATAGTGGTGGCTACAAATAGGGTGGAGTGCGCCCGGGGCATTTTTCATATGAATGGGCCCGTGGGCTAGATCAAACCAATAACATATGGATATCACTTAAACATTGATATAAAATCCATAGCATCGAAATCCAGATCAAGCATGCAGATAAAAAATATGTATCGATTAAGATTATGACATATCTAATAGATAATCAATTAGTATTGCATAAAAAATAATCAATCAGACCCAACAAAATAGGAACAAAAATCCCTTTTTTATTTTTTATTTTTTTATTTTTTTAAAACATGAACAAGATAAAAAGACTTTTTTTAAAAGTAAATTAATTTTTATTTTACCAAGCAAAACAAAAAAACCCCTTCTTTTATTGAATTTTTTAAAATTTTATTTATTTATTTATATGTATATATATACATATGTTTTTGTTTTAAACTACTACTAATTATTTAAAGAACCCTAAAACATTGCCCAATATAAAAAAAATTCTACTGCCACACCAAAATTAAAAAAATGAAATCCTATGGCTCCTCATCTCAATCCCCATCATTCCATCCTCAATTCATTATTATTTTTGAAAATTTAAAATTATTATGGATCACCAAACGTGACCCTAGAAAAATCACTGAAAAAGAAAATGTTTACAAAAAAAATAATCAAACAATTTACAACTATGTCAAAAAAAAATTTAAAATTAAATAAAAAAAAAAAATTAGGCCAATTTTGCAATGCACAAAGATTTGGGATTTTTCAAGTTTGATCCTCAAACTATCTCTAGTGGAATTGCTGCTGAAAGTGCCCACGATCCGCGAGTGTGAAGTCGATTTTTATTTTTTGAGAGTCGCCACTAGTTTTGCGGTCTAGGAATCAAAATATGACTCTAAACAGATAAAAAGTACTGAACTATAAAAAAATGGGTCTAGGGATCACGTTATGGGATTAGAAGGTGTTAAGCACCAATCTCATTTGGCGAACACCGATTTTTACTTTTTCCAAAAATTTTACATTGTAAGAAAAAATAATCTAAAAATTAAAATAAAAAGATTACATTCTTTACCTAGGTGATTGCGATGGTTGATTTCCTAAAAAATTGACGGAGAGCATTCCTCATATAAATCTTCTTACTTTTGTCTTCGTCGCTAGATCTGTTTCTAATCTCCAAGATGAGATTTTCTTTTCCTTGATCTAAATATTTTTTGATTTTCTAGGGTGTTTTAAGAATTTATGGGTGTTTTTTAGGTGAAAAATAGGGTTTGGGTATTACGTATGGACTTGAAGCTTCAAATTTAAGATTTTGAGAAGTCTTGGGGAGAGTTTTTAGTCTATTTTTCCTAGGGTTTTTCTTGACTTGCGAATTTACGTTGTAAAACTTCATTTTTAAAGAGCTTTTAAGAGATTAAGATTTGAGATTAGATCACTTAGAGATAAAATTAAGTTGTTTCAATTATGATTTAATTAGGTTTTATTTGAAATTTGAATTTTAAATTTTGACTTACATAGAATGAAGATTTCTTAAGTTTTTGGAGACCCCTAATGATGGGTTCTTTATTAAATTATATTTTTAATTCTTCAAGACCCTCAATGGAGGGGTCTTTATTAAATATCATGTGGGCCCCAATTAAATAAATGGCCACCACTTAAAATTTGACCTGTGGGCTTGATTAATTGATTTTCTTTGTTAAATTTTTTTAATTTAATTGATTAAGAATTCACTTTACGTCAATTAATGTTTTAATTATTAGTTTTAAAAATTTGAATTTTAGGGTTGAAAAATTATCGTTTTGCTTTCAAAAAGGACTTTTGTGTTGAGAGATTGTTTTTTGATATTTTGGAATGTTTTGAAATCAATTTTTCATGAGGAATTCAATGAGAATATTAGTTTGTGTCACTTATGGGTTTTTGGTGTGAAATGATTGTAGACCATTCGAAAGGCGTTATTGTAATTTTGTCAAATTTTATAAAAATTGGTGAAATATTTTATTCAATTTTAATTTGTTATTTTATGTGTTCGAAAGGATTTTTCTAAGCGTAATGTAGGCTTTAAGGATGTTTTGATGTTAGGGGTATTTTGATAATTTGATTATTTTTATGATTTTTTCTCGTAAAAATTCTTTTTATCTCAAAATGATGATTTCTATGTTTTTGGGTCATATTTTTCTAGTGTAACGTAATTTCTAAAGTTTTGCTTACTTAAAATATCTGATATGAATTTTGGAAATACATTTAGTAACAACAAAAAAAATTAGAATATTCATCTATCATTAAGAACCGTCGTAATCACGTTGACGAGTTAATTAATTAGGCGAATGCAAAAAATGAGATGTCTACACCTTACTTGATTCTTCCTAGATTTTCTCACTGATTCCTGTTTGGGCGGTTCCTTTTGGTTAGGGATTTTCCTTGATTCCCACAAATATAGTTAAACTCTTTATTTAGAGTTCAATTGAAGGCAACGATCGACTTTTCTTCCTTCTCTATTGATTCAGACGTTCGACTATGTTGTCTTGTGATTCGGACGTTTGCTAAGTTGTCTCGAGATTGCCACGTGCCACTTTTTTTGAAAAATACTCTTTGCAAGTGATATATTGTACATGAACTATCAAAGACACATTTGTATTACAACTAAGAGTAAGGAAAAAAAGATATGTTCGTATCCATAATTGATCCAATAAGGATCTAATTAGATTCATATTGTATCTTAATATTAGGTTTGAAATCCATTCGATAACAATCAGATCGGGCCCACGTAAATGGGACTTAACAAATTTTATTTTATTTCTTGAAAGTGTTGGTTCTCAATCGATTTGATTCTAAGAGTCCAGATTGTAATCGATTCAAATAAAAGGGACCAAGAACAATAGGTTCTGGTTTCGGTTCGGTTCTAGTTAATGGGGGTTCCCATTGGAGTCGCAGGAGTGGGTCTAATACAGTCTCTTTATTTGTATGAGACAAACATTTGATCCATTCAACAGCAGAAAGTAGAAAGTAGAGAGTAGAGAGTAGAGATCTGATTATTGAAATTTGGAGAACTAGAAAATCTTCGGCCTTATATTATGGCTAACATTGCTTCATCTTCTTCTTCGATTTTTAGGGGTTTAGCGTTTCCCAACTGTGGGGTTGATAAAAATGTTGGCTTGTTTCTGAGCAACCATAGATTCACTCTGATTCTGCCACGTGTACCCATCACTCCTTCCACACTCGTGTTATCTAGCCGCAGTAACAGAAACTCTCCAATAACTTCTTCGAAGAAGAAGAAGAAGAAGGTAAGAAATCATCTCAATTTACTCTTGAGTTCTCTCTCTCTCTCTCATTAGTGTTTTTGTGCTGGAATTGATTTTATCCGTTTGGGAGTTAATGGGTTTTCTTAAGATTGATAGTGTGTCGGATTTGGTTTGTAGATTTTTTTTTTTTATATATATTTTATCATTTGGATTTGGATGCTGGAATCTGATTTAATTCATCTGGAGATCATGGATTCCTGTGAAATCGTTGTATTTCTTCCCAACCAAAATAATCATTTTTGAAATATTTTTTTTTCTTTCAATAAAAAAATGTTAAAATATAAATTGATTGCAAAGAAGAATGGATACTACTCTGTCTTTAATAATAATAATAATGAATTATGATTAATTAGGTGCTTATTTTGATATGTTCTAGGCATAAAATAACATCTACTACATAAGAAAAGCACACATGTAGACACCCGCTCTTTTCGGTAATCAACAAATTGAAACAAGTCCAGGAGCAAACCTAAAACCCCTAAGACCAACTCCAACCAGGGGCTTCAAATTGGCATCTTCTTCATTTTGAAGCCCCCCAACCACTTTTGGCTTCAAATCACTATTCACAGCTCTAAACCACTATCCAATTAAAATAAAAAGCATGGTTGTTTAATTGAGAATAAGTAAAAGTTGGGGTGCCAATAGAAACTCTCTGTCTATTGTTTTTTTTTTGTTTGGATTACTATTTGTTAGATTTACGATTTTATATAAGCCTAATCCTAATTTTAAACAACTGTTGATGTTATTTGAATGTGTTATAATGCTTGATAATGTTGAGGTAATTACTTGAACCAAAAAATTAGCGTAAACTTCAAACAATTATAGTTTAGTACAATTTTTCTTCAATCTTGATCGATTAATTGGTTTGGTTTGGTTTGATTTTTAAAACAATGAAGGAAAAGAATTTAAAATTAGAAAGGAGACACAAATGGAATTTTAAATATGTTACATGATCGGGTAAAAATGGCGTTTATGAAAACTAAGGATACAATAGGTATTTAGATAGAGGGTGAATAGTGATGAAGCCCGGGGCTTCAAAAATCTACGGGGCTCTATTTATGGAGCTGTGAATAATGATATAGAGCCCCAAGGCTTCAAAATGAAGCTCGGTTGGAGGTTGATATAAACATCCATTGAAAACCCTTCTCCAGAAATCCCAAAACCTTCCCGGGAAAAAAGTGAACCTTTGTAGGAAACTCTCAAAATCATTCACAGAAGTTTTTCCCGGAAACCGTAAAACCTTTCCCAAAAACTCTAAAACCATTACCGGAAGCTTTCAAACCTTGCACATAAATCCTAGAATTTCCCAGAAACCTAAAACCTCTCCCAAAAACCCTGAAAACTAAACCAGAACCCCAACACCCAAGCACAAACATTTTTAGACCCAAAACTAGGGCACAAAACCCAGCTGGGCCCACTGTTTGTGGCTGGGCCACAAAAAGTCTTCCTAATTGGTTCATGACTGACAGTCTACTTGCTCTCCAGCACAAGTCATGCCTCATATTGAATTTCAAATTCAGTTAGACCCTGAAAAGAGGTTGACCAAATTTGAAGATCGGCCTAAAGTGAGAGTAGGTAGACCCATTCTCTAATGGCTTGTGTACAGCAATTTCAGGGCATGACCTGACCGACCTTCAAATTTGGTCAAGTAGTTAAGACTACATTTTAATATTCGTCTCAACTGACCTATAAATAGGTGGGTGCCCACCTCGTCCCACACCATTGCATACCCTACTCCCTTACACTCTTAACCCTCCCCTCAACTTTCCTAGTTCTTATATTTTCATTCCGAGTCCTTTCGAATGCCTGAAGTCTCAATTTTTCTGTTGAAGTGCTAAAATTTCAAGTATTTTTCTTTGAATTCGCTTTTCAAAGGTTCACGACATCGAAGCTTTGCTCTGAGGACTTCTCTAAGTACCAAAAGTGCGGAAGAGCTGCCCAAACTTCGCCAAACTTACAGATATAAACAAAAATAAACAAAATTCAATTTTATTCTTATTTAATCCTGTAGCAGTCCATGTTTTTCCCCAACTCTGACAGATTAGACTAGAGCACCTCCTCGTGGAAGATGCACTTGGAAAGACCAACAGAAACGTTCAATAGTTGACCATTATCTAAACCCTAACCAAAATATTTCTTCGAAAATCCCAACTCCCTTGAATTACCAAAACAACCCTAATCCAACTTTTCTTATCAAACCTACGAACTCCTAAGTCGAGATCTTGAGTCTCAAAGTCTTGATCAAAAGTGAGTAATCCAACACAGTCAAAACCCTAGAAGTAGATAACGTAAAAAAGCAGCCGTATCTCAACCGAACCACTTAATGAAACTTTTGAACCGTAGACTAGATTGTAAGTCATTCCTTTTTATGGGTGATTATTCACACTCTTGAACATTGAATTGTGTTGACTCATTATACCTGTAGATCAATTGAAACCAACCTAAGTCTTGGAGATCGGATATCCAGATTGAAAAAGTGAGGAGGGGGGGGGGGGGGGGGAAGGGTTGCTAAAACAACTATTCATTTTCTAATTAGTTGGATATAATTAATTTAAATATGTAATAATACATAAAGGCAGTACTTAATAGTTTGTTTATATAAGAAAGTATTTCACATATTAAGGTATATTAAGTTAATATGACATGATTGCTCTTCTTTCCATGTATAATATTGTTGTTTTTGACTATTAAAATCTCATATACATGTGCCAATTGTAGTGGAATGCTAATGATATTCATTTCCACATTTCATATGGTTGTCTATTTTAGTTTGTTAACTTATGAATGTGTTTTTATGCTTGTTTTGTAATTCCCACATTTTCTGAAATTTTCTCAATGTTTGCATAATTTTCAAGATTTTTTTCTTCTTCTAATTTTTTTACTTTGAAATATTTCTACGAAAAGTTTCATTTCCAAGTTGATTGAAATAGACACCAAAACTCAAAGTTAATACCATGCATCTTTGTGGAAAATTCCCAAACGATGCGTCTATTTTAGGACCTTCAACTGGATATCTATTTTAACTGGGGCTGTAATCTTCTTTGTGGAACATGCCCAAACTATATAAGTTGATTTTCTTTTAGTTTGTTTCATATTGGATGTACTCCTATTTCTTCCAGAGTGTATTTGTTTCAAATTTTATCTTTCCTAATCATCCCACTCATGCATCTCAACATCCTCATATTTGTTACACCTAATTTGCTAACAAGATACATTTTGACTGGCTCAACATTGAGTTTCATAAAGCAAAGTTGGTTTTATTACTTTCTTATAAATTCATGTTTTACTACTGTCTTATGAAATTCTTTGTTTTATTTGATTGGTATGTATCTGTTGCATACATTCCAACACCGCACGTCCACTTTAACAATCCATCTTTGACTCTATAGGCAACATTCAAAATCTTCCTCAATCTCTCCATCCTTAGTCATAATAGAATAGAGATAATAAAAGTGGTTGCTAAAAGGTATTTCTATTACATCAATTCTATTGGACATCCCACTTCAAGGGTGCTAGCCATGCGTCCACCTCCTTTCTTCTTGAAATCGATAATGTTCTTGCTTGTATGTATATCTACAGTTGCTTTGCCCCAACTTTTCACAATTAATGGTTGGCTCAACCTGGAGGATGACTTCCCCCCTCCTCAAAAACCCCACCCACTCAAGTGGGTTATGAATTCTTTAATCGAGTCCAATGTTATTTTATTTTCTTTCCGAAGTCATTGAATGCTTGAGGATTTTTATGATTGTGTTGAATTTTCTTTGGCTTGCAATTTTAAGCAAAATGACCCAACTTCTCATGTAGATATAAAACCCCCCTCATGTTATTTATGCCTCAATGAAACTAGGAAAAAAAATTATAAACTCAACCCCACCATCCTAATAGTTTATTTATTTTTTTCCTATTACGATTTAAAACAATTTATAGTGAAGATAGCATATCTAGGACGATTTAGATTTTAACTCTCAAGCTCCTCAATTTCTTTAATTGAAAAACTTATACTTCTTCCTCTTTTTATTTTATTTTTGTAGTTTTACCTACATATAGTCTACATTAGACATTAGAAGATCTAGGTCAAGGTGGCAATACCTTTTAATTAATTGAGGTATTGATTCTTTTGTTTCTAAAGCCTATTTTGAATTGTTTTCTTCCATCAGAGATTACCTCGAAATGATGATGCAAAGGAGGATGATTTTGATGAAGATGCCATTGAGGCACTCTTTAATCAGCTGGAAGCAGATCTTAAAAATGATCCATCCATTGATGATGGTGATGATGAAATAAGCGAGGAAGACCTAGCTAGGCTTGAACGAGAGTTGGAGGTGGCACTTGGGAGTGATGATGAAGTATCAGGAATGTTTGACTCTAGTGAAGACGGTACAAAAAGCGATGATGAAGAAGATGAAGATGAAGTAGATAGACCAATAAAGCTTAAAAATTGGCAACTTCGACGGTTGGCTTCTGCTTTAAAGATTGGTCGGCGTAAAACTAGCGTAAGTCCCCTATACTTGGATTTATGTTAGTTTGCATGTCTTTTTATGTAATGTCCATAGATTAGATTGTCGTGATTGTCAAGTTAGCTGAATGTCAGTGTGGGAGATTAGATTGTCGTGATTTTCATGATATGTGCTTTGTCTACTGTATACTGTTGATGGATTGGATGGTCCAGCGGCAGTACCTCAGGTTTCTCTTTATGGTTATGTGATAATGTGGAAATATAAGTGGTGATGTTAATCTTTTGCACAAAATTTGAGGGGGACGCATGGGGTAGGTCCAAAACTACTATGGTTTTAATATTAACATACAAGAACGTTCGTGTTCTACTTGTGAGCTCCATCAAGAACATTTGTGGAGCACAATTTTTCCCCATTGGATAATCCTTACCACACATCCAATCAATTTTCTCAGAATAGCTAGAAATATGAGGGTGGAAGATGGTCTCCTTCATTAGATGGTTGGAATCATCTGCTCTGGGTATTGGTCATAGAGTCTCCAGGGGGTCCATTGATTGGCAAGTTTGTAACTTCGTAAGTATGGTAATGCCTGATCTACCTTTTGATCCCCAAGTTAAAATACATTTAGATTACAAGTGTTGGACACATTATTGGCTCCTAACTTCATGCATGTGTGCTTTGTGCACTCTGTATGATTGGTAGACCATGTGATCTATGAAAAGGTTACAGTAGGTTTCTTTTTATTATTGTTTGATGATATTTAAAATAATTTATTGTCTTACTTTATTGGTTCCTATTGGCATAGTATTAATGGAATGGTGCATCTGCTTCACATGATTGAAATTCGGTTTCTTTGACTAGAACTATTGCCTCGAGGGAAAGTTCCTAGCAAACCTGAACTCACTCACTTAAATAATTAAGATACCTTAATCTAACAAAAATTGATGGTGGTGGTCATACTGTCACGTAAGTTTACCCTAATAAGTTGTTTTAGGGTACCTGTATACCCCAACCATTGAATTGTAATTGGGCTCTGATGTGCACCTACTAGATTAGATCACAAAAAAAAAATCATTAAAAGATGAAGGAGATTGAGAAAGATCTTGTCTGAGGGAGATTGGACCCCCAAAGTTAAACCAATTTGAAATGGTTAATCTCCAAATCCAAAAAGGACTCTTGATATTAATTTTCTCTACTTAATATTCCATACAATCATTGAAATTAAATACATAGAATCCTCTCTCCTAAAATAACTACTACTACCTATAAAATAGGATAATTCCTCACAAACTTACTTAAGGAACCTAACTACCCACCTAGTTTATCCACGTACAAATAACTCCATTCACATTTCTCACATAAACACAAGTAGTAATGATCCCACACATCAAATACATTAAAAATAAGTAACTCCCATTCCCATATATTTAGGTGCATAACATTCCACCCTCCTTAAAAATGGCTTTGTACTCAAGGTCGGAACCTCCCGGATCCCAAATATTATTGGAATTAAATACATCCATCTTATCACTCATCTTCCAAGCTACTCGTCTCTTAAAAATAATGATGCCATCATGATCATCGTCATGGATCTCGTCGTCTTGGCACTTTTTGAAAATAGTTGATGGCTTGGTGACAGAGACTTCAAATTCAATAGGGAGAATGAAGTCAATTTTCGATTATCTTTCAATAATAGAAGCTTTATCAACGATCATGATTATGAGATGGTCAATCTAATGATCTTGATTATCGACAATGTCAACAAGTTTGACTATTTCAACGGCTTCTTCAATGATATCGACAATATCAAAAGCATCCACGTAAAATTGAGGATGATCTTCACTTGCAGAAACATCTTTAGAAGTGCGTGACAACATGTTGTCAAATGGGTGATTGATAGTTGTCTTACCCTTGATCAATTCTTCAATACGGCAACAACGCGCCTTCAAATCATCCCGCAATGCTTGGATTGTTTCACTACAAAAACTGTTCTCCTTAATTAATATTTTTTTTTATAGGTAAACAAAATTTATTAAAAAAGAAAAGATAAAGGTTGTCGAGATGACCCACCAAAGATATAAGATAAAGAAAAGCAAAGGAAAAAAAGAGGATTGTTGGTCTGATACCAAAAAGAAAAAACAAAAAAAAGGAAAATATTGAAAAAGATTTCGTTCGAATGAGATCGGACCTCCAAATTAATTGATTCGAGATGGTTAGTCTCAAAATCCAAGAGGATTCTTAATGATTTTATATATCCATAATTTCATTGAGATCACAAGGAATTTAAATACAAGAGAGAATAAAACTACCATAACTCACATTAACCCATTCAAAGAACTACCCTATAACACACCCACGTAGTCTCAACCTCTCCCTCAAAAAGGTTATGATCCCACACAATAGAAGCACCCTAAATTACTCTACTCCCATCCTCATACATGAACATAAGTTACATAAAAATCCACCCCCTTGAAAGCGACCTTGTACTCAAAATCAGACCCTATTGTATCCCAAATTAATTTTTATCCAATTAGATCCATCTTCCAGGCTACTTGTATCTTGGAAATTATAATTATTTTCTTGGAACCAACAATTTCGATGGTTTGGTTCTTGGAGCTCTCTCCCTATCCGTATCTTTCATGATCTCATGTGTGATGCGACTCCTTGTGGGCACCACCTATTTCATCTTCCCAATTCCTTGGTGATAAATCTCTTTGAGAGATCGAGTTCAAGTAGAACTCTCTCCTCCTTTGATCATATGAGAACAACCCACGACTCCCTTCTTATCTCTTTATGTTCTAATCGTATCTCCTTAAAACCGTGAAGGCCTGAACTTTTATTCATTCTAGATATGTTGTTCAACTAGATTTCTTATTATTTTATGCGAGCTAAAGTCCTAGCTGGGGTCTTTTGGATGACTCAATCTAATGTTACCGAGTTTTAAAACTTGTTGAAGTGAGGTCCCACATAGCTACTAGACAGCTTTTTTAATTTCTTTTTATGGTTGTTTGTAACATGGACTCTTACATGGACCAGTTCAGGTTGTGTTTAAAAAGTTTTATATTCCCTTTTGTTTTTTAGTCAAATTTTAAAAAGTATGTTTGGCTAACAATTCTAATGTTTTGGATTAGTCTTGAAGTATTTCACGCATTGGTACATTCTTTAGTATTCTAAGATAATCGAATTGGAGGATCCCACATGGATGCGACCAACAATATGGGTTCATGGTTTGTTTGATTAAATATTAAAATTTCTTAATAATACATTTGCTTAGATTTTTTAATATTAATATTTTTAATTTTAACCATTGATTTTAATTTTGATTTTAATTTTAATTTTATCTCATTATTTTGATTCTTTAGTTATTGGTTTCAATTTTTCTTTTAATGAAGATTTTAGGTTTGGATTTAATATTTTTAGTTATTAACTTTTAATTATTGGTGTAAGATTTCTTTACGAATTTATCAACATTTTTAATTATTTGTTAATGCAATTTTCAATTATTGATTTTCGAGGTGTTTCATAATTTTTAGGAAGTTTGGTGAGAAATTGTAGAATGATTTATTTCGTGTCAATGTGTCTTTTCTTGCATTCAGAAGTGTTCTCCTAAGCATAATGTGGTTTCTAATCGAGTTTAATGTCATGGGTATATTTTTATCATTTGTCAAAATTAGTTATTTTAAAGTGAAGCTTAATGTTTTACCAAAAGGATTATTTCTATGTCTAGAATTGTGTTTTTCCTAGCGCATCATGGTCTTAGCGTATTTGGTTTAAATGATATTTTAGTAATTTTGTCCATTTTGTGATTTTTACAGTAACGCTTTTTTTTCGTCTTGAAATGATTATTTCTAAGTCTAAATTTGTGTCGTCTTAGTGTGGCGTGGTTTCTAAATGCATTATGCAATTTTGAGGTGTATGTTTTATGAACCGAAGCATGTGTAATTTTCAAGTTCCGAATTATTGACGTGATTGGAGAAGCTTGAAATAGGATCTAGGAATCTGAGGGAGCCTGGTAATCTGAAAATTTCAAAGAAGAGTTTGAGGTTCTGAATGAGACTTTTAAAAGAGGCATTGAACAAACTTTTGGATTCTCCAAAATTCTTTACTCATCTTTAGGAATCCACAACAACCAAGGTGACTTGTTCATAAATCGAGTGAGTGCAAAAATGGGGTGTCTACAGGCGTCAGTAGAATTTAAGGTGGGAACTTTGGGGTTCAATTCTGGAAAAGGATGTGAAGAAGGTTGAGTGCTTGGAAAGCTAAGTATTTATCTAAAGGGGGAAAAATGACGTTAATTAAGAGCACCTTAGCCAGCATTCTTAACTATTTCTTATCTTTATTCTCTATCCCCTGTAGCATGGAATTAAGATGGATAAGATTTGTAAGAATTGTTTTTGGCATGATAAGGATAACAAAAGAAAGTACCATGCGGTGAGTTGGAAGAAGATTTGCTTGCCTAAAGCCAAAAGGGGACTTGGGATTTCGTAAGTTTGCTGCGATGAATTCAGCTTTACTGTCTAAGTGATCGTGGAGATTTGGTGAGAAGGAGGGTACCTTATGGAGAGAGGTGGTGGCTAGTAAGTTTGGACTTCCAGAGTTGGGTTGGGAGACAAAGGAAGTTAAAGGAACATATGGTTGTGGGGTTTGGAAAGGGATTTTGCATTGTTTACCTTTTTCCAAAAAAGGTGAAGTTTAAAGTGGGGAGGGGAAATAGGGTTCGGTTTTGGGAAGATAGATGGTGTGATACGTTCCTTTGATGGAGCTCTTTTCGGATTTTTTTGTGGTGTCGATAAAAAAAGGGAAGATTGTTTACTCATTCTTGGTGGGTAACGGTTTGGAGAGGGCTCACAACTTTGGGTTTAGGCGAGACTTCAATGATTGGGAATTAAGTAGTGTGGAGCGTCTTTTGGAGACAGTTGATGCGGGTTAGGTTGATGTTGGTTTAGAGGATCGCAGGTTGTGGGATGGTATGAAAGATGGGAACTTTTCCTGTGTGTACCATTTATGTGGCTGAGTTACCTGCCTCAAGGTTAACCTTTCCCGCTTCCGTGATTTGGGGTACAAATATTCCTCCAATTTTTTTTGTTTTTGTGTGGCAAGCAACTTTGGGAAGATTAACCACCACGTACTAACTTATTAGAAGCTTTCAAACGCCAAATAGCCATGTTTTGTGTATGAGGAGTGTAGAGACAACAAATCATCTTCTTATGTACTTTGCTTCAGCGCAACTTCTGTGGTCCCATTACCTTGGTCTCTTTGGTATGGAGGGTTTCTTGCCTCTGTCAATCCGGGAGCTTTTTGAGCTGTGGCTGTTTTGGGGTTCTCCTTTAAGACGTTCAAGGCAAATTTTATGGAGTATGCCGCCCTTTGCCAGTTGTTGGGCAATTTGGAAGCAAAGGAACAAGTAGATATTTGAGGGAAAGGAGCTGTCTTTTGATGTACTAACTTTTAATGTGTTGGGGTGGTTGTTCTTTTGGGGAAAGGCTTTTAAAGAGTTCAAGGGGCTATTTTTTGAGGACTTTGTTGTTCTTTGGGACTTCATTCGTAATGTGGTTTTTTCCGTTTTTTTGATAAGTTTTGTATCCTTTGGGTCATCTTGTCCCCTTTTTTTCTAATAAAATTTAAACTTTTCAAAAAATAAAAAAGACGATAAATGTACCTTGGAATCCTGCCAATGATTCCCATAGCATCACTAAGTTGAATGCTCCAACATTCAAGCAAGAAAAATCAGAACCTTCTTGGTTCATTCCCCCCACCCCACGCCAAAAAAAATATAAAAATTCAATTACATTATCTAAATAGAAAAGACTAGTGGCTAAAACATAATATGACTCTACCTTATACTCCAAGGTAACTTCACCGAAATAGAAACTTTCCAAAATTATTAAAATTTTCAATTGAACCAAAAACAAGTAGGACTCAAAAAAACGTAAAACAAATTAAAAAAAAAAAACTCTTACATCCTTAAAATTCATCCAGTCCGTTGATGGGCTAATAAACCTAGTAAATAATGACTCATGATCTCTGTTGTCCCCATCAAAATGTGTAAAAGACTGAAAGGTATTGTTGCTAGAATCAAAAGTGGCATGTTTGTTGCATTGGACCAATTGGGTATATAAAATATAACCTTGCCTAGCAGCTTCCTAGAAAATTTATTAAAAAGGTATAGAATAACCCAAAGAGTTACTTTTCTAAGGCCATTAAGAGCCCTTTTGGATACACATAAAGTAACTTTTTTGTTTACTTTCAAAAGTTAAAAAGCTTGTTTGGATTCAGTTTGGGAAAACTACTTTTAAGAAGTAGAAATCTTAACCTTTTAAAACGCAAAAGGAAATTACTTTCTACTTTTTAAAAGTTACTGATATTCCTAAGTCCAACTATATTATTTTTATATACATCATTGTGGGTCTAAAAAATTCAAATTTCAAAAGGGTACTATAGGATGTTTCATAATAAATTTATATATTTAAATAAAAATATTGATGTGATTTCGTTGAGAAGATCTCAGGAGAGCTCTCTCATAGTACTATTCTTACTGTAAACCTCAGTATCAATTGGAAGTTAAGCATTTTGAAAAATTCAAAATATCGAGGTTTGTATTAAGATGGGAACTCATGTCTGGGAGAGGGTGAGCTTGTATATAGGTACTTCTTTATTGTTTATGTTGACAATTATTTGTTTATTTTCAGGTAGGTCACCTCAACCTTCCTTTATTTTCCAAAAGAAAAAGAGAAAGATTGAGAAAAATGTCGATAGATATGGTTGATTGCAATAAAATAGTTTAGTTTTGTAAATTTAGTCAATTTAAGGATGGATGTAAAGATTCCCTACATATAAAGTTTCCCTAAGTACTCTTAATTGGTTGTACTGTTGCACTGACTTTGATTCATGATTACAAGAATCCGGTTACCTGTTTCTGTCTTTCTGAACACCAATGCATCTCCTCTTGCAGATCAAAAGTCTTGCTGCTGAGCTTTGTCTTGATAGGGCGGTGGTCCTCGAATTGCTTCGTGATCCCCCTCCAAATCTTCTATTAATGTCTGCAGCTTTACCAGATAAAGCCATGCCAACAACTTTGGAGCCTGAAGCCAAACCCATGGAACTTTCTCCTATCGAAACAACAGTTGATGTTGTGGAACCTCTACCCCAGGTTCAACTGCCGGTCCATGTCAGGCAAAGCAGATGGTCTATGCAGAAGAGACTGAAGAAAGCGCAAGTAGAAACCCTTGAAAGAGTTTATAATCGTACAAAGCGACCCACTGTAAGATATGTTTCTTTTATGTTGGTGTGCAAATGCGGGTCCAGTATTTATCTATCAGCATTAGTTTTGCCTTATCTCAAGTCCTGATATTTGGGCAATCAGCTTGAATCCTGTTGTGTGTGTCAGATCTGTCCAGAGTCCCATGGTTCAGAAACAATTTACAATTAACTATTATGTTAGCCAATATACATTAAATATGCACTTTTGTGTCTTTTACCTTGACGGATTTAGAATACTACTAAAATTATTTTAGAAGATCGTGGATTTGGGTAGTGAGAGAAGATATGACACTTGAATTAACGAAAGATATCAATTTGGACCTAATTGATTGGAGTAACAAGATTAATTCAATTGAATCCAAATTTATAGGGTGAGGCTTTTGTGATGATGATTCATTTTCAAGCAACTGTGCCCTATTGGACAGTTAGGAAGCATTCTCTGATGGTGATTTTCAATATTGCCGTCTAATAGTGATGGCTCTGTTAGCATGTCAAACTTGTGCGGTTGTCCATCCTTTATTGAGGGCCACTTGAGTGTGAGAGACTCTAGATCGTGAGTATGGAGAAGTACTGCTTGATCATTTCTACCAACTTATAAGTCCCCATTAGCTCCTTTTATAAAAGGGTATTTCTGTTTTATGAAACATGCCAACTTGTTGGTATGGCAGTTTGTTTTCGTTTTAAAGTCAATCTTTGCTTTTTCTTTCTTGTCAATTTATTTCCTGCTTACCGACCTAACCTACCTACCTACCTACCAACAAACATACATGCATGTATGTATTTATGATTGTATGTACTACATACATGCACCATATAATGCACATACATACGTTTTCCTAAATTTTTGTGATTCTTATTTCTTGTGTGTTAAAATGATGATGCAGAATACAATGATCAGCAGCATAGTGCATGTTACCAACCTGCCACGTAAAAGAGTCGTGAAATGGTTTGAAGACAAGCGGGCTGAAGATGGGGTTCCTCAACACCGTCTTCCTTACCAGCGATCTACTCCTGAGACCGTCTTTACTGATTAATCTGTAAAATCAGGTAAAATGTACTTGGATTTCATTTCTTAACGACAATTCATTTAGTATAGTTTGTATCATTTGATTTCTTCATGATCTTAACTATTTTAATACTTCCTGAAAATCTTGCACCTGACATTAGGATTACCACCCCTGCTTTGTGAGATTCGCTCTAAGCTAATCGTGAAAAATTGTTCAAATCAATGGCTAGGGATCAAAAGACTTTTTCTCCATTTGGATGATTGGGGTGTCAGTCAAAGTCATCTCAACTGCTATTGGCTGCATGTCAATATCAGCTTCTTTTTATGTCCAGAAGCCAGATCAACAGTTATTGGGTGGCCTGAGTTATTGATCTTATTAAAAACATGTTTATGTTATATATGAAGAAAAAAAAACGTATATATAAAAATAAAAATAAAAGCAGTTATTGTGCCCCTTGGTAAATTGGTACTAATAAAAAGTCTGCAAGGGCTGATGCTTGGTTGTCTTATAATAAATTCTTGTCATATATTTTTTTCCTTTTTGGTGATTGGTTGGTTGTTGGCTAAAACTTAGGTGGTGGCATGTGCAGATGCACATGTATTATAAGGACCTATTTGTAATTTAAAATATTAGTTAAAGGATTTTTGAAGATTGCATCATAAAAGGATAGTTTTGTAATTTTGAGAACTAACAAAACGTGATTATAAGATTGTGGGATTGTCATTTTCTTGGTTTTTGACCAAAAATGATCATAATTTATTTAAATTTAAATGTAAAAATGGTGGTATTTTTGGGATCTAAATTTTGATGTGGAACCACTTCTGTTCTGTCTTCTCTCATTATCATAGTAAAGATTTTATATATTTATTAAGAAATATGTATTTGAGAAAAGATTTTATTATATAATTATCTATTGAATAATGTTGAAGAGATGGTTGACCGCATTTCACATTTTCCTAACATGGAGTAGGGCTTAAAACGGATTGGATACGGGCCGGATATAAGTGTCCCTGGCCATATTTGAATTTTATCGAGATCCGAATCTGACTTGGATCATAAGACCTTGCCTGAATCATTTTACTTTTATGAAAATCATATTTGGATTCAGTCTGATTGAATTTATTGATTCAGGTTGATCAGGTCGAATAATGTTAAATCGTTTAAGATTATTTTAAATAAAATTGTTAAAATATGATTAAAAATGATGATTTAAAATCAAAATTTCTTTATTTTGAAAAGAAACCTTTATCATTATATCTAATCGTTATTGGTTGATGAAAGATAATTTAAAAAATATAAGAATACAACTTACAAAGTGATATATCATTTAGATCTTGATGGATATAGGGATGGAACTGTATCCGACCTGAATCAAGGGACATCAACTCTTATCCAAATCATATTTTAATTCGGATATATTAGATGAAATCAAACCTCCTAAATACTTTCCGTGTCAGAAAAGTGCGACCTACCACGACTCTCATCTATTTAAATACTCCAATCTCATTGTATCATTGAATTTTAAATTTTGTATCGTTACAGAGAGTGAAATTGTCTTGAAGAGTTTGAGGAATGACATCCTCCATGGTGGGCCATGTACTCATCTACTTGGAAGGTTTGCGAGTTTTAGAAACTCGATCAAGTGCCTTGATGATCATGACAATCTATTAATGTACTTTATCCTTACTCTTGTAGACTTTTTATCGATCATAATTCCGCTAATCTAATCGGACGGTTAAAATAATCCCATTGAGCCCAATTCTCACATGCATGCGGCCCACCAGTGCTACTTGTTCATTTTGACTTCAAATCTCCCCTAAAGTCCAACGTCAAGTTTGATCTACTAATGTTGGAACTTTCAGCCATTGTAACCCTCTATATGATTGATTGTTGGTAAGGTAGGCGGCTATTTTATTAGGTTAATCGAAATTGGACAAGGAACAGGTCAAAAACATACAAATTCAAGGGTGCTTTCCTCAACAAACAAATATTTTATTATTGAGATAATATTATATTTAATGTAATGACACGTAAGCCTCATAATTACCTATAATGATCTCAGTGGATTGAATCAGATCCAAAGTCTGATCCGTTTTTTATCATGTAAATTAATCTATGGTTTGGGTTACAATAAGTACCTGATTTGATAATAAAGATCCGAGTTCATAACCCAATGGATTGGTTCTTGATGACCAATGGTATGATTGGTATTTGATATGGTAATTTAAGAAAATATGTGAATTTTTTTTTATATTTCGACTCAGATTTATTTTTATTTAAATGGTTAAATGTAATACTTCAAATTTTTAATTTGTATATCGAGAGAATCTAATAATGAAATTTTGAGAAAATTTCGAAAGGATTTAGGATAAAATACTTCGATTTTGTTATATTCATTTTTTTTTTATAAAATCTGACTTTGTCATTGGATTCAAAATGGTCGAAAAACATATTTTAGCCTGTAAACATGTTCGAATTCGAGTTCGGATGAAAAAGTTATAAAATTTTCGAATTTCATATCAGATGGGACCTAAAAAAGGTTAACTTTCATTAGAATGAGAATTAATAAAATCTGATCGCATCATTAGGTCAACAACAAAAAATTATAAAAGATGGAGTATTTATTCGTCAAATTCTGAGTCCGGAAAATCAAGTTACCGTAATAAAAAAAAAGCAAATGAAAAAATACTAATAATATCCCTCCAATTTTTTATAAAAGAATAAACTTATTCTTCTATTTCATTCTCTTCTTCTTCAAAGAACTTAAACCTAGCCAATTGAACCAAAGGTTTCCACTCTTTCTCACCTAGATCCGTCGCAAACGAACAAGCATTAATCATTGACGAAAGAGGGAAAGTTGTCGGCGTCGACAAACTTTACAACCTCACCACCTTTGACCTTCATTTTCCTTCCGTTCTCTCATTCTCTCATAAAAAAAAAAAATCAACGAGTGGCTTTTGATATCACCTACTTGGAGTTTTTTTTTAGTTAGGAGAAGAGTCATTTTTTATCGTAAAAGGAGAGAGAACACTGTCATCGAGAACTTGACAACTAACCCGATAATTTTGCACCCAAGTCCGTCTAACCTCGAGTTTCGCATTTTTAATCCTCGATTTTTGTGCTAGTTCACCATTTTCGACAACCACAAACTTCAGTAGGGGACTCTTAATTGCTATTGATAATCGTAGATTGTGAAAATTACATTTAAGATTTCTAATGAAAATTTGTTATGTATTTTAAATCGTAAAATTTTTTTTCGTTTATTTCAAATTCATGCGAGACCTTCGTATTTGATGTGCTTTAATCATATTTTAACAATTATACGTGGGTGGGATAATAGATTCGAATAACAAATAAGAAACATGAAAATTTTGGACAAAAAACCAAGTTTTTCACGCAAACAACAGGTTGTTGTCGGCACCACTGTCAGAATATATTTTTTTTTACTTTCCATTTACTCTAAGTTTTTTAATGAAATTGGAATTTTACCCCCTATTTGGAAATAATGAGAATGATTTTAAGATCCAAATATCAAATGATCAAAATCTAATTTTTGGTTCCAAGAACAAAACGTAAATTTCGATGCTTTTGTCAGATTTTTAAAAGTAAATATCTTTTATGTTACTTTCAATTGAACCATGAAAATTACATGATGTCAAATCTTGTATATAAAGCTTTCACTTTTAAAAATCCGTTTTCAATTTAAAGAACTTGCAAAAATTATTTTTTCGACATTTAGCTAAATTTCTACCAGTTTTTCACAAATTTGGCAGTTTGGTTTCGTGCAACTACCAATACCCCATTTTGACTAAATTTTGGTAGTTTTTCAGTTGAATGATCAAAATAAATTTGAAAGTTTGAAAAATGAATGTTGTGCTTGAAAAATCAAAAAGTAAAAAAATACCGGAAAGAAGGAAAAAGAAGATGAAAGATAAAATGTTAGTCATACTCGAGGGGTGATGTTTGCATTTTACATTGTTGTGTTGTGTGTGGGTTGGTGAATGAATATACATGGTAATTAACTGCGATTGCATGTTTATTTCCTTTCTATAACCCAAGATACAGTTTACTTTCTACTCTGTTATTTATTTTAGGTCGATGGCTACTGTTACATGGTAGGAAACTGGATATCCATTCTTAATCTTGTAATGTTAATTTCTCATTTGTTTTCAAATATATATATATATAAAACTATTTTGTGAGCTGTTAAATAACTTGTTAATGCTTAAAGGGATAGTGCGTCATATCATCCAGAATGATGTACCATCTTGGGATGTTGGTAGGAACAATTAAGCTCATATGTGGTATGTGATATGTATGAGAGTGGAGTCACAACTAGAATTCGGGTTTATTTCTCTCTATCTTTACCAGTGAACTTGTAATGTAAAAGACTGTATACGAACGCAGATGTATAATGGGAATCACATGCACGCCTGATAGATATAGACAAAGATGATTGGTTAGTCATCACTAACAATCTGGAGTAGTCAAACATTCTAACACATTGAAAAGAGGCCCATTGCTTATGGTCACGTCAAACGGTCAGCCTGAACTGGATGAATGATCAACCAATCGTGGAACGTTGCAGTGACTAACCACAAAATCAAGAACTAAAAGCCAGTAAATGATTATAACATCATGTCTAGACTGGGAGTGATCCAGCCGTGAATCTTAACTCTCTAATACCATTACTCTATCATTGTGTATTATGTGTTTATTATTTTATTTTGAATTATAAAATGAAATGCATGTTTAATATTTTCATGTTACTAATTAGATTTGTATAAAAAGAAAATGTTATAGTGAATACTGTTGACTGATGTAATGTGGATCTTTTAAGATATTTAGTTGCTCATCCTTTATTATATGTATCAGTTAATCGTAGTTTAATTTGTAAAACTTTGCATGTATTAAAATGTTTTTGTATACTTACTCATTCATATTTAGGAGATGTTATTAGTATGAATTATTTGTGGACCTATTGGGTAACCATTGACCATTGTTATTCATCATTTCCTTTTTATTTGGTGAGATAATTGTAGAGCCGTTGAACGAGGATTATCTAGTGGGTTAGACCGACAACCAGAGTTCGTTGCCTGGTGAGCATTGTGGTTACACCCATATAAATGTTTAGAACGAGGATGTATATAAATTTTGGGGTCGATTGTTAGGTTCATGTTAGACTGAGAGTATATTTTTGTAATTATGTATATTTTTACACATTCCATCCTTTGATCTACATTATATTGTTCAATGTATCTTTAGCTCCCGCAGTTATCTTTTTTTGTTTAGTTATACTTATATACATGATATTATGTTTATTTTTATCAGGTTTTTCGAGTACCTTGGAATGCTAATATAAACAGAGAAAATTATATCGAAATTTCGAAGCACCACCTAATACCTCAAGATTTGACATTAGGGTTCGTGTTAGTATTTTGAGGGCGCTACATTAAATGTCAAATTTCATCATATAAGTTAGAGTTAGATCCAAATATTATGATATAATATAAACCCGCTATAGATCCATTAGGATATCTTATTTGATTGGTCCCAAAATGATCCCATTGACCCTATGCGATCATCAGCATTTGATCGAAATGATTCATTTGGATATCTTATTGGATTGGTCCCAAACTAACCACCCTATGGGATCATCCTTGCCATTGTCAAAAAGCCTTTAGTTGTAGTAGTTGACTTACAAATTTATTTAAACGTGGATTGATGAATTAACATATGGTCAAAAGATCATGTTTTGATCCAATAACTTAGTAAAAGGTTGAGCTTTACTCGAATACTTTTATCAAAAAGGAAGAAGTCAATTTAGATCTTAATTTTTTTTGATCAGTATGAAAGCTAAAGAAAATTAAATCCAATTTGTTTATAATATAGTTTACTTGTTTTTACATGTATAATCGGATCAGGTCCCGTTAGAGTTGACGAAATCCTTATTTCTAATTCAATATAGTATCGGATCCGATCCGATCCGATCCGATCCGATCCTTATTAGATTGGTTGTTATCCAAACCCAAATCCTTGATCCGGAGCCTACATTATGTGATAAAAATAGAATGGAGTTGGGATTGGGATTGCCATTGATAGACTTATCGTTTGGACGTAGAAATTCACATTGTGTTCATCAAAGAAAGCTGTAAGACAGTTTTATTAAAAAGAGAAAAAAAAAAAAAAGAGAGAAAAAAGTGAAAGAGAGGGAGAGGAAGAAGAAGAGGAGGAGGAGTGGGCATGGAAGGTTTGCAAAGATCTGTAACTTCATTTAGGAGACAAGGTTCATCTGGATTAGTATGGGAGGATAGGTTTCTATCAGGGGAATTGAATCAAATTAAGAAGAAAGAAGAAGAAGAAGAAAAAAGAAGAAGGTGTGGAATTCAGAGAGCTGAGGTCAAGCAGAAGCGTTGGATCGGCAGGGATGATGGAACGAAGCAATTCGAATGGAGGGTATCGGACACCGGGAAGGTGTCGCCAGCCGTAGATCCCCCTTCTCCTAAAGTCTCTGCTTGTGGTTTCTGTGCTGTTTTTGGTAAACCTGTTAGGACCCATAGATCCAAAACTAGGACTGCCGCTAAGCGTAAGTCTTAACTAGTTATTTCTTCTTTATCAATTTTATTTATGTTTCACTTACCTTTCTTCATCATCTCTTATCTCAAATCTCACTTCATATAAAGATTTTTTTTTTCTTTTAAATTGTTTCTTTTAATTGTGGTCTTCTAGGATTGGATGTGCTACTTATTGTGCTGTGCTGTGTATATTTATGTTTTTTTTTTTTTTTAAGGAAGATTTTATGTACAAAGGGAATTCAATTCATCTCTCTCTCTCTCTCATGTTATGTCTCACATAAGTAAGAGTAATTGTTCTCTCTTTCTCTCTGGTTGGTATATTAGTTAGATGCTTTGATTTTGCTCTCTCATTGAAAGATGTTATAGTTTGGGTTGTAAACTAAATAATAGGCCTATTTTGATTTAGATGGTAAACCCAATTGAGAAATCTCTCTCTTTCATCTTTTCTTGAGTAATTATTGTACATATATAATGTTTTCATTTGATTTGAAAATCTAATTTTTGATATGATTTAGATTGTAAAATCCATTTGAGAAATTCTCTCCTTTATTTATCTTTTGAGTAATTATTTTCTATACAATATTCAGATGATATTTATCAATCCATTTGGTTCTCTCTCTCTCATGGTTAGATCTTGACCAAGTCTTTATGTTTCATGTGCTATCTGCGCACATTAGCAAAATGCCAATGACTCACATGTTTGTTAACTAATAATAACCTTGATAATATTATAAGAGTCCCACTTGCCTTACTAAAATAGTGAATAAGAGAGAAAAAAAAAAAAGGCCTTACTAAATGTAAATCCTATCAAATACCTTGAGATTCATAAAATATGTCTTCAAGATCCATAATAAATTTTGTGATCTTATTTTACAAATCTCAATATTTTTTTTTATATATGGTAAATGAGGCTTAGGAAGGCCTTTTTCCTTAACTGTGTTAATCAGAACAAGTGTTAGTGATATTATAATTAACTTTGATGATTTCTTTATGTGGATGTGACAATTGGTACGTCACCAAACTTGTCTCCATATTATCTGTCAAAAAAAAAAAAAAAAAAAAACCAATAATAGTTAGGGTTGGCTTAAACATTGAATAATCCACCGTCCAAACTAATATAATTTCAATACGGCACATCCTATGATTAGGGGCGAAGCCAATTGCCCCTGCACAAAACTTTGAGACACCCCTATATTTTCAACTAATTATGTGCCTTATTTATTCTCATTCCCTTAGCTCTCTCCCCATTTGCCCTCCCCCCCTCCCTTCATTTTTGTTGTTGATGACATTGCCTTTTGACTGGAGCTTCTCATGTACTAATTGGAAATGATTTAAATATCATTTTCTTCAATTTTTAATAAAAAAATCTTTGAATTTCTCCTAAAAATCATTCATCTTCAAGTTCTTCAACAGTACAATTAACTATAGTTTACCCCCACTACAAGAAAATCTAGGCTCCGCCTTACCTATGACTTCTGGTTCGAATGTCGATGTATAAAGATTCCCACTGTTTACAATAGTTCCAATCTTAAATTATACGAAATTTCTTTTATTTGATATTGATCGTCAGTAAATTATATTTAAATCTTTACTTTTACAATTATAATGAGAGAGAAAGATAGAGTAGAGAATTGTTATGGACGCAAATTTAAAAAACAAAAAAAATGCTATTATAGAACATTTAAACTTACTATTTATTAAGATCTTTCAGGTCAAGACAAATAAAATTGCATATGAATCTTCAATACTATTATAATGAGGTAAGGGGTTGATGCAAATTTAAAATGAGTCCCACTCATGGTTTTCAAATTCGGTTTCACGTCTCATCTCGTTTAGCCCCGATATCGAATTAAGTTGAATGATACATCTCATCTCATTCGACATTGAGACAATGATTTTTAACTAAAAAATTTAAAAAATTCTAAAAAATTCAAAAATGATTCTATTAAAAATATGAAATATTTACATTGTTATGTATGTTTCACATTTTTCATCTGGTTTCATCTTGATTCGGATGAAGAAGATTAAATTTCTCCCAAAATCTTTTTTTTTTGTTTCATTTGATTGAAAAGGTGAATAAAAATCAATTTGGGTGAAAGAATATAGGATTGAGAATATTTAACTCGGACGAGATTTTCAAAATCTCATTTGATACATATTGTTTGTCTTGCGATTTATTCATTGTTGTTAGGTATCATTTGTCTCGCTTATCTCATGATACGTGGACGTCTCAAATAGATTTGTGAGTTGCTCTCGTTCAACCCTGATAGCGAGTTAACTCGGGTGATATGTCTCGGTCTCAGACGAGTTTTATAGTCATGGTCCGACTAGCTTTTGTTTTTTTTTTTTTTTGATAATCAGGTAACCCTTTAGACAACGAACTGGGCTCGTATCTGGGTTTTGCCCAGACCATAGACCATGGTCACTAGTCTTAGGGCACTTGCAATGCTCACACATCACACGTATCTAGTAAGTGAGGGTGCGCCCTCCCGAGTGATCCCTAAGGAATTAGTGCTCATACTAGATATCAAACTCACGACCTACAGACATTAATCGTTATCAATCCGAAATTGCCATTGAGCCAATCCCTCGGGATTAAATCCTTATTAAGTAAGGATTCCACCTATACTAAAGATCCTTGGGCTCACCTTGTGGCATAACATGAATTATTATTTTATTTTTTCAAAAAAAATTATTTTTTTCCCGTAAAATGTCAAAATTAAAAAGTTTTTGGGAATTTATTGTTTGTGCATGCGTGGCTGCAATACTGTAAAGTGGGCCACAACATATCCCACACCAAGAAAATTATACAAAATATTATTTTATTTAAAAGATAAAAAAGCACTCCCATCTTTCAACTGATTTTATTTAAACAAAATATCATATTTTTGTGATAGATCATTTTAATAAATCTTAGTGGCCTACAAAACTTATAAAATGATACATTAATCTATGGCTTACTGATTTTTTTTCTTCGCTCTTTAATGGAATTTGATTGGTGATGTTAAATACTTGTAATGGATTTGAAGCCCAACTTATTATAATTTTTTTTGTAAAAAATTATATGTCAGGTAATGGTGAAACGCGATTTGATGCAATAATTAGGATTAAGAATAATGATTTTAGTACACTCTTTTGGTCAACCATGGGAATTTTATCTCTTAAATATCAGGTGTCAATTTCAATGGTGCTGATCGCTTCGGCTTCAACATTTTTTAATATTATAATTATCTATTTTGTATTTGTTAAGTGACATTATGGTACAAAGTTGAAAAAGCAAGGTTTACTTAGATTTAATTTTTTTTTTCTTTTTTTAAAAGAAAACGTAAATTGTATTTGGGTTTGGGTGTGCGGATGTCCCATGGTTTATGGAAGTCACGTGATACTATTATCGTAAAGGGTATTTTAGAAACACAATCCTGTAAAATTGGTGATATTAGGTTTATCCCTTGCGAAATGCAAGATAAGGTTTACCCCCCTTGATTGTAAGTCAACGTTGTTTTTTCTTAATGATTTAACGGTGAAATGTTGATTCAATAATTTAAGTATTTAAAGAGTATTTTGAAAAAATTTAAAATTTCACCATTAAATCATCAAGAAAAAGCAACGTTGACTTTCGTTCAAGGAGGGTAGGCTTATTCTTGCATTTTACAAGGGGATAAACCTAATATCACCAATTTTACAGGGGGTGCTTCTAAAATACCCTATCTTAAATCCTATGAGGTTGTTCAACGGTAAAACTAATGACATTGGTTTGTTCTCTCTCGTCTTGAGTTCGAATTTTGGTAGTCTCCATACTTATCCTTTTGCACATGAGAAACATTTTTCTTACTTAGTTAAGATTTTAATCTTAATAAGAGTTATTTTGCTCAAATGGATTACCAAATTAGCAATCCAACGTTATAGACCTCTAAATTTCATCGAAAAATTCGGATCCAAAAAAATAATTTTTTTTGAAAGTGGATATAATTTTATCCTCTACAACCCTAAAGCATCAGATCATGTTTTTGAATACCATAAGGTGAGTCCAAGGACTCTTAGCAAGGCTAGTCGGATTCTTTGCACATTGGAAAACTTCCATGGGCTTGACCGTGAAAATAGTCCCATCTCGAAAGGGTGTGGGGGTGGAAACCTAAGATATTAAAAGGGAAAAAAATAATAATGTTATCTTAAAGTTTAAAAAAAAAAAAAAAGAGTGTTTGGGATATGTTAAGTAACTGTAAGGATCTTGAAATAAATAAAGGTATGATTAATGGGTTGACGTGAAGTCTTTCCATGTTGGTTAGATGGGGTGGTCCAGTATGGTTTGACATTTTGGCTGTACTGTTATAAAATTTAATTAATAAACATGAATGGTATGGTATGGTATGGACCACAATAATTGAAGCTGGTAATTAAATGGGTTTTGTAAGGGCTTAATTAAATGGTGACCATATAAACCTTGTTGTCTTTTGGTCTCATCTGAGTCTCATGGGCCCTTTCTAAATTAAGTATTAATTAAAAAATTGAATTGTAGCCACTAATTCATTTTATGAATGTGGTGCATGTTCATGCATGTATGTAATATACAAAGCTTTCAATGGATCACATCAATCAAAATCCCAATCTGTAGAATTTACGTGATTTGGAAAGATCTCATCAGCATCATCGTTGCACTTGCAATGGGTTTGACATTAACATACCAATAATTGCTTTTGCTTAGCTTAATTTTATTTCCTTCTCTTTTAAATTCGTCTGCTTCTTCAATTATCCTCCCCTCCCCCCATTTTATTCAACAAACATATTATGAGACAATGAATAGCTTAATAATATAAGCAAATGTCAAGCTTAAATGATGAGTAAATAAATAGTTACATTTGCATGTGCCATGCACTACAAACTTAAAACGAAACCACCAACAAATACACAAATTAAACAATATATAATTTTGTTTTTTGTCAATTTAAAGATCTTTGAACCTTTGTTTTAAACACCAAAACAAATATTTTTTCTATGGAAAAATAAAGGAAACAACCCGTTGAATGTGTCACAAACGATCCGAAACTTGATCCTACAATGCAATGCCAAGCTGGCCCGTAAATTTGATCGAACTCCTGCACAAGGAAAAAAAAAATGATTTTCCTAGATTGATAGTTAAAAACATATTAGCTAGTATTTTATTAAGAATTTTCACTTTTGAACCATCTAACTCCGTTTATGCAGTTATGTCTTCTGCATTACATCGCTTATACAACCCCAACCCCAACCCCGTTATAAAATTTCCTTGGATCATGGTTTATGTGGCTTGAGTTGAGGTGTGAGAGGAGCGCTTCAATTAGGGCTACAATCCGGGTCGGTTGGAGGGTAAACCCAGGCTCAACCCAAGCTCAACTCAATCCAACCATCAGGCCTAAGCTCATCAACCCGAACTCGACCCAAGCTTGATATTATAAAATAGGATTAAGTTTGGGTTAGCCCACGCTTAGATAATTTTGGGTGGTTTGGTCAGGTTGGACTCACTGAATAGCCATAATTTCATTTTTAGCAAATAAATTTAATATTTTTAGAAAAGATATACAAAACTGAAAATTAACTACTAGTAAATAAAATCTCATACAACCTTCAAATCCATCATGGAGAGAATATTTAGACAAATCATATGCAATCAAAGTTCATATTAATATTAATTAATTGTTCACAAATCATAATAATAAGATGGAATAAAAAATTTAAATAAAAACTCTATAATTAATATGAAAATATTTATATATTAGTATATGACATAGGGTTCGGGTTGAGTTGGGTTGCTCATACTCTTAACTCGAGCTCAACACGAATTGAAATCGGATTGAGATATTCTAATCAAGGCTCAACTCATTTTCTACGTGACTTAATCCAGGCTCACCCATCTATTGGGTTGAGTTCGAGCCAACCCGCTTGGGTTGCAGCCCTAGTTTCAATCGTCCACCCTGGGGGAATATGATTTGGATTCTTAGATGTACCCCCTCCATCCACATTTTGGTAAATATTTGAGTAACCTCTTTTTTCAAACTGTTGAGAAGCCCTCAGAAAATATGACCAAACTGCCCTCAGCTTCAACCTTTAACCCAAAACACTTTGATTTTTCTCCCAAAAATCTGTCATCCATATCTATGGTAAATTATTTTAATATATTTAACCTCATCTTAGCATATCGTTTTCCACATCACCTAAAACCTTTAATTTTTCTATCCAAAATTTCATCATTGTCATCTACTTCTCCAAAAGTCTTATCCTTTTCTTGAGGTCTGAAGGTGAAAAAGGTTTACCCAAAAGGTTAAAGATGAATGGTTTTGGGAGGAGGAATCAAGGGCTTTTGACACCAGATTGAGGATGAGGTCATTTATATCATTTTGACAGTCTATTACAGTACACAGGTCAAGGGGCCATGTCATCAGTTTGAAAATGCAGAGGTAACTCAAATATTAACCAAAAACTGGATGAGATATCTAAATCACTCCACAATCCAAAGAGTCGTGATAATTTGACTCCCTCACTCACGTCGCATACTCAAGATACTCTCCTAATGTGGCATGTGTGAGAATCATAGATTTTATGCCTCAACGTACACATCCGCACATCCTCATAAATATGTGCAGTTGTGCATCCCAACAAGAAAAGATCAATGGTTCTAGCACGTGTCACATCAGGAGAGTATTTTGAGGATGGCATGTGGGGAGTCAGAAAATCATTACTCCAATCCAAAAAATTAGCCATACCCAAAATGTAATATGTTGGGTAGGGTTTGGGCTAGGGTTTTGAGGTGTGATTAGAAACCGCCCGTGTAAGGCCTGGGCCTGATCCATTGACAGCCCTACCAATTCCTTTAAAAATCCTAAATTATCGACATTTTATTTTGTCTTGTACCCTTTTAGCTAGGCCCAGTGAACAAAAGTTAATGCTAAGAAGAGAAGTGAAGAGAAGGGGGAAGATCCATAGAAATTATAAAGTATACCTTCTTCATGTTGTAAGCCAAATGCTTGGAGCTAAACTTGTCTAAACCGTCGTAGGTTCGCCTAGCACACCTAAAGGCATGCACCTGCATGGACCCTGGCATATCGACCGCTAGAACCTTAACATGAAGGAATGCAGCCACCGATGTCACATTGGTTTCAACATTTGACACTGACTTCCTTGCCTTGATCGGGTCTTCTTTAACCCTTTCCAAAATCCCCATCTCTTTATGTGTTTTCGGTTTTCCCCATATTCGTGATACGGGTTTCATCATCTTTGCTACCGTTCCAGTCTCCAACATTTGATTTCCAGCACCGGCACCTGAATTGAAGATACTCTAGCTTCCTCTCCTTTGCCTCTCTTGGGTGATTGATTTGGGTTAATTAGCTTGCATAATATTTATATATAAAATGTGTGAAGGGTACCATATATTAAGATAATATCCTAATTATTGATTGTTAAGAGTGCAGGAATTATTTATAGGAGCAAACCATGTGCAACTGCCTCTGCTCAGGGAAAAAGAAAATTGTGGTTGGTGGAGATTTGATGTATTTTGTTCCAATACTTTGATCAAATTGGTCTTGTGGTGGAGACTCATTGGTCTATAGAGCAGCATATTTGTCCCCATGTGTGCTTCTGGACAGCAAGCACAATAATTGTTTCTTTTAATTCATTAGCCCCAACCAAAGGTCTCTGTATACACACACATAACTACATGTGTCACCCTTAAATTACTGGTTCTATCTGTCAAAGAAATTCCGATGCGAAAGTTAGATGTTCTATTTCTTGTTGATTATAACATAAATGTATGAATGACAAATTGGTCTTAATTTAAAGTTCATCACATTTCTTTTCGATTAGTTTCCATGTCAACTATGCAACTCGCCCATCTAGGCAGCTTGTTGGATCAAAATATCGGAATGTATCAGCCGAGACCGATATGAAATATTGACTCTGAGGGGATTTATCAGTTTTTCCTTTACTAATTAACATTTTAAAGCTTGGGTACACTGACTATTTTGTATAACAAACCAATTGATTAAAATGCGTAACACACACAAAATAAAGACATTCACTTTAAAAAGGGCTAATAATCAAATCTGGAAAGACAAAAAAAAAAAAAAAAGTAAGAAGGGAGCATAATTGCAACTGCAATCTGATAGATAGCACCCAATCTTCGATTTTTATAGAATAATGCTGGAGTAACCTCAAGATTGACCTCAATTAACACTTTGCTGATGTGGAGGTGTCTCCGGAACCATAGGTGCTTTTCATGACACGAGTGAAAAACATACATGGTTCCATTCACACTTCCGTGAATTGAGGTCAATCTTTTGGTCACTCCGCCGAACTCATTTTTAATGATCACCTCATCTTCCTTATAACTAATTCCTTTAAAGCTCTAGCTAAGAACTTTCTTAAATTGTATGGAAACCAAAATCTAAGAGCTGCTTTAGATGACGAGAAGAATAAATGGAAAAAGGGTGTGATCATTGGAAAAAATTCCAATGACTATCTCCACCAAACACCATATTTCATTATTTGGTACTAAAAGGTGGCATGTGCAAATGCACATGTACCAAAAGGGCTTATTTTTAATTTAAAATATTAATTAAACGATAATTACATAATAAAAAGATACTTTTGTAATTTTAAAAATCAAGTAACGTGATCATTAGGTTGCAATTTTCTTGATTTTTTTATCAAAATGATTCTGATTATTTTAAATTTAAATATAAAAGTGGAGGCATTTATAGCCACTGAAATTTGGGTGTCCAAGGTTCAAGCATTTCTACTCCGCCATCTCTCATTATAATAGGAGTGTTGATAAATTGACGTACTTTTTGCCCATCAACCTGACGCACATTGATGTGGAAGTACATAACTTATTAAAAAAAAGATTGAAAGTTTCTCCCTTGCCTGTTTTCTGCCCACAATTTCTACTCCGCCATCTCTCATTATAATAGGAGTGTTGATACATTGACGTACTTTTTGCCCATGCACCTGATGCACATTGATGTGGAAGTACATAACTTATTAAAAAAAAGATTGAAAGTTTCTCCTTTGTCTGTTCTCTACCCACATATTTGTTTTTAGATTTCAAATCTTAAAAAAGATCATTGGGTCCACATTGATTATCACATTAACAATCCAACAACACATTCATTTAGATTTCATGAAAATATTCATATTAAAAAAAAAAAAAAAATTTGAGCTTGATCAAGGTGTTTAAAGCGGATGGCTAATGAGCATCCAAATTTAAAAATAAAATTTAACGATGAAAAATAACTGTTTATTTTTTTATTTTTAAGTTCATATAATAATCCTCTACAATACTATTTCATCAGATCATGATTTTGAATGTCACAAGGTGATCAGATCTGAAAGTTTCTTTTTTTTCACCATGGGTGGGAGAGACTTTTTTTTTTTTAATAAGTTATAGGGAGATTTACCCGGCATACCTAACTGTTGCATTTTTATTAAAAAAACTCTCTTGGAATTCTAACTACTTCAAGGGAACCTTACTTTATGAAGTTTGTTAACCACTAAACCTCACTTTATCAAGTTCGTTACCGAGCGAATCTTGGAGTGGGATCCACATCATAAAATTCAAGTTTAGGGTTTATTTGTTACTTGACATTAGGGGTGCAAGTTAATTCAGTTCAAATTGAGAACCGAACCAAACGTGTGTTTTGGATTGGTTTGGTTTGGTTTTGGGTTTTAAAAATAAAAATTGATAGGTTCGGTTCGGTTCGGTTCTCAGTTCAGACTTGATAAAAAATCGAACCAAACCGAAACCGAACCAATAATTTTTTTAAATGAAATATATGTTTTTTTTTTTTTTTTTTCATTTTAAAAACCCACCCACCTCTACCCTCTCTTTGTCGTCTCTTACAGCTAAGGGCTGAGGGTTGGGGGCTGCCGACTACTCTCAACTCAGGCGATCGATCGGTCGATCTCTCTCTCTTTCTTTCTCGCTTACAACTAAGGGCTGCGGGCTGAGGGGTGAGGGCTGTGGGTTGCTGGCTACTGGTTGTTCTAAACTCAGGCGATCGGTCGCTCTCTCTCTCTTGCGACTGCGGGCGTATGGCTAGTGGCTAGCCGCTGCGGGCTCTCTCAACTCCAATGGCTAACAGGTTGCCTCTTCTTCCATTCTTCTTCTCTCCATCTGCAATTGTTAAAGAGTAAATAAGGTATGTGTTTCCTCATTTTATTTAATTTGTGTATTTTTTTTCAACCCATGGAACCGAACCGAACCAAACCGAATTAAGGTCGGTTTGGTTCTAGATCAAATTGGTTCGATTTTGGTTCCTATATAATGGAACCGACCTTGGTCGGTTCGATTTTGATTTTGCTCTTAACCGACCTAACCCAAACCAAGTTGCACCCCTACTTGACATACCTTGGAGTGGATTCTAACCGCATAAATTTGTGCCAACTAGAAAGATGATCCGGTGACATAAGATTATAAGGGATAAAATTTTAAGAACTTTTAAAAAGTTTCAAAAATAAAAAAGTCTATTTTCACTGTTAAATTTTAGTTTGAAATTTAGGAGTTCGCTAGCCATCCATTTTCAACACTTAAGATCAAGCTATACAGTGTCTATATTTTTTATTTTTTTATTTAATTTTTTTTTGCTAAATTTAAGTTTTTCATGAAATCTAGAAGGTTGTGATGTTGAATAACTACTTTTATAATCCATATGGGCCCAATGACGCTTAGTAAGATTTAAATCTTATTAAGTAGGTCATGGTGTAGACACTCCATTTTTGCATCCGCCTAATTTGGCGATCCGTCACCCGGTTGCTGTGATTTCCTAATGATGAGCACAAAGAACTCGAAAGCTTGTAAGAAGTCTCCTTCCAATTCCTTCTGCCTTCTAATTTTATTCTATTCTTTCTCTTTGCCACGCGACATAGAATTACGCACGCTTAGAATTGCTACACCATACACTCAACTTAGCAAGCATGTACGCTTAGATTCGCTACACATTTGGATAACTTAGAGACCTCACTATGCTAGGAAAACATGACCTCGAGACTTAGAAATAATCACGTTGCGACTGAAAGAAACTTCACGCCAAAATTCACCAAAATAAACAAAAATGATGAAAATACCCCTCATGAATTTCAGACCTTCGAAAAATCTTGAAAGTATCTCCGTTGCATTCAAAACGTGATTTTGAGTCTAATGAGATTCAAATCGATGAAATCAGAGAAATTTATGAAAAATCACAAAATGATCGTAATGCCCCTCGATGTCCGACACTTAGAAACATTGACGCTTAGGAAAACACAATTAAAGAATTAAAAAGACTTCAATAAAAATCTTGAATAATCAAAATTAAATCAAAATTTAAAATTTAAATCAATTAAAATTTACAATCAAATAAAAATTTCAAATTGAAAATAACCATTAAACTAAAATTAGAATTTAATCGACAACTTAAAATTTAAGACCAACTTGAAATTCAAATTAAAATCCAAAATTAAATCAAAAATAAATTTTAAAATCAAATTAAAGATCAATTAACCAATCCGAGTTAAAATTCTATTAAAACCCAACTAAAGCCAAGCAACAAATTAAAAAATCAAAATTCAAGCTCAATCGACCAATCAATATTCAAATCAAAACATAATTAACCAATCGAATTAAAATCTTAATCAATAATCAAGATTAAAAAGAGAAATATAATTAATCCATCAAATTAATTAAAATCAAACCAAGATTAAAAAATTGTAACCTAAACCATCAACTTAAATTACAAATTGAAATTTAATCAATAATTCATCATCGACGTATCATGGGTTGCGAAGCGTGGGATCATGGTCCCATTCTTTCTAAACTCAAAAAAAGAGACATCCTCTCTTTGGGTTCGGTCAAAGAATAAGCAGACAAAAAAGAAACAAATAAATGAAAGAAAGAAAGACAATAAAAGAAAAATAGAAAAACTATGCTATAAAAGGAGGTAGACATTTTGAACCAAGGGGAGGAAGGCTGACATTTTGAAAGAAACAAGGGGCTGACGTTATTGAGAAGAGGCTAATATCCTTGAATCAAAGAAAAAGGAAAGGTTGTCTCACGTTTGGGGCAGCAATAAAAGAAGGAAAGAGAAGAAGAAAAAGAAGAAAAAAGAGGAAAAAGAAAAAGACTCTTCTTCTCCAACGTAAAGGGGCTGACTTCTTCTCCAACTCTCTGCCATATCTCACTCTCCACTCCCTTTGTTTTCTTCTCTTTCTCACGTCCTATTGGACAACAATCAAAAAGAAGAAAAAGGGAACACAGAAATGTCCCTGCTGCATTCCCTTCCAACATACCTCTTCACTCAACTATCATCCCCATAACGTTCTGCCAGCCCCCTCTCCAGCCCATTACCTTCTTCCTCCTCTCTTTTCTGCAACCCCAATCACCTTCCCTTTCTTCTCCCTTGCTGCCCCCAAAAACCAGCCACCTCACCGTCCAAAAATAGCGCCATTACAGCACCATTGCAGCCCCAACCTTAGCCCTTCTTCAATTTGATTGCTGATTTTTATTTTGAATTTTCTTATTTGACTTAGTTTGCTATAATGTTCATATTAATTTTCGTTTTGATTGAGCATTCATGAAGCTTGCACACATTAACTTAATTAGAATATTGATGCTGGAATTTTTGGAAACCTCAATTAAGTGCATGTTTCATATTTTTGTAATCAAGATAAAGACTAAGTTTTCATATTTGTGCACATTGGGAATTCAAAATTGGATCTTCCGATAAAATGGACGTTGAATTGATTCACTGATTTGTGTGAGTATGGAAATTTCAAAATTGAATTTTTAATAAAGTTGCTACGTGAGTTAACTCACTGATTTCTATGTACATGGGAAGTTCGAAATTGAATTTTTAATAAAGTTGCCACGTGAGTTAACTCACTGATTTCTATGTACATTGGAATTTCAAAAGTGATTTATTAATAAAGTGGCCACGTGAGTCAACTCATTGATTTGTGTGAGTATGAGAATTTCAAAATTGAATTTTTAATGAAGTTGCAACTGAGTCGACTCACTACTTTTTTATATACATGGAAAATTAAAATCAATTTTTTTAACAAAATGAGCATGAGTCAACTCACTGATTTGTGTGCACATATGGGTTTAAAAATCGATTTTCTTTCTAATAATAAGCATGTGAATTGACTAATTTTTTTCTATGAACATTGGAATTCCAAAATTGATTTATTAACAAAATAGACGTTGAGTTAACTCATTGACTTGTGTGTGTGCATAGGAAACTAAAATTGAATTTTTTATGAAGTTGTCACGTGAGTTAATTCACTGATTTTTGGTGTACATAGGAATTTCAAAATCTGATTTTTTTTTATGAAATGGATATATGAGTTGACTCACTGATTTTGGTGGACATTGGGGTGTGAAAACTTATTTTACTTTTCAAAATGTTGTTAATGAGTTGACTCGCTGATTTGTGTTCACGTGGCAAAAATGGATTCTTGAAAATTCACAACTTGCTAATTTTGGGGATTTATGGGTTTTTCTTTGATTTGGTGATTTTTCTAAAATCATGGTTTTCTATTTTTTGAAAATTGATATTTATAGATTGCTAATTTGGAAAACCCAATTTTGATAATTCTCTAATTTGGAAAATCCCCTTTTTAAATTTCTAATTTTGAACTCTCAATTTAGGAAATTTCTAATTTCTAATTTAGAAATTTTGTGAATTCCCAAATTAGAAGTTTCATATTCTCAGTTTTCCACTTTAGAAAGTTTTCACAGATTCCTATTTTGATCGATTTGGAAAATGTGGCGCCCCGCCGAATGCTAACACAAATCCCCATGTCAGATCTCGAGGTACTAAGTGGCACCTCGAAATTTCGGCATGGTCTCCTCTGTTTATGTTAGCATTCCAAGGCGTTCAACCTGCACCTGATAAACGACATACAATCCTGCATACATATACAAAATATAATACTAGCGGAAGCTTATACACGTCTAATAACGTACGAATTATCAGAGTGCGGAAGAAGAAAATTTACGGGATTATACAAAATTTTCTCACTCTAACAAGAGTCCTAACGCTCAATACAAATCTATAATACTCCTAGACAAATGGAGTATAACTCCAATACTTACCAGGTGACGGACTCTGGCTGTCTATCTGACCCACCAGATGATTCTCACTCATGTTCTACTCCTGCCTCGCTAAGCTTCGGATCTGAAACTAAAAAATGGAGGATGAAAGGGTGAGTAACAATGGTTACCCAGTAAGGAAACAACAATTTCTGCCAATAACCTCTCCTAACATGAACGAATAAACATACTGAATCATTTTAAAATAAACAAAGTTTTACAGAAGAAAACTACGATTAACTGGTACATATAGCCAGGGATGAGCAACTAAACATTTTAAAACTCATATTACATCGATCAGCAGTACTCACTATAACATTCTCTTTTTATACAAATCTAATTGATCAAATGGAAACAATAAACATGCATTTCATTTTATATATCAAAATAAGCAACAGATAGATAATACACGATGGTGGAGTATTGGAATTAGAGAGTTGGGATTCACGACTGGATCGCTCCTAGTCGGGACATGATGTTACAATTCCTTTCTGGCTTTTAGTTCCTGATTTTGTGGCCGGTCGCTGCCCTTACCACGTTTGGTTGACCATTTATCCGGCTCAGGCTGGCCGTTTGACGTGACCGTAAGCAATGGGTCTCTTTTCGATGTGTCAGAACGTTCGACTACTATAGATTGTTAGTGATCACTGACTAATCATCTTCGTCTATGCCTATCAGGCGTGCAAGTGATTCCCAAATATACAAACCATTCGTATACGACCACCTTTACATTACAAGTTCACTGGTAAAGATAGAGAGGAATAAACCCGGATTCCAGTTGTGACTCCACTCTCATACGCGTCCCATACCACGTATGAGTTTGGTGGTCCCTACCGTACATCCCAGGATAGTACACCACTCCGGATGATATGACGCACTATCCCTTCAGGCATTCACAAACTCTTTAACAGCTCACAAAATAGCTACATATATATATTATTTTCATTTGAAAACAAAAAAGAAATTTACAATACAAGGTTGAGAATAGATATCCAGTTTCCTACCATGCAAGTGTGGCCACCCGGCCTAAAATAAATAACATAACAGAGCGCCTCGCGCTAACAGAAAGTAAATAAACATGCAACCAGTAACATTATCCCTGGATATCCGTTCACCAACCTGCATACAACACAACAACGTAAAATGCAGACATCACCCCTCGGGTGTGACTCTGACATTTTACCGTTTCATACCCTTTTTCCCTTTTTTCGACTTTTACAGTTTTCAATCTCTTCATAAAATATCTATTTTCTGATATTCATCAACTCAATATGAGTTCATTGAATATTAAATCACATTTTTCAACTATAGAATTTATTTCTATCAATAATATTGAAAAAAGATACAAATTTCATATCAAAACGGGGTCCGAGCAGTGCACAAGACCCAATTTATGGCAATAACCCGTTAAAATACTCTACCCACGTATAATTTGTTAAAAATACAATTAAACATATCAAACATGCAATTTCTGGCGTGAATTTTGAAATAAACAAAGAATTCTATATTTCGGAAATACATCCAAATTTTTCCAATAAAATCCTAAATGCAATTTTCACAATCTATGATTACTAATAGAAATTGAGAGTTCCTTACAATCACTAGGCGACAGAATTGAAGCACGTGCGCGGAAATCGAGGCGATTGGCGCGATAATCGAGATGGACCGAACTTCGAAGCGGCTGATTTTCGAAATTGGCTTGGTGGTTTCGAAGATCTCGATGTGCTCGTCTCTTCTCCCTTCTACGGCGAAAGACGGTTTGACCCCGAAATTGATGAAAATCGAGGTCGAAGTTACGAAAATCTCTGTATAAAAATACGGCTGATTTTTGACTATACGGGGTGAAAAAGACGAGAAAACGAAAGGAACTTGGTTGGGTTATATAGAGAATGAGGCTGCGGACGTTTCTCCCTTCTGCGTCGAAAGACGGTTTGACCCCGAAACGGACGAAATCCGAGGTCAAAGTTTCGAAATTTCCGTATCCAAATATGGCTGATTTTTGACGATATCGGGTGAAATAGAAAGTGAAACGAAGAAAGGTTGGGTGGGTTTTGTAGAGAACGTAGCTGCGGATCTTTTTCCCTTCTGCGGCGATCGTCGACGACAAACCGTTTGCGAAGGATCTGAGGTGGAAGGTCAAAGAGAAAAGAAAAAAAAAAAAAAAATCGTTTTATATGTCTCTGCTGTGTGGACGCGTTGGGGAAGATGGGTTTTAAAAAAATAAATTTTTTTTTTTTTTTTTTATATAAAAGTTGGGACGAAATTGGTATTTTGTCAATTGTTTGGATCGTCGATAACTTGATCATTCGGACTCCAAATCTGACAAACGAATACTCTATTTTATCTAATTTTTCGTTCCGGATCTAATGGTATAGTCAATTTCTACAAATTATGTCTCCATCAAAAATTTATATTTTTGGCCTGACGTGACCCCTAAACTTGATGTCGTTTTCGTTTTTGGCGATAATTCGACTTCCTGATCTCCAAAAATGACAAATAAACAGTCTATGTTGAATAATTTTTCGTTATGAACCCAATGGTATGATCGAATTTTAAAAATTATTCCTCTAACAAAAAGTCACTGTTTTAGCCTGGTCCGACCCGGTAATCGAGGATTTTGCAACTTTTATATTCGGACTCGCATTTGAGCGTGCTTACAGGCTAAACTATGTTTTTCTATCATTTTGAATCTAATGGTGAGGTCAAATTCTATTAAAAATGATCAGAATAAGGTCCCACAGTTTTACCCTAAGTCCCACTTTCAAGATTTTCTTAAAATTCCACTATTTATTTTCCTCGAGATACGAATTAAAAATTTGGGGTGTTACAGAAAATCTTCATATATTTGGATTTGTAATTGAAATGTTGCCATGCGGATTTTGAAGCATAGACCGGAATTAAGGCTTTTTCAAATATTTTCATCTTTATGCGAAATTCGAGATTATATGATATTTGGGGAATATTGGCCTTGAGATTCGTTTAACACATTCGATATAATTTGATGATGATGGTGACGATGATTGGACCATAATCTTGACTTTAGTCTCTACTCGTTGACTGTAGGATAGTTTGGATCGTAGTAGAGACCGATCATCTCGATCAGGCGGGTTCGGTGCCTAACACCTTCGGAAACCCGTAATCTGACCTCTTACCAATTTCTTTGATCCGTGGACCGACCCGATCCATTTTGGAGTTATTTTTGGTTCCTAAACCTAAACTAGGTGGCAACTCCTTATATTCCCTAAAAGTCCCCAATTTATCAATCGGACCCCTATTTACTATTTGGTGGAAAACGGGTCGAGGCGATTTCACATGGTAGTATAATTTATAAAGTAAGGTTTGTTAAAGTAACAAATTTGATAAAGTAAGGGGAGTTTTTTAAATAAAATTGTAACAAATAAGTCTACCTGGTAAATCTCTCTAAGTTTCGTGCTTCCACGTCAGTGCACGCGCCAAAAGTACGTCAAATTATCAGCACTCTTATAATACTAAAGATGTTACAAACAAAAATTGATGAAGTAAAATAAGCTCTCCAACATTATCACGTACTACTAATAAGAACCATAACACCCTTATACTGTTCTAACTATCACATGTTATTATGATTACAAGCTGATCATGCCATATCGCTCCATAGAACAATTTTATTATTTATAATTCTTTTTTTTTTTAATACATATACAAATTACTAAAGAAATATTTAACGAAAATTAAACCAATAATTTTATTTCTAAAGTTTCCTTAATTATTCAATAAATTTACAACATAATCCTCTGTACTTGATGGATCATGAGAGTGTTGAATTTGGTGAAAACCATATGGTACGAACTGGGACATAGTGACTCCTTGCTAGGGATATTAATGGATCAATTCTTGGGTTGAATTAGAACTATTAATATTTCTCGGTTATGAATCTATCAGTTCTGATTCCAGTTCTCAAATTTTAAGTCAAGTAAATAAAAAAAGAAGAAAATTAGCAGTTCGTATCCCTGCCATAAAGAGTATGAAGCATGGGTTTAACCAAGTACACAATTCAACACCTTAGCAGGTCCAAGTCCCCTCAATCAAGGAAAACATCAAAAACTAAAATCGTGTAAGTAGAGCGTACGCTTCGTACAAACCAAGATCATCTAAAAAATAGAGTATGGAAGGACCTTAGGTAACAAATATAGGATGACTAACTACAATCGGCTTGAAGGAAACCAACTAGATCGATTGGACCTCAACTCAGACTCATAGTCCACAGTCGACCAGGATAGAACTAGAGAAAGCATGACCTCTTTCATTTGCCAAGTCCCCTCACTCGCAATAAAAAACAAATAACCCATAAAAACAAGAGAGTTTGACATATCTTGGCACACCTATTCCAAAAGCGCAAAACCCAATTCATAATAGAGTAGAGCTCGAGTTCTAGAAATGTGTTCTGAACGTACGATTTAAGTATTCACATCTAAATGACATTCGACCTGAACCTAAGCTCATACTCAATCCCTAACTAATTTCCAATCAAACCTGTATTCAATCAAATTCATAGTGTTGGGCTTTGTGGAGTCTAGTTATGTTTGATTCGGTTGCCGACTTGACCCGATCCGAATAATGTTACGTGGTATTTTGATGGGAGATTTTTTGAGTCTTAGTCCATAGAGTGGAGGCTTGGGTCGACAGGCGCAAGCCGGAACGCTCATGGACAAACCTCCTGGCGGTCCAGGGGACAACGCCCCAGGGAAAATTTTTTTTGGTTGGTTTTGTAGCCCATTGTGAATCCTGTGCGCAGTATATAAAAGTCGTTTTTGGTGATTAGAAATTTTTAAGGTCTTGGTTGTCGTTTTTGGGACTTGAGCCACACTTTGTAATTCTTTTCGATAATAGTGAAATCCCTACAACTCCGTGGACGTAGGTAAATTGTCGAATCATGTAAATACTGTCTTGTGCGCGTGATTGCTTTCTTTTTTCGACGTGTGTTTTTTCTCTATTTTTTGTTTCTCATAGATTAGGAATTTCGGGTTGAATTCCCTAAACAAGTACATAAGTCTCAACATATCCTCTCAAAAGGATAAGTACAAGAAACATCTGAATTAGATTGATGGGACACAATTTGTATTGGACTTAAAAATCGTCTGTAACCGAGTCATTAAATCGTTTAGTATTTTCTTTTAAGTACTTCAAATGCATCTCCTTCACTTCATTAGCGAGGAAACCGAACTTAAATCTTGAGACAAGGCAAAATAAATATATATATATTTTTTAATGAACAAAATAGTGAATACTGGTGAAAAAGAAGTTTTTAATCTACTTTTAAGGAGGTTGAGGTTTTAGGGTTTTGTTGACATGTGCCCTAAGGGTACACGTTAGATGCATTAAATGCACCTCCAAACTTTATTTTTCTACAAAAAATGCTCTAAATCTTTACTTTCCTACTAAAAGTGGTCTTAACTTTTTTTTTTCTTTTATTCTATTAAAAATACCCTTAGGGGACACATTAACAAAACCCACCTTGGTATTATTTTTCAATTTTTTTCAAAGACTAGTGGCCTGCATGTGCAAGTTGTATGGTCATATATTACATGTATTAGCATATTGAAATGTGTGATTGATCAAACAAACATATATACCACAATATTTTCTAAATTGATCAAGATTATTGGTATTGACAGTGTAGATACGTGGTTTTCGTCATTACGACGATCACATCTACTAAAATTTCGAGTCGCCACCATTCATATTGGAAGTGGGTGTGAATGGTCACCTGAGGTACATTTTCCAAAAAATGACATTTTTGACATTTTAGTGAATCACGATGGATAAGGGGTGATCAAACCTTGAGATTCGGGTAAGCGGCTCGGTTGGAGAAAAGGGAAGGTGTTAGGTACCCTTTTCTCCCCGCCAAGTGGCGGTAACCTCAAAGAACTCGGTCATTTTGATTTTAAAAAAAGATGAAAATAAAGTGTCACGTGTGTGCATTTGTACCATAAGTAGGGATTTACTTTTGGCTCGATCATAGGATCATCTCATTGAAGGAGATGATCCAAATGAATCATTTACCTTGAAATCCATTCACCCTAAAATTTAAAATAAAATGAAGAGAAGGGGTTAGAAGAGGGATGAGGAGAGGATAGAGAGAGAGGGGGGTGTTTTGTTGCACCCACCTTGAAGCTTCAACCTTGCTTTTCTTTCTTGTATTCTTTTTCTTCAATGTCTTCTAAGGTCCTTAGTGAGTTATGAGAATGTATCTCATTTTGAATTAGTATGAAAAAGTAGTGAAGAGATGAGTAGAGATTGAGAGTAGAGAGTAGAGTGATTTTGATAAGACTTTTTAAGAGATTTTTTTAGTGAGAGTTGGGAACCATTTTTGGGAAGAGAAGGGAGGTATTTATATATGTTGAAGGGTTATTTTAGGGATATAATGGGGTAAAGTGGGGGAGAGTAGAGAATGGCATATGTTTTAAATGTGGGGGTATGAAATTAGGAGTTAGGAGAGGGGTAAATATGTAATAAGGGTAAATGGGTTGTGTTTTGATCCAAATGGTTTGGATCTTACCCAAACCATTTGCGTGGAGTATTTGGTGAGATGAGATGATGGGTATTTAAGAGGGTGATTGATTGATTGAGTGGTGTTTAATTCAAGAGAATGGAGGGTGTAAGACGGTGGTTGGGAGGGTGAGGGAGATGGTGACATGTGGCAAGATGTGTGGAGGTTAGGGGTTTAGATTTAATTGATGGGAGAAGTTGAGTGTTTGATTTGAGAGAATGGGTATAGGTTTAGGTTGTAGAGATTGGTTTATAGGAAATGAAGATGGTAGATTAGGGAGATGTATAATGATGATAGGTTAGGGGGAGGTGTGGGTTGATATGTTTGATTTGAGAGAATAGGGGTTAGGGAATTATGAGTATAGGTTAGGGGAGGGTGTAGGTTGATGTGTTTGATTTGAGAGAATGGAGGTTTATAGGGAGTAATGAGGGTAGGTTAGGGGAGGATGTGGGTTGATGTGATTTTTTAGAGAAAATGTGATGTGGGTAGTTAATGTTTTAGAGAAAGGTGATGGGGTGGGTGGTTTGATGAGGGAGGTGAGAGGGAGTGATGACATGTGTCATCTTTTGATGATAAAAGAGTGATTAGTTGATGTGGATTGTGGTTTATGGGTTAGGGTTGTGGGTTGGATATGAATTAGATATGGGTTTGGACTTAGGGGCATTGGGCTTGGGTTTTGGGAAATGTTACGGGTTTTAGGGATTGATTGAGGGCTATTTTGGAATGGATTTTGAGGGTGTAGGTTGGTTTTAGATTTTAGGTGGTGTGGGATTAGGTTTAGGTTAGGGTTAAGATGAGGAAGATAGATTTTGAAGAATTGAGGGTTTATGGGCCTTAGGTGGTCTTAGGTTTTTTCGGATTCAGAGATGGAGTGGTGAAGGGATAGGTGTGATAGGCGTCCAAAGTCTCGTTTTTTAATTTTATTTATTTATTTTTTTTGTGATTTTTGAAATCATGGTTTGATCAAGATGCCATGTGTTGGTAAATCGAGTTTTTTAGGGCCCGTAGGTAAATTTTATTGAGAATTCGTCATTTTCGATTTTGGGAATGGTGCGACGAATATTGGGAAAGCGTAAGGTAGGCCGAGTCCTTTTGGTGGGCCTCCTAGACCATTGGAAGGTTTTAGGGGCCTCGGTTTGGTCAAAATGTCACTTTTCAATGACTTGGGCCCTTAAGGCCTGTTGGCCAATTTATTTGAAAAATCGATATTTTTGGGCCCTTTCGAGTATGGGCCCGTTCAAATTGGGGTGTTTACAGACAATATTGCTTTCCTTAAGATAAACTTTATATGTAACTAGCTAAGTGTCTAATTCAATATAGAGGGGTTGGATATAAAGACTTTTAAAAATAAAATAAGAAAAAAAAAAAGACCATAGATTATTAAATACCATATATTGGAATTTATTGAGCCCAAAAATTCATCCAAGTCGACTTGAAAATGTACCAAACCAAATAAAAAACTCAACCGAGGTTTTTGACTATATATAACATATTTCTGGAGAACTTTTTTTTTTTTTCAAAATATTTACAACATTTTTAATATTTTATAAATATAATATATATTTGTTTAAATTTTTTATTCTATATCGATAAGCTTGTTTTTAATGAGATGATTTAACCCTGTGATGGCGGGAATTAAAACCATGTCTCTAGACATTTGAATAAATGTTTCAGGCCAATAGCACCTCATGAAATGGAAGGAATGACGGCATTACTCATTTTCTTTTGTATTTAGAACATAATTTATTTTTGAGAGGTCATCCATAGGGAAAAAAAATGTAATACATGATGGTGAAGGCCACTGTACAGGAGAACCATGTATCAGACTGAAGCTTTGGATTGGAACCTCAACTGTACACATCGAAGTAAGAAGAGTTGTCTGTCTAACAAGAGCCAGACTGAAAGGAAAGTAACTCAAGATCATAAAGTATAAAGCTGTAATAAATAAAAAAACAAAGAAATCTTGGATTTTTGTCCTTTTGCTTCTCTACTTAATTACTGAAAGTTCATAGGCTGAAAGGAATCGATCTAAGTAATTAACTGCTAAATAAGCACTCAAAGGTCCAAAATTGTAATAAGCATGAACTTGTTAAATTACAAAAAAAATGTAACATTAATCATGAAAATACAGTAGAACTCATTGCAGGAAAAACTTTTAAATTGGATAAATTTACATCCGTTAATTTGAAAAAAAAAAAAATTACATGAAAATATACTAATAGAAAAATGAAACTTAATACCAATTGTCGACATCAAATTCCACGATCTACTCCTCTAGATGTGCAAAATAAGATGACAAGAGATTTTATGGATTTTTTTATGAAAATGATATGAATTCTCAATACACCCTTTAGATGAAACAATCTCCTTTGATTAACAGTTGAACATTTGAAGATGGTGATGTAGGACTTGCTTCTCTTCGAATTTTGCATTTTACAGGCTAAGAAGGTGGTTTTATCTTTGGAGAGGGCTTTGATCTTGATATTCTCTGAATGATGGTGCCCAAGTGTTGTAGATCTTTGTTGCTTCTCTTGAGGAGGGCTTGTGAGCTTCTTCTTTTATGGAGACGGAACTTCTATTTGGAGAAAAAATGATTTGCTTCTCTTCTTTGAGAACAAGTGATCTATTTTTTTTTTTTTTTGTTGAAGAAAGTGATCTAGACCCCCCTTATGAATGCTTAAGCTTTGGTATTTATAGAATCAAGTAAGGGTGACTTTCTAATTTTACCCCCCAATTTAAAGCTCTTTAATAAAGTGGTCTAAAGGTCAAAAGGGTCTCTTTCTAAATTAAGTAGTTATAGAGACTTTTAGTGGGTTTGTCTCATCCTTTGATTGTATGGTCTATGATCAAGCTACTTAATAGTTTGACCAATCCATTTGATGGGTTTTGATGATTTGATCGTGGATTAACCCGATTTCTAGATGTGTGGGCTTAAGACCTGATATCTATCACTTGAAAAAGTTAGGAACTTTGAATTTTATTTGTGAAAATCCAAATTCAAGTTATAAAATGCTATTTTAACAAAGAGGCTCATTCTATAGGGATAAGCCCATTAGTAGTCTTAGGCACTCTTTTTATTCTTTATGAAGAATCAAACGATTATGTGTAAATTTGAATAAATTGAAGGACCAAGGTAAATTTTTTGTGTCTACAAATGCCCTCTCAATTATCAAGTGTGCCAGTGATGATAATGTATCATTGACCTCATTGATTGAGGGGAAAATGTATAGATTTATATATATATATATATATATATATATATATATATATATATATATATATATATATTTTTTTTTTTTTTGAGAAAGCATCTTCTTAACAAAAATATTTAAGAATATATATATAGGATCAGGTTCAAGGGACATATGAGAAAACATATGTAAAAACAATGTAACATTAATAAAATTTTAAAATATGGGTTAGAAGTTTCAGATTGAGCTGATTTTTTGTGAGGATGATCTCTATGATGGGAAGATCTTCCGGAAAAAAAAAAATCAGTCCAATCTGAAACTTCTAACCCCATTAAAAGTGATTTAGAATGTGGACCGTCGATTTTTTCCCAATTTTTGTCAATAATTTGTAAATCACTTTTGATGGTTTTAGAAGTTTCTGATTGAGCTGATTTTTTGTGAGGATGATCTCCTCATCATAGTGACGATCCTCACAAAAAATCAGCTCAATCCAAAACCTTTAACCCATATTTTGAAAAACCATTATTTTTTCATATGTTTTTACATATGGCTCTTCAACCGCCCCTATATATATATATATAAACACTTTCCTTATTAAGATAGTAAGAAAGTTTGCAAACATTTTTTTTTTGAAAAAAACACTTTCATTACTAAGTTAGTAAGGCAAGTTTTATGACTTCATATGACAAAAAAGAAAAAAAAATGTGATCTGGAGCCACCAAGATGTTGTGGACAAAAAACTATCAACTTTGAATTTTTTTCTAAATGCTTATTTTTCAACATAGAATTTCAATTTTGAATTGTGGAGTTTGGCGATCATCCATTTTTAACACCTTGACTTATTCTAATTTTTTTTTCAAAAACTTTTTTTTTTTATGAATCTAGACTTTTATGAAATCCAAAGGGTTGTGACCTTGTATTGCATATGTGGCAATCCATCTGTGGGGTCAGCAACCCTTAGTAAGAATTCAAATCTTACTAAGTTGTTAGGCTAGCCGAAGAGTTTTCTTCTTACATATGTGGTAGTTCGAAGAGTTTTCTTCTTCAATCTCATCTTACATCTTCTTTGTTAGAAGCATAGTTTTGGAGATGTGCTTGTGTAGTGTTGATGGAGGGGCTCTACCAGGTAGGAGCCACTAATTTTTGTCGCACTCTGCGTTATAGAAACATCTCGACCGATGATTGGAGTTGATTCAAAACTTGAGGTGACAATCTTTTTATTTTTCTCCACAATTGCGACAACGGCAGTGTTATTGTCGTTGAAAGCTATTAATTTTTTTTGTTGGTGTTATTGATCATGTTGAGTGAGAGATAAGAGGCAAAGAATGTCCCATCGGGCGTGCCAGAAATTTGTAGACAACAAATTTTGTGATATACTCCTCAAGATGCCTGAAACAAGATGAAAAATGACTTAATTAATTTTTTTTATTAAAATGATGGTGATACGAGTCTCAATACAGTCACTAGATGAATCGATCTCCTTTGATTAACAAACGAATATTTGAAAATGATGATGTGTGATTTGCTTCTCTCCAAGCTTCACGCTTTATCGGTTGAGAATGTGATTTTGTCTTTGGAGAAGGACTTCAAGCTTGATCTTCTTTGAATGTTGGTGTCTAAGTGTTGTAGATTTTCATTGGTTCTTTGGAGAAGGGTTTGTGAACGTCTTCTTATCTGAAGATGGAACTTCTCTTTGGAGAGAAAATGATTTGCTTCTCTTCTTTGGAGCAAGTGATATTTTTTTTTTCTTTCAGAAAAAATGATGTAGGTCCCTTCCTGAATGCCTAGACTCTGGTATTTATAGAATCAAATAAGGGTGATTTTCCAATTTTACCTCCCAACTTAAAGGTCTTTAATAAAGGTCTAAAGATCAAAATGGTCTCTTTTTAAATTAGGTAGTTACAGAGACTTTTAGTGGGTTTGGCCCATCCTTTGCTTGTGTGGCCCATGATCAAGCTATTTAATGGTTTGACTAACTCATTTGGTAGGTTTTGATGACTTGATCGTGGATGAACTCGATTTATAGGTGTATGAGCCTAGGATCAGATATCTATAACTTGGACAAGTTAGGAATTTTAGATTTTATTTGTGAAAATCCAAGTTCAACCCATAGAATGCTATTTTAACAACTGGGCCCATTAGTAGTCTTAGGGACCTTTTTATCCTTTATGAAGAATAAAAGGATAATTTGTAAATTTGAATAAATTGAAGGACGAATGCAATTTTTATTTTAAACCTACACCAATACACACACTGACATTAATACAAAAAATTTACATTCTATTTACCATAAAAATGGCCAAATTTACACTACATTCCAAACAAATATTAAATCTTGAAATGTGAAATGGAAGTAAATAGTCACAAGATGGGAGACTTTTGAAACTTTTCCTAAATTTCAGCAGGTTTTTACTATTTTCAGAAATTCTATATTATATTTTAACCTTTATGGGGTTTCACCTACAAACAGGAAAAGAAGTTAAAATCATATGCAAAAGAAAATTAACTTATTATATTATCACACAGTGATAGTTGATTGTATCGCAAACTTGTAAAATCACATATCATCTCATTATAAAACCACACAAACGTTGAAGTTGAAAGAAACTGAATTGGAACCTAAAAGCACCTAATAAATTAATTAAATACACATTTCAAATCAATCCAATGAAATCAAACATTTACTCATGAATTCTAATTCTATATACGTTGGGAATCCAATCAACTAAAATATGAGAGTTCTACCTCAAGAATAATACCAAATTGATTTAAAAAAAATAACCTACACTCAATTGCCGTTCACTACGTTTAACAAGTTATCTAGATGTATTCTACCTACATGTAGTTATTTCATGTTTAGCACAAAAAAAAATGCACTTAATGTTGTACAACATTACGTTCATATGTAAATATGTCTTTTAGTGGGGTAGATCTCAAGAAGAGGTACAATTTTTAGTTTTTTCCTCAAAACTTCACTTTTTTAACATAATTACAGATTCTCTTTGGTGATCCAATCTTATAATTTACTTTTTAATATCTGAAATATTCTTATTTTGTAATTTGTTGAGTGAAAACATTGGTTTTTCTTTTAATCGATGTCAAGGTCTCCTTATTAGATGAAAAATGGTTCAAAATCTGAAATTTTAACGAAAGAAGATAATTCAATGCAAAATATTGAAGTCAAGGTACAATAGTGCTCCAATAAAGTGTCTCTAAGATAGAATTAGTACAATTTCTTTATCAGAATTCATTGGCTTTGCATCAAATATGTCAAATATTTAGTGGTAAGATGCAAAAATTTTGTACTCTCAATATATAATATGCCAAAAAAAATGTATATATTGAATCAAACATTTGTGTGCATATGGATCTTTTTTTTTTTTTTTCTTATAAACTAAATTTGACTTTCTTAATAATCAAAACCAAAATACTGAGTTTCCCATACCCCAAGATGGTTCAGAACGACAAAGAATTAAAGGGAAGTTCTACAACAACCATTTTGTCTTCAAATCATTCAATTGTAAAAGCAAAAAAAAAAAAAAAAAAGATCAAAAATGATTTTAAACATTAGTATGACAAAAATATTATAGCAACTGTGGAGGGTAATTCTCAAAGCTATTGACACGTGGCAACCAACATAAATAATTGCCGACCCACCAAGTTATGTGGAAAATATACTGAGCTTAAAATACAGGTCAGATCACTTATGACTGACGTGACATGCATGACAGTACAATCACTGACAGGACAGATGTGACAACTCACAACTTGACAGATCGATTGCAACTGCCTCAGACCTGTCAGGGTAGTTGTAGCAACTCCTGTAACTATCAGATCAGAGGGCAGGTTAACCACTTTCAAAGAGATCATTGAGAATATCTTAGAAAATCCATCAATTAGGACCCCTATAAATATCAGGATGCAACTCATATCAAATGTTAGAAAAAATCTTCTCTGAGGACTCTCTATTAGCTCGACACTAATTCTAACTTGATTGTCAGAGTGGTCTTGCAACAGGCTGCCCATTGAGTTAAGAGCTTTCAAGGTAGATCTCAAAGTAAAGCGAAAAAACACATCTACAATTTGGAACCGTTTGTGGGATACTTATAAGGAGAAAAACGACCAGTATGGTCAGAGCTAGGGGTGAAGCACACGGAAAATCATCAAACCCCTTACCCGCGGATCCACCTCCATCACCGTAGGATCCAATGCTTGCGATGTATCATTTGTTAACAGAAATGAAAGAGGAGATGCACAGGGGTTGGAGAAATATAATGACGAGATCACGACAATACGAAGAGAAAGCGATGAGCTTAGGCAAAGGCGAGGCGAGGGGACTGAGACTAGATGAGGGCTAGATGGAAAAAGAAGTCAGGGGCATACAATTCGTGCAGCGGAGAGAAATAAGGTCGATCAAACTGCGAATTCTGCAACGGCCGGAACACAACAAGGAAATTCTAAAGCCTAGAATTCCATGACTAGGGGAGAAGTTGAAGAGATGCTGAAGAGAAGGGATGATGAACTTACTTGAGGAAGGGACCCAGGGTAGAAAACTCGAAATGCAATTCGGGAGCTCAGGGGAATGTTATTTTCACCAACAGTAATGAACTCGGATCCCCCTAGAGCATTCCCCCTACTAAAGTTCGAGACATGCGACGAGATGAGGGATCCCATGGACCATGTCCTCCATTACAAGAATTAGATGATGTTGTATCAGAGTGACGATTCTTTACTTTGTAAACTCTTCCCGTCTACCTTGAGGCATAGGGCTATGTCAAGGTTCCAGGGGCTGCCAACTGGGTAGATAACGTGCTTTTCTGAACTAGAAGAGATGTTCATCGGTCAGTTTGTCTACTTACGAAAGAAGGTCGGAGTAAACACGTTCTTCAACTTACGATAGGAGGTTGGCGAGAGCATACGTTCCTTTGTCACCCGATTCCGGACAAATGCAATAGTCGTTGAAGGAATAGACGAGGCGATCGCGTGCGCAGCCTATGTGGCAGCAATCATCCCAGGGACACGGTTACACGAGTCACTTATAAAATCTGACCCCACGCAATTCAAGGATCTGCATGTGAAGGTGGAAAAATACATCTTGGTAGAGGGGTCAATAAAGAGCAGGGGTCGGGGGGCGCTGATTGTCGCTAACAGTGAGGGTGGTCATGGAGCCCAATGGCAATCATCAAGCTAAAAGAAGGGGTAATAAGAAGAAAAATGAGCAGTCAAGATGGAAGAGATGACGGGTATATACACCATTAAATGAAAAGTTGTCGATGATATTAAGGCACATATGCAGCGATCCCGACTTCGTGCCGCCACCTTGGGAATATCAGGGAAAGCCATACTGCGAGTACCATGAGGCAGAAAATTACCCAACCGAGGATTGTTACAAACTTCGACACATTATACAATAAATGGTCGAGGACGGGAAATGCAGGAGGTACGTGTCCTTTACAGGCAAAGGTAGACGAGAAGCTAAAATGGGAGAATATTGAAAATATCCACCTCAATAGGTCAAGGGAGAAAGGTGGCAAGAACCCAAGGGACGTAGGGTTGTGCACATTATCACGTGAGGAGATAAGAGCGAGAGTGATGAAGATACGTCATGAGGTCGGTGTTAATCAGGTCTCTTTGGACTTCAATAGGGTGAGAAGATCAAACCCAACTACGGGAGAACAGGCGATAATATTCATTGAGGACGACTTACAAGGGATAGCTATGCCACTCATAGATGCACTCGTCATAGCACTCCTAATTGAAAATGTGGACCTCAAGACAATCCTTGTTGACATTGGGAGCGCAGTGGACATCTTTTTCTTGGACGCAGCAAAGAAGATGAGAGTGTCAGAAAGCCTGCTTCTGACCCAATCCATAGTGTTTGGTTTCAATGGAGCCCCTAGTAGCTCGGTAGGAGAAATTAATCTCCTTGTCACAATAGGAGAAAAGGTGGTCATGACAAGGTTCGTAGTGATTGACTCAGACTCAGCCTATAATGCTATTCTCGGGAGAAGATGGATACATGAGATTAAGGCTGTTCTTTCAACTTACCATCATGTAATCCGATTTTTGAGCGAAAAAGGTGTGATAGAAATTAGGGGGGACCAGGAAATGGTGCAAAGGTGTTTCAACTTGGCTCTAAAGCCAGTGAAGTGTTCTGATACCTAGCCCCAGAGGAAGAGAAAGGAGCCACCTGTAGACATGAGAATGTTCAACTTTTGAACCTCAATGCTATGTGGTTTGGAGTCGCCACCATTCTTTTTTTGTAAATGGGTGTGAATGGGCACCCAAATCGATTATTTTGAAAACCATTTTTTATGGCATTGTAGTGACTCTCAATCATGGAAAATGTATGGTTTACCTAAGATTTAGGTAAGGGGATTCGGTTAGAGAATGAGGAAGGTGTTAAGCACCCCATTCTCTCCACCTATGGTGGTTACCTTTATATTTGGCCATTTTTGAAAAGGATTAAAATAACAAGCAGAATGCATGAGATGCATGAAGTGGGTGGGTGCATATAGTGTGTATGTACCTCATTGGAAGATGTTTTGATGTTGGTGTTGACATAAGAGATATCTTATGGAAAAAGACATTCCATGGAGTCAACACACTTTTGCATGAGTTGAAATGTTGGTTTATGATTTTAGAGAAGTTCCATGAAAGGAGTTTTCTTAGATTTATAACCTTAATGCATGCATGTTTAGCTAGAAACTTAGTGTTTTAACCCCATCAAGAGAGTTACACATTTCTTCATCATGGCCAACATGTGTGATGTGTGTGCATAGTGTACATTATGATGCATGATATGAGAATGGGTTTAAAAGGGCTTCAACCTCCATCCTTTCGACCAAACCGCCTCAAGCATTCCATGCCCAAGGTTGAGGTTCAATCTACTCGGGATGAAGTAGGGTTCTCCATTACATCCTAAAGGCTTCTAAAAATAAAAAGAGGAGAAGGATAGAAGAAGAAGATGCAACTTAAAAGATAAATAAGTAACTATTGTCCCACCTTGTCTCTTTTGGAAGTCTTGAAATAACTTGAGCTTGTGTAATAGACTTGAAAGTTGAAGGATGTGGTTGAGGGTTGAGAGAGTTGAGGGATGAGAGATGAGTAGAGAATTTGGTAGAGTTTTAGGTTGAGAGATGGGGGCTTGAGAGCATCAGTTGTTCTTAGAAAATGAGGGTATTTATAGAGTTTTTGGAGAACTTTTGGGGATAAAGTGGTCCAACCCTTAAAAAAAAAGAAAATGGACATGAGATTTAGGTTGTTTCTTTTTGGATTTTCCATTTGTATGAGGGTAAAGATGACATTTGTGAAGAAACCCTAAAAACATGCTTTGATCCTTGGTTTTTTGGTAAATAGAGGTGAGAGAACAAAAGTACTTTTGGGAGGATGAATGGGGGAATGACATGTGTAAAGGTGGAGTGGTAGGTAAAAAGTAGATATTGGTTTATTTGTAAATAACTCATAAAGCAAGGGTAGAAGTGTAGTTTTGAAATTGACCAATGGAAAAATAAAAACACATTTGGGAGGGTGAATAGGAGAATGACATGTGTAAAGGTAAAGTGGTAGGTAAAAAGTAGATCTTGGTTCATTTGTAAATAACAAATAAAGCAAGGATGGAAGTATATTTTTGAAATGGACCAATGGAAGAACTCCATGTATGTACTTGAAGATTCCCACCTTTTGAGGGCATAATGGGAAGTTCTCTCACCTTTATGGATTATTACCAAAGACCAAATAACCTTTTTGGTTTGACTAAACTTTTTGAGAAGGGCATTCTTGAGTTTTCACAAAAGAAAAGTTGACCCTCCAATTAGATGGTGCATTGGGCATTGGGGGCTTATGAGGTATCAACATGTGTCATCTTATGAAGGGGTGAGAGAATGGACTTGGAGTGGGCTTGGTGTTGGGCTTAGGTTTGGGTTAGGATATGGACTTGGGTTTGGGCTTAGAATGGATTTGGCTTTGGATTTAGGATATGGACTTGGGTTAGGTTGGAGGAGGAAATGGACCTTGGTTATGGTATGGGTGTGGGCTTAGGATATGGGTGATGGACATAGGTTTAAAGTGGATTAGGGACAAGGTTGAGTATGCAAACTATATGACATGATGTATGTATGCATGAATGATGAAGATAAGTGGCAATGCGGGTCCGTCAAAGAGCTTGAGTTCTAAATCGGAATCAACTCGAGAAAATTTGAATCTTTCTAACGAGTTCGTGCAAATTGGGGTGTCTACACCACCCGTTAGAGAGGAGCAATTATAGTAGTTATGCCATGAACCACGATGGGAACAAGTAATGGTAGTCGAAGAGGTGGACCTCGACATTACTGGGGAGCAACTTGTTAGCATTGGGACGACGTAGCAACCACGCGAGTAGGGCATGCTGGTACAACTATTGAAGGCGAACAATGACGTGTTCACATGGTTTTTTGAGGACATGCCCAGGAGATCCCTCAATTTCATGTCATCGGTTAAACGTTAATAAAGTCTTTCGTCCAGTTCGACAAAAATCCAGAAGATTATTGTTGCGCCTGAGGCAAGGGGCAAACGAAGAGCTAAGCAAGCTCTTGAAGGTTGGGTTTATCAAGAAAGTTGAATACCTAGAGTGGGTAGTAAATATAGTCGTTGCACCAAAGAAGAACGGGAGGGTTAGAGTATGCATCGATTTCACTAACCACAATAAGGCTTGCCCAAATGACTACTTCCCCTTGCTGATGATCGATAGACAGGTGAAGCAATTTCAGGCCACGATAGAATGTCATTCATGGACAGATATTCGGGGTATTACCAGATTCATTTGGTGGAAGAGGACCAATAAAAGACATCCTTCACTACTGAGCAAGGATTTTTTTTGCTTCAAGGACATGCCATTCGGCCTGAAAAATGTCGGGGCGACTTATCAGAGGCTAGTAACCAAAATGTTTGGAGATATGATCGTGAGGACAATCGAAGTATATATCGATGACCTACTAGTAAAAAGCAAAAGGGCGAAAGATTACTTACGAGACCTCGAGGAGATGTTTGAATAACTAAGGGGATATCGGATGAAGCTAAATCCTAAAAAGTGCATAATTTGGGTATCCTCCGGGAAGTTCCTCGGGCATATCATTACCAGGAGAGGGATTGAGGCTAACCCCGACCAAATCCGATCTTTGATCGAGATGCCAAGCCCAAAAAGTCAAAAATAAGTGCAAACACTGGTAGGAAGAATTGCAATCTTGAACAGATCTATTTCTCAAGTCTCGGACAGATGCCGACCATTGTTCAGTTTGCTAAAAACAGGGAAAGCATTTGCATGGAATGAAGAGTGTGAGGCAACCTTCCTTGGCTTGAAGAAATATTTGGGGTAGTCACCCATTCTCAGCACTCTAGAAGAAGGGGAGGAAATGGGAATTTACTTAGCAGCCACAACGTTGTCCATAAGCTCCGTGCTCTTCAGGGTAGACTTTGGTCGAGAATACCCTATCTATTATGTCAGCAAGACAGTCGGCCCATTTGAGGTCAGGTATACAAAGATTGAGAAGGTCGACCTATCCTTGGTTTACTCAATGCACAAGCTCTGACCTTATTTTTTGTCTCATCGAATTTGGGTAGTAACTGATCACCCGTTAAAATATATGATGTATAGGTCGGATAAATCCAAGCGAATGGCAAGATGGGCGATAACTCTGGGGGAGTATGACTTACAGTTCAAAGCGCAAATAGTTTTGAAGGGGAAAGTGTTGCCAGATTTCCTAGTAGACTTCCCGATTGAAGATAGCGACTAGGAAAAGGAAGAAGAGTATAATCTATACGTTTTTATCAAAATTATGAGAACTTGAAACTCAAAATATATATTTTGATACACAAAAAATAGTTATATTTCATGTTATTAAAAAAGAATAGTGATTTTCTAATGCTCCCCTTTGACATACGCTCCCATCACAGAACCATAGGTCATGTGCCTAGGGATACATAGAATCATAAATATTTTTTGTAGTGCATCCCAAGGCAAATGATCTACGGTTTTGTGAAGGGGGACATCTGATTATCATGACTCGATTCAACATTCTCAAGGATTTTTACTTGTATGCTATGTTGTGATACTCTTTATAAATTTTTTTTGAATTAATATTATAATAATCATTTAGATATATAGTCTCAAAATTAGGTCTCTTTAAAATTAATGTGCTCATTTAACCTTGTAAGCCAATTTTTTTTTTTTTTGGTAAGAACCTTTTAACCAAACTTCTTTTGGTTATATATAATCTTCTCTTTCACAAACTGGGTGGTTTTAAAAATCTATTCGTGAGCTAGATGAGATTCCAAAATGGGGATTTATTTAAGGAAAATGACCCCTTGCGAAAAAGTTTCTTTCTAAATAGTCCCTAAGTTTTGTGTGGTAGCTTGATAGGACATTTAGTAAACCTTTTCTTTCTTAATGGTCCCTCATTACTAGTGAACTCAACACTCATGGCTTTTTTTATTTATTGTCAAGTTCACCACTTTTTATTATTGTCGAACTCGACACTTTTTTATTTAGTGTTGAGTTCACAATTTTAACTGTCGAGTTCACCACTATTTATTGTCAAGTTCACCACATTTTATTTACTGTCGAAGTCAACGCTTTCAGTTTATTGTTGATTTCACCACTTTTAAATAAAAAGTGGTGAACTTGACATTTGTAAAACCCATCCATTTTCAATTTTTGATTTTTTTTTCTTCAACTAAAATATATGGAAAGATCGACTAAAGACTTGAGATAATGACTTGTTTAGATGATTTCAATCCAAAAGATCCATTCTTGATCTATTTTCATCGAAAAACTAAGAATTTTTTTTTTGAAACAGCCCTAGTTTTCTACACACATCTTCAAAATGTTTGAAAAAAACCCTTGAAAATGGGTTATTCTTCATTCTTAAATCATTTTCGATGGAATTGAGCCTTCAAAACTTGATTGAGGTGCCAAACATCCATTTTTTTGGATGAAATCGATGAATTTGAACGGTTATGGCATTCAATCATGAGAAATGTGAGAGATGAGGTACATGGACTATTTAGAAAAAGAAAAGTTTACTAAATGGACATTAAGAGACCGCCCAAAACATAAGGACTATCCAATTATTAAGTTTGGTTATGTTTTCTTGCAAAACCTGAATTGAACCTGAAAATTCGATTTGGTTTGGTTTGGGTGGACCCGTATATACATCCCTAATTATTTGTAGCATTCCCAAAGAACAAGTTGGAAGGCAATCAATAGATCCCTTTGAAATTCATAATTCAGCCACTACATCTAGAAGTCTTTACACGAACCATCACCATTCACTAACAACAAACTAGGGGGTGTCAATTGTGAACCATTTAACTTGAGCCAGAATTAGAAACTTCAGTTTGACATCCATTTTCTAATGTTAGACTAGAGTTGGGTTTTAAAGTAACATAGCCGATCGAAAGTGAAACCTAGTTGGTGCAGGTGCCGCAAAAATCTCAAGGGAAGATCCTTTGGGGAATATTAGGTTGGGAATCACACCTAATTTAGGTCTAGGAACCAAAGATTTCTTTGAATTGGATATAGGTTAATCTACAATAGGGATAATTGGTAAATGGTTAGATTATGGGTTTCAGAAGGTGTTAGGCACCAAACCCATCCAACTCAAGGTTAGTCTCTACTACAATCCATTGACTAGACTAAGGTCAACTTAAGTGAACTAGGGTCGATATGCCATCTTAGGTGTATTAACTTTGATTATGATCATCTCATTGAGGTCCAATGATTAATAAAATGGAAATTATAATATGCCTATTTCAACTTCAATCTTCCTTTTTATCCTTCTCCTGGAGTCTTTCCATATTTAATCTTCCTATGCCACCACTATCACCAATAGTCCCACTACCATCATTGTCATAGTGCAATCATTGCAACTATCCCCGCTATCATGATTTATTTTCAATATTGTTGTCACCATCCCATTTTTATCATAGTCACATGAAAACCATTGCCACTATACCTCTTCTACCACAAGAAAATTAAGAGGAATGATTCGATAAAAGAAACTAAAATTTTACTTATAATTTGAACTTTCAATAATATAAGTTATATATTTAACTTAAATCTTCAAACTTATAATGATTCCATTTTGTACTATTAATGCATTTATTGAACATTGAAAAACTTATTCAAAATAGAGAAACTTTCTAAAAATGGCACATGTTTTAATATTTATAAGATTTCTCTAACCTATAAAGCTTAATAACGATCTTATACAAATGTCTGAAATCAAGCTAAATCGAAAAGCGTTAAAATATAATATACTAAAGAAGCTGGATCGTAACCATGGGAAAAGGGTTAAACCCATCGATATCTCAAAATGATTCACAGAGTCAAGTACTTGCACTTTTGATCTTGTGAATCAACCTGTAGATCATGGTGATACCCCCACCTTCTAAGACATGACCTTCTCTTACTCATTTGTGCTGGTGGTAATGAGGTCGATGCCTATTTTTTGGCTTGAGGGGGGGGGGGGGGGGGTCCCTTTCTCTTCTACGGGATTATTTCAAATTTTTTGGTCTTGTTCTTCTCTTCCCTTCATTCACAATCCACATAGATCTTAATGCTTTAATAAAAGAAGATTGTTTTTTTATATTTATGTGACGAAATTTGATATATGAGAAACCAGTTTTAACCTCCTCTATAGACGTATACAATCTAGATTAAAAAAAAAAAAAAAAAAATAGAAAGCAAAACTCAAAAGGTATATTTTGACACCCAAAAACAGTTATTTTCATATTCTTTAACATGCCCAACCATGGTTTTAAAACTCTGTTTGCGTCTCGTCTCCTCCACATTAGATACCGAGTTGTCTTAGATGAGTTTTCTGATACGTTTGAGATGTCTCGTTTAAAAATAAGAAAAATGAATGTAGGGTTTTAAATCTTGTCTGATATATTCACTTGTCTATTCATCTCGTCCATGCCTAATACCAAGATGACTCGAGAGATACATCTCGGTCTTGGATGAGTTTTGAAACCACAACAACTTTTTCTTGTTATCTTTGTTGAAATGCTCGTCATAATTTTTTTTTTAAATTAATATTATAATAGTAATTTTAATTTATTATTAATGTGGGCTATTAGCCTATTAACCTAGCTAGTATCGTTATTGAGTAGGATGAGATGCAAAAATGGGATTTAGTTTCCTGTATTTTTCAATTTTCTTATTTCCTTTTTTTCTTTTAAGTTCAAATCAAATACCTGAGTTACACTTAAAAATCGTGGGGACCGAGATGACTCACACGAGTCATATCCGTTATGGGAAAAGAGTCGAGACTCAAAACGGGAATATAAAGAAGCTAACTTTTGGGATCCATTGAAACCCTAGCCTACATCGAACACAACAGAGTCTAACTTTAGTTCTTCAAAACCATCTCTTCTTCAAGGTTCGCTTCTCACCCATATCTTCTTCTTCTTCTTCTGTCTCGATCTCTTATGTTAATCAAATTACCAATAAAAATTAAAATTTTCAGTCTCCATTAATGGCTCGGGCGAGGATCGAGTTATTTTTCCTTGGTGAGTTGCTGTTTCACTCTGATCTGTAGTCTTTTAATGTGAATGACGCTGTTGTTTTGTTTGATCGAAAGGTTCGTTCACTGTTTCTTAAATCCTGTTCTTCCAATAAATCCCGAGCCCGATTTAGCAGATCAAATGTTCAAATTAGGTTGAAAAAGTAGAACTTTGATCGTTAAAATATAATTTATATATCGATTTGGTTTTTAATTTTTTTTTTCTTTTAACTGTATCCAAAAATTCTGATTGATTGGAAATAAACAGTCTTAAATGGTGTTTAGATGGTGTAAAATGTTGTTAATTTATTTTTTTTTTTTAAAGAAAAAAAAATTATGTATGGAGATATCTAGCAAAAATGCCCTTTAATAATGCCTAAGCTCTCTAGTTTTTCGGATCAATTCATGACCTTAGATACCAATTTTAAATTTCTTTCCTTTCTTATTTACTTTTTCATTGTTGAAAGTGTGATCTTTATTAAATTTTGTGTTTGTAGGTCAATTGAAGGATATATTCATAAAAACTTTCAAGATGATAGAGATTAATTCGATGATATGCACTACAAGCATGAGGTCATTGGTCCGATCCCAATTTATTAGCAAACGACGATCCCAATTTAATAGCAAACGGAAGGTCAACAGGTACTATTCCTTTGGTTGGGCGATTTTAGTATCTCAAATTACAACAGAGATCAAATCTTTTTAGGAATTATGCTTTTCTTATTTTTGAATTTTAGGAAATTTGTTTCGCCCAGTACTGTTTTGCTTTTGCTTCTATAGGTTCTATCTTAACTATGAAATTTAATTTGATTTGATCCAATTGTTATCGAGTTGGGTTTGGAGTCTAGGTTTTGGTTATTTTCGGGGTATCGGGTGTGTATTGGAAAGATTTTACTGGATTTCTTTGACTACATAATCTCTTTATGTGGTTAGGAAAAATTTAATCTCATTCTCATATCCATTTTTAGCACTTAATTAATGCTAATGGAAATGAAATAAATAGTATTACCAACCTGAAGCTGATTTGGTTCGGTCTTATTGTTTGAGCCGGACTGAAATGGACCCAAAAACTCAACTCGAAATCTAAACTGAGTTTTTGAAATTCCCCCTATACCCCTTCTCAAGGAGTCCAGTCTCGGTATTAGGAAATACTTATAAAAAATCCTGGTAACAAGGGATCCACACCCAGACATCACATTATATTGATATCGTCATTATCATCAACACAGCTTTACTCTGGCCCCAACTATTTTAGTTGATTAGATTGGTTCTGTTATGATGTTCTACTCAACTACATAAAAGCAGATATTTTTTGTGAATCCAAATTTGACCTCTTTAAGCTGTTTGTATGGTTTTGCTCTTGTCGACAGCATTATGTCAAATTTAAACAATAATTTCACAAATGCTGGACTGGACCTGCTTCAACCCATCTTTGATGATGAAGCGGAGATGCTTGTGCTCAAGAAGTGAAGGATGCTCATCTTTCAAATAAAAAAAGTAGTGACAGGCCTGATTTTGAAGCCTATAGTCTAACAAGTGAGTTATTACCTTATGTTTTATTTGCAGTATGTGTATTTCATTCATTTCCTTGTTTCTTGTTATTTTCCATCATTTTTTTTGTAATTTTAGTTTAAAGGTTTTTTCAAAACTAATTTCAAAGTATAGTTTTGTAATATTTCATTTAAAAATTTTGTATTAAAAAAATTTTAATTTTAATTTTGAAATAAACCAAGACCAATCAAAACTTGAAAAATCCGGGTTTGGTTTGGTTCTGATGTTTTCTATAAAACAACCGAATTTTTAGGTTTGGTTCCAGTTTTTGCAAAATATGAACCAAACCTGAATATTCGGTTTGGGTGGACCCGTACGTACATCGCTAATTATCTGTTGTATTCCCAAAGAACATGTTGGAAGGCAATCAATGGACCCATTGAAACTCATAATTCAGCCACCCCATTTAACTTGAGCCAAAACCAGAAACCTCGGTTTGACATCCCTTTTTCTAATATCTGATTAGAGTTGGTTCTTAAAGTAACATAAATAGTTGAAGGCTTGCCTAAGTTTTAAAATTAATAAATATTCCGTAAAATTATCAAGTTCCATTTAATCTATGTATTTAGTTTAAAACATTTATCTAGAAGTTTATTTTAATTGTAAAGAAGATTAATTTTAGTTGTTTTAAAACTTGAAATATAGTTGTCTCAAATCTTACGAGAATAAATTGTAAATTTGTAATTATGATGCTAATGCGTCTATGAAAGAAGTGTCGTGTTCTTGAAAGAAAATAGCTTTGCAATGATTCATTAAAAAAGATACTTTCTCATGTTTTACAACGAAAAGGAAATTTGAACGTTAAGAAGATGGAATTCTTTTATCACTAGAGATGTTTTTCATCTTATCTATCGTAAGAACTTGAACAGATGGATATCCAAAGTCTTTGGTGGCTTCAGTTTCAATTTCATTTATTTTGGAACCAAAACCAAAAAGATATGATGATTCCTGTTTTAGATATCTTAGGAACCAATCTGGAATCGACCCATTGGCACTCGTATAACCTATCATTCAATGGTTTTCTCCAGTGTACAACGTTGGTAGTGTCATTTCTCACCACTTAATTTAATTAAAGAAAGTAAGACTTGTTCTCTGTTAACGTAACTGTTAGGCTTTGAGGAAAAAACACATTTCTTAGAAATTGTTTTTCGATCTTTTAGAGATTAACACACTTTTTCCTAGGGATACACGTTTCTTTGAATTCCTAACATCCCAACAATCATGTTGACGTGGGTTGAGGCTAGCATTTTCCGAGAAAATATGTATATTTTTAATAAATGTAGATCAGTCCAACCAAATTGAACTATAGTTAGGCCAATTTGACAATTTTTTATTTACTTATCTGTTGAGTTTTGAAGTAGTGAATGAAATTTAATTTGTTCAATGTTTTTAGGTCTTGGTTAATCGTTAAAAAAGAGAAGTCAATTCATTTGGAAGATTCGATGATCTTGTTTGCTTTGATATTTATACAAGGTTTCAAACACTTTCTACCCAGTGATGTAATCTTGAATGCATTCTATTCTATATATAAACTATATTTTCTACTATAAATATACGGAATGAGGTGGAATTTTCATATTGTTTACATAAATTTTTATGCTTATAAAAGATTAAAATTATCTTTACAACTAATTTAAGAGCTTTTTTTTACAAATAATTATCCTAACTTTACAACAATGTTGACTTGATGGTATTTTGAATCAACAATGTTCATGCCTCACATTAAAAAGTATAGATAAGTGTATTTAAACCGATATAGAAACATTAAATTTTAAAATGTGAAGTACTTTGTACTCAGACTTGACCTTTCTTCTTCATCTTTTGTTTTATTTTTTATTCCATAACTAATTTAATAAAGTGTCACATGACTTACATCATTTAAGGCTATGGAAAGGCACATAATTTTGAGATTTATTAATGTTGATTTACATCATTAATATCACCCTTCTCTCAATATAATAATAAGGAAGTTGTACAACTTTATCGGGATAATATCACCCTTCAAAAGGGTTGGGATTGATGGATACATGCATGTACAAGAATTGTATGTATTCTGAACTTTGTTTACATTTTTCTTCGTTACATTATTACTTGATATTATTTTTTGTAGTATCCGTAGTGTTGTGAAGGAGTGGTCCCCCAAGATAGTGCTAAAAGTACTTCATTTTTATTTTTTCAAAATGGTTCTTAAGAGATTTTGATTTCAGAGAAAAAAAAAGAGAAATGAGTCATAGATGGTAAAAAAAAAAAAGTTAGAATTTTACATCATTGCTTTTATCCTGTTCAATTTATTTTTAGTTAATTGTCCGCAATTTAATTGAATTGGCTTATGTAACTGAATAGTTGGAGATGTTTTAGTTCAGTATCTTGCATGACGACATTGAACAGAACTTATAATAAAATGGGACCTTCTGATTTGAACACAAACCTGTTGTGGAAATTTTCAGCATAACTTAGGTTCCATTCTTGATGATCTCTAGTTTTATTTCTTCCATCTCTTCCAGTTTTTGATGATTTAAGCTCTTTCATTCGGCCTTACAGGGAGTATGCATTGGGTGGCAATCAATCTGGTGTTGACGAGCCCAGTCCTTCCGTAAGTCAAATGAATTTTGGTCTCCACAATTCTATAATGAGCGGCGAAAACCACATCATTCAGGGAAGGATAGGGAAATCAGTAAGATGATTGGCAAACTGTGGAATAAACTGATCGAGACAGAGAAAGCTGTAAGTGAAAAACACCAAAGCTTTACTAATTAGATATATATCCCTTGGGTTTTGTTGAATATTTTAGATACCCCTCTATTTCAAATTGATGACAGATCCCTTTTCCATGGTCTTCTATGAGTGACTAATAAAAAATGATTTGATATGGAAACGGAAAATGCTGAAGTAACATTAAAATCAATATCGTTTCACACATTGCTGGCGTGGATGTGTGTACAGAACCATAGATGCTTTTCATTGGGATACGAGTGAAGCATATATGGTTTTGTACACACCAATGTGTGAAACGATGTCAATTTCAATGTTAATCCAGGACGACTCGTGTAAAGGGGAAAAAATGGGTTGCCTCGGTTATTTTGTGTTCATTTGTTGTTAGGAAGAGATACAATAGAAAAAAAAATGAGTTATTAATCAAGGGAGCTTCTATTGCCACACCAACATTTGTTAATGCCACTGCAAGTGCCAATTTTTTTGGTGATTTACATATGAATTGGGGTGGCATTAGCAAAAGTTGATGTGGCAGTAAAATGTCTCTTGAACAAATACTAAAATCCAAGGTTGAAGACAAATGATTCTTGTGTAAAAAATCAAGGGTTTTTTGGTTAGAGGTTTAAAGAAGATATTATTGATGTATGTCATTAGTTTGAAAATTCTGGGGTATCTCAGATAAGCACAAAACTAAGTGGGGTATGTATAAATTATCGTATAGAAAATTTAAGATAAGTGCTCTATGTTTTACTTCTTACATTAATCCCAGTCAACTTGAATTCTTGTATTGTATTTTCTTTTGTTGGATTTAGGTTTATTAGGAAAAAGTGTCGTAGGATGACCTAACTATTAGTGATGTCGAACCTATCTACTCTTTTGAAGGATGAAGGAGACGAAAAGTTAGAAACTGAAGAAACTGAGATGGTTATAGTTGGAGGAGATGAGAAGTTATGAGGGGATGAAGTTGGTGGAAGTTGATGAAGTAGATGGTTAGTCTTTTGTAATTAAGATTCTAATGTTTTTATAAAAAACATGTGTTCTTGAAAGGAAAACATCTTTGAAATGATTCATTTAAGAAGATACTGTCTCACGTTCTGCAATAAAAAAAGAAATTTGCATGTAAATAAGATGGAATGTTTTTATCACTAGAGATGCTTTCACCCCCTTTTTTGAATTTTTTTTTTCCTTTTCAATTTTTGAGCATAACATTCATTTTTCGATATTTATCAACTCAATATGAGTTCATTGAATAGTAAATTATTTTTTAAAATTTGAAATTTATTTTTTATCATTTAAATTGAAAAATTATAAAAATTGAATCAAAACAAGGTCCAAATAGTGTACAATACCAGTCTGACAGAAATAATTTGATGTAATCTCCTATTCATGTATAATTAAAAAATAAACATAATTAAACACGTCAAACATTTATATTTTCAATGAATTTGAAAAAAATGACGAAAATTCTACATTTGAACTTAAGTTGAAAGATTTATAAGTCCCTATCAATGTTTGGGTGTTAGAATTGTAAAACGTGTATGGAAATCAAGACAAATAGTGTGGAAATCGAGGTTGATCTGATTGAATTTTGAAATTATTCTACTGATTTCGAAGATCCCAATGACGCCATCCTTTTTCCCTTTTAAGGCGGAGGACGGTTTGATTTCTAAGCCAATGAAATCGGAGGTCGAAAGATTGAAACCCTCGTATATGGTAGGCTAATTTTTAATGAAATATAAAGAAAGAGAAGAAAAAAAGAAAAAGGAATGGGTGGGTTTTGTATAGTTCAATGTTATGGACGTTTTTCCCTTCTTCATCGAGAGTCATCGGAGTTTCGCTTGCGATGAATCGGAGGAACAAAGTTGGTTGAAATTAATGTTTAAAAAAATGTATGGTTGGTTGCTGTTGACGAGTTTGGAGAAGGTGAAATGAAATAAAAAACTTTAAAAATTCATTATATAAAAGATCGGGATGAAATCATCCTTTTTAAAGTTGTTTCGTTTGACGATAACTTGACTTTTCGGATTGCGAAACTGATGAGTGAATACTCATTTTTTTATAACTTTTTGTTGCGGATCTAATGGCATGATCGGATTCTACAAATTCTCGCTCTAACAAAAATTAACTTTTTCAGTACGATCCGACCAAAAAATCGAAGTTATTTATGTTTTTTTTTTTACGATAATTCAACTTTTTCAGTTCCAAAAGTACCGAGTAAATACTTTATTTTCTATAATTTTTCTTTACAGACCCAATTGTGCTATCAGATTCTATAAATTCTTGCTTTAGCAAAAATTAATCTTTTTACCCTCATCTAACCCAAAAATCGAGGATTTTGTAACTTTTCGTTCGAACTCGCATTTGAGCGTGCTTATAGGCTAAAGTATGTTTTTTGGTCATTTTTAATCTAAAGGTAAGGTCAGATTTCATTAAAAATGACAAAAAATCATAAAATTTTACCCTAAGTCCACTTTTAAAATTTTCTCAAAATTCACAATTTATTTTTCCTTGAGATATGAATAAAAAACTCGTGGTATTACATTCTCCCTCTTCCCTTAATAAAAATTTCATCATTGAAATTTCAATATCGTATCAAAATTTTCAAATAATCTTTATGCTTGATGTTTTATTCAAATTCAACATCTCTACCTCTCGTTCCATATTTTTACTTATCTTGATATTTCCTCAAGACTCTTGTCATAAACCTTATGATTTAAAATCTTACTCAAGAGGATAAATTCTACTTCCCAACTTTCTACCAATCATAGTCTCCCAATGCTACATACAAAATCTCCTCATACCAAATCATGAACTACAATATACATACTACAACCAGTTAACTGTAATATAATGCACTTTCTATTATTAATATAATATAATAACACTATATCCAATACTTTATTACTTCCACATCACTTATAAATACCTACAACTATCTTTGATTCTTTTCACGATAACATGACTTCAACTTTGGAAGGATCTACTGTCATCCTTTCACTTGACATTACGTGCCCTAAGAATTTCACCTTTCGGAACTAGAATTCAAACTTGTTGAACTTGACATATAACCTATGTTATTGTAAAATTTGTAGTGCGATTTTGAGGTGTCTCTCGTAATCCTTCCTCGACTTAGAATATAGATCAGGATATCATCCATAGATACCATTGTTTTATAGATGACATTCTCTCGATGTTCTTCCAAAATTTTTAGTGCATAAGGTCCATAAATGCAGTCGGTGCATTTATTAGATTAAAAGGCATCACTAGATATTTGAAGTGTCCTAGCCTGTTTTGAAATGCAGTCTTCAGAATATCTACCCCTTAGATTCTCAACTGGTGATACCCAGATCACAAATCGATTTTAGAGAAATATTGGGTATCTTGCAGTTGGTCAAATAGATCATCAATGCAAAGAAGGGGGTATTTATTTTTTATAGTTACTTGATTCAACTTTCGGTAATCAATGCACAATCATAGTGACCCATCTTTCTTTTTAATGAATATAATCAGTGTTCCCTAGGGTGAAGAACTTGATCGAATAAACTCCACGCTCCTAAGCTCATCAATCTGCATTATCAATTCTTGAATTTCTACTGAGGCCATTCGGTATGGTGTAATAGAAATAAGCCCTGTGCTTGGCACCAAATTAATTGAAATTTTTTTCTCATGACACGGTGACAAACCTGATAATTCTTCTGAAAATACATCCCCAAATTCCCTGACTACCTCTATTATATCCATTAACATCTCTATCTCTTATACTCTTAGATTTTCTAACTATTTGTACAGAGAACTGTATTTTCTGTATCTTGATCCTTGAATTTTAACCCTAGGATACCTCAGTCTTCTAAAAAAAACCGATTTCATGAGGCAATCAACATGGACATGGTTATGTACTAACCAATTCATCCCAAGATAACGTTGAAATCACAAGTCTAATATCACGAGATAAGTAATTTATTCCTGGTCCTTTACTCTAATTATACAATTTCGACATAATTTCTGGACTACCTAATGGTCTCCCAATCGTATGGATAGTTTCATTACTTGACCCGTGTTAGTAATTTCTAGCTTTAATAAGTGTGCAATCTCAGTAGAAATGTATGATCTAGAGGAATTAGAATTGAATAAAACTCAAATTATTAACATTATAAATAGAAGTCGTACCTTCCAAAATTTTGTCGAAAATAGGTACCTCTTCTTGGGTTAGATGATACACCCGGCCTTGGGGTCTAGGAATAATTCCTGTCTGCGATTGTGATAGAGGGAAATCTCTCACGTAATATCCCATTTGACTACACTTGAAACACACCTTCATAGGTCTCTGTGAAGTGGGCAATTGGTAAATTGGAGCTTGTGGTCTTTGACCATGCATTGTTAGTTCCCTTGGCCTTGATGGTATCACTGGGGCCCCAATTGCTATATAACTCAGTCGTAGGAGAACTCTGCAACTCTGTGAAGGAGAAGTTCTGTATTGTGGATACATTGATGCAGATGTGACCGTTCTTGAATACATTGGCCTTTTGTCCAATTTTAATCTGGGAGGACAAAAAGTCTTGGGTCAATTGATTTGTCCTTAGAAATCTGTAACTTCATCTCTTCTCGCTTAACTCTTTGAGCTCGACTCACCGTGTCTCTATAATTGGTGGTCTCAATCACCGACATTCTTGCCTTTATATAGGATAATAATGTTTAAAAAAATCTATGGGCCTTCTACAGATCTGTCGAAGTAAGTACAAGAGCATACCATGCCAACCGAGTGAATTTTTAGCTCATAGTCTGTAACTGACAGGTTACCCTGCACTAATCTCATAAACTCCTAGTACTTGATTTTTCAAGCAATTTTGAATATAATCTATTGAGAAACATCCTCTCAATGTCTATCCACTCAAACGATCCATCTCCCAATGTATTCCTCTCAGAATGCCACCAATGACTAGCATGTCCGTCCAACTGAAATGCAGCCATCTATCCCATGAACGACACTAGTTGTGTTATTGGGTTAGTGGTTTGATCCGAGACCTGTCCCGTCTTTGCTGCGGTTTGGTCTCTCCCTCGACCACTCATCTCGCTTGTGTTTATCTGCAACAAGGTACTTCACAAAATTAAGCCAAAATTGTTCTTACGTAATTATGAATTGCTACTGTAACTCGAAATATAATAATGGACACAATTTCCATTACTAACAGAATGAACCGAGAATCTTATCCTATGCTTACTAAGCTCTACGGACCTCTAGACATAGAAGAGCTTGTAATCCCAATGCCGAATTACTAGTGAGCTCAAATATTGAATTCCTAATATCACTCTGATATTAGTGGTATCAGCCAATTCTTCAAAACACAGTAGATCTATATCTCATATGGATTTAATACTATGCTTTGATACCATTTGTCGTGCTCTCAAAATACTAACACAAAGCTCCATGTCAAATCTTGAGGTATTAAGTGGTGTTTTAAAATTTCAGTGTTGTTTCCTTTGTTTATATTAACATTCCAAGGCACTCAAATACATGTTTCACCTGATAAAAAAAAAAATACAATATCCTGTATATATATATATACAAAACAGAATGATAGCGAAAACCTATATACATCTAACAAAGTAAGGTAGATCAGAGTGCGAGAGAAGTAATTAATATATATGATTATATAGAAATTCCCTTCTCTATCAAAATCCTAACATTCAACCAAAATCTATAATACAACCTGAACAAAACCGATACTGCTAGCAGGTATTTCCCCAGTGCTCACCAGGTAAAGGACTTTAGTCGTCTATCTAACCTACCAGATAATCCTTGTTAATGCTGTTTTACACCGGCCTCGTCAAGTATAGAACCTGAAACTAAAAAAATGATAAAGAAATGGTGAGTAACAATGGTTGCCTAGTAGGAAAATAAATAATTTCTGCCAATAACCTCTTCTTAGTATGAACGAGTAAGCATTCTAAATCATTTCAATACTTGCAAAGTTTTATAGAGTGAACTATGATTAACTTGTACATATAGTTATGGATGAACAACTAAATAGTTAAAAATTCACATTACATCAATCAGTATTACTTACTATAACATTTTATTTTTATACAAATCTAATTGACACAATGGAAATATTAAACATGCATTTCATTTTATATATCAAAATAAGACAACAAATATATAATACACAGTGGTAGAGTAGTGAAATTAGAGAGTTAGGATTCACGACTAGATTATTCTTAATCGGGACATGATGTTACAATACTTTACTACTAGCTTTTAGTTCCTGATTTTATCGTCGGTCGCCGTAATATACAACATTTGGTTGACTATTTATTTGGTTTAGGCTGGGTGTTTGACGTGATTGTAAACAATGAGTCTTTTTTTTGATGTGTCGAACGTTTGACTACTCTAGATTGTTAATGATCCCTAACCAATCATATTCATCTATGCCTAATAGGCGTGCATGTGATTCCCATTATACATCCCAATTTGTATAAGGCTACTTTTATATTACAAGTTTACCAATAAAGATAGAAAGAAATAAACTCGGATTCTAGTTGTAACTCCACTCTCATACGCGTCCTATACCACGCATGAGTTTGCTTGTCTCTATCGAACATCCTAGGATAATATCACTTCGGATGATATGACAAACTTTCCCTTTTGGTAATTATAAACTTTTTAACAATTCACAAAATAACAATATATATATATATATGGGAGTTGTTCGACATCAGTTTGTTTATCAGATATTTTACCCTACAAACCACAACTATCCAATGGGGTGTAATCCAACGTATGAGATGATCTCAAAATAAAAAAAATGTGTTTACTTAGTAACTTTACAAAATTGTTGCAACTTCTTACAATTCGACCTCCCTGTGTGCGTTTTGACAAAAAACCCCATTTATCACTAGCTTCAACTCTCCTCTCTCTCACATTCTCCATCTCTCACATGCTGAACGCTAACCTTTTTTAGGGCTTCACAACTAAACCCTAATCACCCAAATCCAATTGAAGAAGCATGTAGAGCCATTGGATATCTTGGTAAATCACTTTTTTTTCACTTTGTTTAATAAAATTGGTTTTTAATTAATTTGATTTTGATTTTATTTTTAATAATCTCATTTTTATTCAATTTTTTACACAAATTTGTAAGACCCATATAGAGATTATTTGAAGGCATTTTTGAGCAATAAAATTCACATTGCATTTTTGGTCCATTTACTCTAGTTAAGTTGCCAATAAAAAATTTTCTTTAACACTAGTGGTAAAATGATGGCCTGCCCAATGGCTGAGAGGATGGCCTACCTAATGACCTGTTAAATGACCGAGAAGATGGCCTACCCAATGGCCTGTCCAATGGCCGAGTGGATGGGCTATCAAATGGCCGAGAGGATGGCCTACCCAATGCCTTATCCAATTTTTGGTATCATGGATTTCATTCTCACAAAAAGTAATTATCACTAATGCAAGGGGTACCGGGTGCATATGGTGAGTTTGCTGTTTTAACTTGGTTGTTTGAAATACTTGGAACTCTACACAATTTTTGTTTATTTCTGATAGAATGCTAGCTGAAAAGTTGAATATGACTTTTGATGAGGTTAAGAGATAGATAGTGAATCTTGTGCAAAATATAAGTATATACTTTCCATGTCTAATTCCATTAGTTATTTATTTGAAATATTCTATTTTTACACATATTTGTATACTTTTTACAGGTATTTAGGATGACAAAATTTTATGTCATTTTTGTTAGGTGTGGACCTAGGATTTACACAACTTGGGAAGAATGTCATAAGTATACAAATGGATATAAGGGTAGTTGTTTTAAAGTGTTTCGCCCATTTGAAGAAGTTGAGAGGCATCTATTGGTTTACAATCAACTTCACTATGGAAACCCAACAAAATTCCCTAAAGAAAGGAAAGGGACTAAAGAAGAAGTCACGAATCTTTGAAAAAATTTAAGAGCTTACAAAGGGATCACATAACTGCAAATGCCTGTTGCTTTACATAATTTTTCTTTTTGCTATGTTAATGATGTATAAATTTATCCAATAAAAAGTTGTCTGTTGGTAGTGATATTTAAAAGACTAAGTATAGTTAATATTTTGTCATCCTGAATACTCTATTAATGGTTTAATGAATGGTGAGTCTTTTGCCATTATGAAATGGAGAATAATTTTACTATTTCTTTGTTTTTTTTATTGTATCTTTCATGTTTTAATTGATGAGATCTAGGATGATCAAAGGGGAATGGAATGAGTTGCCAATAGCATTTTTCTTTTCTTTTTAATATTTAACTTGGGGTGTAATAAGTAAAGTTGAGTTGCCAATAGCAAATTTTCTTTAGCACTAGTTGCGAAATGATGGCTTGCCCAATGGCCGAGCGGATGGCCTACCAAATGGCCAATCTAATGGTCGAGAAGATGGCTTGCCAAATGGTCGAGCGATGGCCTACCCAATGGTTGAGCAGATGGCCTGCCCAATGGGTGAGCGATGGTCTGCCCAATGGCCAAGAAGATGGCCTACCCAATGGCTTGTTTAATGGCCGAGCGGATAGCCTGCCCAATTAAAAATAAGGATTAATTTAGAAATTTGAATTAATTCGTCGCCATGGGATCGTACATCTCATTCCCAATACCCTGTGTATGCTACTTAGGGTATATCTCATTAATTTTATTAAAATTTTTTATTGTCAAAAATGATGAAAATTACAACTAACAGAATAGTTAAAAGAAAAAAAATAATCAAAGTTCGTTTTATTTATGCTAGTAAGGATTTTTTACAATATAAGAATAAAACCAATGCGGAACCCATATTTCAATCACAATCCAAATAAAATCAGTTAGGCTCAAATGTTACCAACATCCCTGCAAGAAACCTTTACTAAAAAGTAAATTAATAAGGAAAAAAGTGCAGACTGATTAAAGTAATGAACATCATACAAGTGTCAGCTCATCCGTGTATATTTACTTTCCCACTACTACCACCACCACCTCAAAATTTCATTAAAAAAAATAATAATTAAACACATCATAAATCCATTAGCATCCTACGCTCTACTTCCCTCTGTCCGAAATTCATCTTTCTCATATATATATATATATATCAAAAACCATATTGATTGGTAGCACAACAGTCTCAACCACTACAAAAGTGATGCAGATCAATGACATTATTGTCTGTATCTTTAGCAAGGTTATGGAAGCATCAGAATCATATTCCATTAGAAATGGAATCGTCAATCCTCCCCCATCTAGTGCTCTACTCTAATTGCTTGGAGAACGAACCTGAGACTGTTCACCCACTCCTTTATCTGATTCAACTTTAATCCTCCAATAGAACAATACATAAGCTTTTGACGTCTTGATTTCACCTTCACTAATAGGAGAAACATGATTGTCATCGAAATGGTATCACCTGTCCCCTTCAAGTAGCTGCACATAGAACAAAATAAATTACAAATTCTCAATCATACACCAACAAATCCCAAATAGAAGAAGATTATGGTTTACGTCTCTTACCTTTGCATATGCAGAGTAGTGACCACCACCTAGGCCACCATAATGATTGCTGATGGCATAGAAAAAATTCACCCATCTAGATAGTCCAAAAGCCTTTATGCCCAACCTATTTCCATATAAACGCTATCTATCTCTTGTTCCTTCTAATTAGAACAACATACTCGTAACAACATCCAATAAAGAATTGTCCATTATTGGAGAGAGAGAGAGAGGATACCTTCTTAAGTTGGCTACAATCAATTAACTATAATACAATGCATTTTTTATTACTAATATAATACAATAACACTATATCCAATACTTTACTACTTTCACATCACTTATAAATACCCTACAACTGTCTTTGGTTATTTTCACGATAACACAACTTTAACTTTGAAAGGGTCTATTGTCATCTCTTCACTTGACACTACATGCCCTAAGAATTTCACCTTACGAAACTAAAACTCTCACTTGTTGAACTTGGCATATAGCCTATGTTATCGTAAAATCTGTAGTATGATTCTGAGGTGTCTCTTGTGATTCTCCCTTGACTTAGAATAAATCAGGATATCATTCATAGATGCCATTGTTTCATAGATGACATCCTCTAAAGGTGCTTCTAAAATTTCTGATGCATAAGATCCATAAATGCTATCGGTGCATTCATCAGACCAAAAGGCATCACTAGATACTTGAAGTGTTTTAGCCTGATTTGAAATGCAGTCTTTGGAATATCTGTCTTCCGAATTTTCAACTGGTGGTATCTAGATCGCAAATCGATTTTAGAGAAATACTGGGCACTTTGTAGTTAGTCAAATAGATTATCAATGCATAAAATGGGGTATTTATTTTTGTTGGTTACTTGATTCAACTTTCGGTAATCAATGCACAATCGTAGTGACCCATTTTTCTTCTTAATGAATATAATTAGTACTCCCTAGAGTGAACAACTATGTTGGATAAATCCCAAGTGCATAAGCTCATCAATTTATGTTTTCAATTATTAGATTTTTATCGAGGCCTTTTGGTATGGTGTAATAGAAATAAACCTTGTGCCTGACATCAAATTAATCGAAAATTCTATCTTGCAACACAATTGCAAACCTGGTAATTCTTCTGAAAATATATCCCTAAATTTCCTGACCACCTCTACCATATCTACTGACATCTCTATCTCTAACAATCTTAGATTTCCTTACTGTTTGTACAGAGAACCGTCTTTTTTGTATTTGGTTCTTTGAATTTTAATCCTATGGTACCTTGATATCCAAAAAACAATCGATCCCGTGAAGCAATCGATATGGGCATGGTTTTATAATAACCAATCCATCCCTAAGATAAAGTCAAAATCACCCCAAATCTAGTATCATTTGATCAGTAATCCATTCATGATCTTTTACTCTAATTACACAATTTCGACATAATTTCTAGGCTACCTAACGATTTCTAATCGTATGGATAGTTTCATTACTCAATCTGTGTCAATAATTTCTAGCTCTTGCAAGTATGCAATCTCAGTAGAAATGTATGATCTAGAGGAACCAGCATTGAGTAAAACTTGAATGCTTAACATTATAAATAGAAACCATACATTCCGAAACTTCGTCGGAAATAGGTACTTCCTCTTGGGTCAAATGATATACCCTATCCTAGGGACTACGAATAACCTTTGAATGCAACTGTGATAGGGGAAATCTTTCATGTAATGTCCCATCTAACCACAATTGAAGCACACCTTCATAGGTTTATATGAAGTAGGCAGTTAGTAAACTAGAGCCTACGATTTCTAAACCTGCCTTGTTGTTTCCCTTGGCTTTGATGGTATCAATAGGGCCCCAATTACTATATAACTCGGTGGTGGGGGACATCTGCAACTTGGTGAAAGAGGAGCTCTATACTATGGATACATTGACCTAGAGGTGATTGACCTCAAATACATCGGTTTCTTGGTTAGATTTGATCTGGGAGGACAAGAGGTTCGGGGTCAAATGATCTGTCCCCTAGAAGTCTGTAGTTCTCTCTCCCTTGGTCAACTCTCTAAGCTCGACTCACCATGTCTCTATAACTGTTGGTCTCAATCACCAACATTTTGGACCTTAGACAAGATAACAATCCTTTGAAAAATCTATGGGCCTTCTATAGATCTGTCGAATAAACACAGGTGCATACCATGCCAACTAAGTGAATTTAAGCTCATAAGCTATAATCGATAGGTTACTTTGCACTAATCTTAAAAACTCCTACTACTTTATTTCTTGACCAATTTCATATATAATCTATTGAGAAACATCCACTTGATGTCTACCCACTCAAACGATCCATCTCCTAATGCATTCCTCTCGAAACACCATCAATGACTGGCATCCCCATTCAACTGGAATGTAACCATCTGTCCCATGAATGACATTAGTTGTGTTATCGGGTCAGTGGTCTAATCTGAAACCTATCTCGTCTTTACTGCGGTTTGGTCTCTTCTTCGACCACTCATCTCGTTTGTTTTTATTCGCAACAAGGCACTTATCAGAATAAGGTCAAAATTATTCTTACATAACTATGAATTGCTACTGTAATCTGAAATGTAATAATAGACACAATTTTCATTACTAACAGAATGAACCTATAATCTTATCATAGGTTTACTAAGTTCTATGGACTTCTAGAAATAGAAGAGCTTGTAATCCCAATACAGAATTACTAATGAACTCAAATATCAGATTCCTAATATCATTCTAATATTGGTGGTATCAGCCAATTCAATAAAACATAGTAGATATGTATCCCATACGGATCTAATGGTATGCTCTGATACCATTTGGCGTGCCCTCGAAACAGTAACACAAAGTCTTATGTCAAATCTTGAGGTACTAGGTAGTGCTTTGAAATTTCGACTTAGTTTCCTCTATTTGTATTGGTATTCGAGGCACTCAAATACTTGTTTCACCTAATAAATAATATACATGATATCCTATATATATATATATATACAAAATATAATAATAACGGAAGCCTATATGCATCTAACAATGTAAGGTAGATCAAAGTGCGAGAGAAGTAATTAATATACAGGATTATACAGAAACTCATCTTTATACAAAATCCTAACGCTCTACCAAAATCTATAATACAACTTGAATGAAACTAATGTTGTTAGTGAGTATAGCCCTAATGCTCACCAGGTAAAAGAATCTGATCGTCTATTTGACCTACCAGATAATCTTTGTTAACGCTACCCTACACCGGCCTCGTCAAGTGTTAAACCTGAAATTAAAAAAATGAGAAGAAATGGGTAAGTAACAATTGTTACCAAATAGGGAAGTAAATAATTCCTACCAATAACCTCCTTCTAGTATGAATAGGTAAGCATTCTGAATTATTCCAATACATGCAAAGTTTTACAGAATTAACTACGATCAACTGGTACATATAGCTAAGGATGAGCAACTAAATAGTTAAAAATTTACATTCCATCAATCAGTAGTACTCACTATAATATTTTCTTTTTATACAAATCTAATTAACGCAATAGAAACATTAAACATACATTTCCTTTTATATATCAAAATAAGACAACATATACATAACACACAATGGTGGAGTAGTGAAATTAGATAGTTGGGATTCATGTCTGGATCGTTCCTAGTCGGGGCATGATATTATAATACTTTAATGACTTTAATTCTTAATTTCATGGTCGGTTATTGCAATGTAACACACTTGGTTGACTATTTTTTTGGTTCAAGCTAGTCGATTGATGGGACTATAAGTAATAGATCTTTTTTCGAAGTGTTAGAATGTTCAACTACTTTAAATTCTTAGTGATCACTAACGAATCATTTTCGTCTATGCCTATTAGGCGTACATGTGATTCTCATTATACATTCCCATTTGTGTACGACCACATTTACATTACAAGTCTACTGATAAAGATAGAAAGGAATAACATGAATTTCAGTTGTAACTTCACTCTCATACGCGTCCCATACCATGTATGAGTTTGATTTTTCCTACCGTATATCTCAAGATAGTATATCATTCCGAATGACATGACAAACTATCCCTTCAGGTAATTACAAATTCTTTAATATTTCCCAAAATAGCTACATAAGTATCATTTTTCTTTGAAAAGAAATAAGAAATTAATATTATAGAGTTGATAATGACTATCTAGTTTCTTACCATGCAATTGTAGCTTAATCGACTATAGACACCCCATTTTAAAACTTGTTTGATTAATCAATTCGTCAACTCGATTGAGATGATTCCTAATGATGGATGAATATTCTAAAGTTTTATTTATTACTAGATGTGTTTCCAAACTCAAATGAGATATTTCATACAAATAAACTCTAAAAAGCACACTATGTTAGAAAAATATGACTCAAAACATAGAAATCATCATTTTGAGACTAAAAGAAGTTTTATGAGAAAAATCATCAAAAAATTATCAAATTATCAAAATACCCCTCATAAGGTCCATGATCATTTCACGTCAAAAGCTCATAAGTGACACAAACTAATATTCTTATTAGATTCAGTACACACCCTGTAGACACCTCATTTTTGCACTCGTTCGATTAATCAACTTGTCAATTCGATTGTGATGGTTCCCGATGATGGATCTGTGTTTTCAAAATTCGAATGAGATATTTCAAGCAAGCAAACTTTAGAAATCATGCTACGCTAAGAAAATCTGACCCAAAACATAGAAATCATTATTCTTGGGATAAAAAGAAGCTTTACGAAAAATTCATAAAAAATGATCAAATTATTAAAATACCCCTAACATCAAAATATCATTATAACCTACATTATGCATAGGAAAATCCTTTTGAACACATAAAACAATAAATTAAATCCAAATAAATTGTTTCATCAATCTTCACAAAATTTGACAAAATTACGAAAATACCATTATAGGGTCCATGATCATTTTACGTAAAAAACCCATAAGTAACACAAATTGATACTCTTATTGAATTCCTTATGAAAAATTGATTTCAAAACATCTCAAAACATTGGAAAACATCTCAATGTAAAAGTCCTCTTTGAAAGTAAAACGATAGTTTTCCAACCCTAAAATATAAAATTTTAAAACTAATAATTAAAATATTAATTAACGTAAAGTGAAATATTAATAAATTAAATTCAAATTTTTAAATAAATAAAATAAATTAATTAAGTCCACGGGTCAAATTTTAAGTGGTGGCCCATTTATTTAAGTAGGACTCACATGATATTTAATAATGAACTCTCCATTGAGTGGGGGGGGGGGGTGTTCTCCAAAAACTTAAAAATTCTTCATTTTATGGAAGTCAAAATTTAAAATTTAAAATTTAAAATCCTAATTAAACCATAATTGAAACAACTTAATCTTATCTCTAAGGGACATAATCTTAAACCCTAATCTCCCAAATGTTTTTAAAAAAGGGGCCTCTGCCACCTAAATTCGTAGGTCAAGAAAAATCCTAGGAAAAAGTGGTCAAAAACTTTTTCAAGACATCCCAAAACCCTAAATCTGAAGGCCCAAGTCCATACCTAACACTCAAATCTTATTTTTTTTACATAAAAAATACCTAGAAATTCTTAAAAACACATTCAAAAGTAAAAAAAATATTCAGATCTAGGAGTAAACCTCATCTTGGAGATTAGAAGTAGATTTAACAATGGAGACAAAAGTGGAAAGATTTATATAAGGAACGCTCTCCACTAGTTTTGAGGGAATCAACAGTCGCAATCACCTAGGTGAATAAGGTAATTTTTTTTATTTTTTAAGCCATTTTTTCTTGCAATGTAACACTTTTGAGAAAAGTAGAGACCGACGTTTGCCAGGTGAGATTGGTGCTTAACACCTTCTAATCTCGTAACGTGATCCCCGGACCTATTTTTTTGTAGTTTAGTAATTTTTATCTGTTTAGAGTCATATTTTGATCCCTAGACCGCAAAACTAGGTGGTGACTTCCAAACAAAAAGTGGATTCGCACCCACAGATCGAGAAAGCTTTTAGTGACGACTCCACTAGGGATAGTTTGAGGATCAAACTTGAAAAATTCCAAATCTTGGTACATTATGATTGTCCTAATTTTATTTTGTTTATTTAATTCTTTTGGCATAGTTTGTATATATATATATAGGGTCTTAATCAAGGGTCACATTTTGGTGACCCATTATAATTTTAAAATTTCAAAAATAATAATGAATTGAGGATGGAATGATGGGGATTGAGATAAATATTTTATTGCTTGTAAATGTTTTATTTTTATATATAGGGTCTTAATTAAGGGTCACATTTTGGTGACCAATTATAATTTTAAATTTTCAAAAATAATAATGAATTGAGGATGGAATGATGGGGATTGAGATAAGGAGCCATGGAATTTTTAGCGTGCTACTGTGCATGGGTGGTGTGCTGTTAAAAAAATAATATTTTTTTGTGTGCATGAGTGATGTGTTGTTAGTACCAGCAAGAATAAAAAAATTTGGGTGTTGTTGTTAGTAAGAGTAAAATGTTTTGTTCTTTTATGCGTGCTGCTATGTATGCTAAAGGGGCATCAAAGAAAAGGGGTTTTCATCCTCTCCTCAACCAAGCCAACAAGAATAAGAAAAAAAGAGGTTTTTTTTTTCTTCTTCAACATCTCGAGTTTCCCAACCCTACAACTTTCTGTCATCATCCATGGCAGACCAAAATAATGATGATTTTTTAAGATCCCCCAAGACATTCTCTTTCTTCATCTTCCTCGCCATAACAACAGCCCCAACGTCCTCGATTAACACCCCACCCTATTGCTCTCGGTCTATCACAACCCTACCACTCAGACTCTCCTATCTTTTTCGTGTTTCATTAAAGGTCTTATTTTTTCTTTCTTCAAAATTTCTTCTGTAGATCAAAATTTTATGTTCAATTTTTTTGGCCGTTTAGTTTGCGATATTCAATTTTTTTAGCAGTAAATTTTACATATATATATATATATATATATTTTATTTTTTAGGGTATGTTTGGTAACACTTTTGAAGTTTGGAGTATGAAGTTTGAAGTTTGTTTCCTAAAATCTGGAATATGAAATTTGAAATCTTATTATGGAAAAATTGTTTGTTAATCATTTTTAAAAGCTTCTGGTTACAAATAGAATTTTAAAACATAATGGCCATTTTGATAATAATACCTTTTTGTAATGCTAATAAATTGTTAATCGAAAAACATAACATGTTATGTATAATGAAACCATCCACACATTTAATTTCAATTTCTAACACATCAAACACCCAAAATGTATTGTTTTCAATTTGAATTCATACTTGAGAAATTATATTCCAACAAGATAATACTCAAACAATAAATAATCATTCATTTTCTAGTTGAAAAATATAGGGTTTTAGGGTTCGTATAAAAATATAGAGTTTTCAAACATGAAACAAAAGAAAGGTGAGAGACTTTGACAACACAATTGTAGAGGAAAGAAAGCTAGAAAAGTTAAAAATAAGGGTTTTAAGGTTCGTATAAAAAATGATAAGTGATAGAAATTAGGGTTTTGAGTAGGGTATTTTAAGAATAACAAAAAAATTCAGATTTCAGAAGTTTTGTCTAACATCTCTCCATTATTGGTTCAAAACTTATGAATTTTGGTTCTGGAGTTTGAAATTTGAAAAAAAAAAAAAAAAACGGAAATAAAGCTTCTAAAGTCTAAATTTTAAAAGTGGAGCACCTCCATCCAGACTTCAGAAGTGTTACCAAACTTATACTTAATCAGAAACTCTTTTTAAAGATCCTTTTTTTCCAATCTGTTTTCAGTTGTGTCTAATCTCTTGACAATGTCATTTGATGTTTTGAGAAACTTTAGGTTTTCGATATAGGGTTCTTTATTCTCCGGTTGTAGACCAGAAAGCTTTTGTATCCCTAAGTGGAAACATCCGAGGTTGTTTTATTGATTTTTTTTCTCTTTTTTTGATTTTTCTATTTTTGATTATTTTATTTGGGAGTTGTTTTGGGTGAATCTGAGGGTCGTTTGATATTTAAGGATTCGTCGAACACAAAATTATCGAATTGGAATGGGTGATTCGAACCTCGATGGTTGTTGATTTGATTGAATGTGAATTTGGTTGGAATCTGACTATAGATTAGGGTATAGTTATTGTCTTTTTATAATATTGGATTAGTCGATTATTCAATTTGATTGATGATGGAGAATGCAATAGGTGGAAAGTTCAAACTTGGTTGAAAGATTGGGAGTAGATCTTTTGGGGAGATTTATCTAGGAACTAACATTCAAAGTGGAGAAGATGTGGTAATCTCTTTTGAATTTTTTAAAAGAAGGCAGCAACATACATATAAAAAAGGTTTTTTTTTTTTAGTAGGGAGTGTTGCTGGCAGCAACATAAAAAAAAATTTGTTTTATAAAATTCTTAAAAAAAATGTACTTATTGGCAGCCCCTTCTTTGTTGCAATGGTGTTATAGAGAGAATATTTCTATTGTCACATCAATTTTTACCTATAACACACCACATTTGAATATTTGTTAATTCTTTACTTGATTGCAAACAAGTTGGTGTTGTAATAGAATCTTTTAATGGGCTGTATTTTTAGTTTTATTTATTTATTTATTTATTATAATTAGTAATAGTTTTTTTTATATATAAAAAAAGGTTCTTTTTGTTTTTAAATCAATTTGTTTAAAATAAAAGAGTTTTTTTTTGTGTTGCTTGGTAAAATAAAAATCAATTTTTTTTAAAAGAAAAAAAAAACGTCATCACTCCTTATCTCCACAACTATCATTTTATCCTCAATTCAATATTTGTTGAAATCTCGATTTATTTTAGGTCACACAAAACGATCCTTAATTGGACCATAAAAAAACACTTTTTGTTTTGGATCATTAGAAAATAAAAAATAAAAAAAATGTTTTCTGTGCCTATCTCAATGGTTGGATATGTATGTGCTATCTTGATTGATTATTTTTCGTTATCTTTTTTGCACTACCTCGATTGATTGCCCATCTAATATGTCATGATCCCGATAGATATATTTTTGATATACATGCCTTGATTATGAGGGGCATTTTCGGAATTTTGTCAAATTTTGTGAAAATTGACGAAATAGTTTATTTGATTTCAATTTGTTGTTTTATGTGTTTGAAAGGATTTTCCTAAGTGTAATGTAGGCTCTAGGGTTGTTTTGATGTTAGGGGTATTTTGGTATTTTGATCATTTTTTAGTGATTTTTACTGTGAAGCTTCTTATGTCTGAACAATGATGATTTCTATGTTTCTGGGGTCATATTTTCTTAGCGTAATATGGCTTCTAAGATTTTGTTAGTTTCAGATACCTCATTCGAATTTCTGAAACACATCTAGTAACAAATAAAGCATTGGAGAAACATCCATCATTGGGAACCGTTGCGATCAGGTTGACGAGTTGATTAACCAGGCGAATGTAAAAATGGGGTGTCTACAGATGCCCCTATTTGGCAGAGGGTTGAAGTAAACTAGATAGCAAATCTGTTTTGATAGATAGTGCGATATCTGAATGCGAAAGTTATTGACAGTTTATTTTACAGTTTGATTTAGAAATTCGTCCGGACGTTCGGATCCTTGAGGGTAAAACTCTCCCTGAACTAAGAAGTTGTCAGGTCCTTAAACGCGAACTCTCGCTGACGGTATCAGATCCTTGAATTTTAGAAAATTCTCCTTGACTAATGAAACAAATGTGCAAGTGTGTGCATTTAAAATCTAAGATAAATCTCAGAGGGTCTAAGTGAAAATTGAGTAAAATTTGAGTAAAATCTGAGAAAACCCTTGGCGGTAACTGGTTGTGCATAATCCGAGCAAACTCTCGACGACAACTGGCTGAGCATAATTCGAGCAAACCTTCGGCGGAATTTGGTTGAGCATAATCCGACCAAACCCTCGGCGGCAACTAGGTGAGCATAATCCAAGAAAACCCTCGGTGGTATCTGGTTGAGCATAATCCGTGCAAACCCTCGGCGGAATTTGGTTGAGCATAATCCGACCAAACCCTTGGCGACAACTGGCTGAGCATAATCCGAGAAAACCCTCGGTGGTATCTGGCTGAGCATAATCCGAGCAAACCCTCGGTAGAAACTGGTTGAGCATAATCCGAGCAAACCCTCAACGGCAACTGGCTGAGCATAATCCGAGTAAACCTTCGGCGGAATTTGGTTGAGCATAATCCAACTAAACGCTCGACGGCAACTGGCTAAGCATAATCCGAGAAAACCCTCGGTGGTATCTGGCTGAGCATAATCCGAACAAACCCTCAGCGGCAACTGGCTGAGCATAATCTGAGCAAACCTCGGCGGTAATTGGCTGAGCATAATCTGAGCAAATCCTCAGCGGCAACTTAATTCGAGAAAGAATGGACAATTCAAGAAAAGAATGACTGGATCTAGGAGCTCTACTCTACCTACTTTGGGCGAAAGAGTACTAAACTATTTTTTTAAGCAAAATCAAATATGAGATCAGAAATCCTTTTATTTGAATTTCAAGATTTTTTTTCAAAAGTTTTATGAATTTTAAAACTTGAGTTTTTATTTCTTTTGAACCTCAAGGGTTTTCGAAAAATTTGTTATCAAGAGGGTAACCTTAAGTTTGGGATTCCTTTTATCTTTTAGGATTAACATTGCTCAAAAATAAAATGCCCCTAGTTTTACAATAAACATGGCAATGAATATATCATGCAAAATTAAAAAGAAATGCCCCTAGTATAAGGGGGAAACTACATATTTAGAGGAAAAATAAAATGTCCTTTGTATGAAGGTTTGAAATATTTGATTACCACAAACGCAATAAAGATCCAATTTTTAATTAATTTTATTGAAGATTTTGAGTTAGGCTCAAAAGAACAAAATATTTCTTTTTGAGACTCACCATAGAATTCACCCTTCTCCCCCTTGGTTCACTTAGAGAAGTAGAGAATTTTCAGATCAATCGTAGACAAGATACTTGTGGCTTCTGAGTCTCTGCCTGGTTTAAACTAAGTGTTGAACTTGATTATTCTTACTTCAAATATCTCAGCTCGAACCTCTTGAGATTTTCTTTTGTTTTTCCTTGTTGCTCTAACTTTTGCCTAGATCTCCTTTTCAGATTTTTGATCTAGCGAGCATGCTTTAGTTTTTGCCCAGATCGTCTTTTTAGATTTTCGATCTAGCGAGCTTTTTCTTTTTTTCTTCGCTCTAATTATTGCCAAAGTTGTCCTTTTAGATTTTCAACCTTGCGAGTGTAGACACCCCATTTTTGCATTCGCTTGATTAATCAACTTGTCAACCCGATTGCAATGATTCTCAATGATGGATGCTATTTCCATTGTTTTATTTTGTTACCAGAAATATTTCAAAAATCCGGATGAGGTATCTCAAACTGTAGAAACCACGCTACGCTAGGAAAATACGACTCTAGAAACATATAAATCATCATTTTGCAGACAAAAAGAAGTTTAACGATAAAAATCACTAAACAATGATCAAATTACCAAAATACCCCTAACATTAAAATATCCTTAGAGCCTACATTACATTTGGAAAACCCATTCAAACACATAAAACAACAAATCGAAATCAAATAAATCATTTCGCCAATTTTAACAGAATTTGACAAAATTACGAAAATGCCCTTCATAAAGTTCACGATCATTTCACACAAAAAATTTCATAAATGATAAAAACAAACATTCCCATTGAATTCCTTATGAAAAATTGTTTCTAAAACATCATAGAACATCAAAAACCGACTTAAAACGCGAAAAGTCCTTTCTGGGGGCAAAACGGTAATTTCACAATTTTTATAATTAAAAATTTCGAAATTAATAAATTAAATATTAAATAATTAAATTAAAATATTAATGAAATTAATTTAAATTTGAACTAAAAAAAATCGATCAATCAGTCTTTCAGGCAAAATTGTTGAGGGTTCGTAAGATATTTCTTTAAGGACCCCTCCATTTGGGGGTCCAAAGAATTAAAGATATAATAGAGGGGGATTCTCCAAAAAATCAAAGTCAATCAAACAAGACTAAAGTCAAGGTATTAAAGTCAATGAAGTAAGACTAAATTCAAAATTAAAGTCAATTAAACAAGACTAAAGTCAAAATCTTAAAGTCAATCAAGTAAGACTAAAGTCAAGGTATTAAAGTCAATCAAATAAGACTAAAAGTCAAAATCCTAATAGAGTTATAATTAAATAATAACTCTATTTAATAGAGTTCTAACTAAAATATAACTCTACTTAAAATAATTCTAATTAAAATACAACTCTACCTAAAACAATTCTAACTAAAATACAACTCTAACTAAAAGAATTCTAATTAAACACTAATTCTATCTAAATCAACCCTTAAAAAAATCTATAAATAGGGGTCCTCACACCCTAATTTCGTATCAAATCATAAACCCTAAGAGAAGTAGGTCAAAAAGTCCCTCTAGCCTCCCATAAATCCTAGTTTTGAAGCCCCAACTCCTTACCTAACACCCATACTTCGATTTTAGCTTGAAAAACACCTAAAAGCCCTTCAAAAACACCCCAAAATTCATAAACAAATCCGAAGAATCCAGATCTAAGGAAGGGATACCTCGTCTCGGATATCAGAAATCAGATCCGGAGACAGACCGAAGCAAGGAATACTGTACAAGGAGTTACTGTGTCAGATCTGAGGGAACGAGAACATTGTCTTCGGAAAGGTATAGATTTCTTAACTTTTATTATTATTATTACTTAGGTCTTTTAGTGATGTAGGTTATTTGGAAATTAGTAGAGATGTGTTTGCCGGGTGGGGTTGGTGCCTAACACCTTCCAACCCCGTAACGTGATCCCCAGACCCTTTTTTCTTTCGTAGATTAGTAATACTTACCTTTTTTAGAGTCAATTTGGTTCCTAGACCGTAATAACTAGGTGGCGACTCCCAAACCTCAAGGGTCAAAAGCGGATCCGCGCACCCCGCGGATCGAGGACGCTTTCAGTGGCGACTCTACTGGGGACTCTTGATGATCAAACTTGAAAATCCCCCAAGTATGGGATCATCCCTAACATGCCTAGGATTTTTTATTTTTATTTATTTATTTATTCTTTGTCTATTTGTTTATTCTTTATTATATTTGCGTATTTGTTTTTTTTATTATTTTTTGTTCGATCATTGAGCATATATTTTGACTTTAAATATTTGCTTTCGACATACTATTCTTGTGAGTTAATCAATGGTCGTCTAACGTGATCCTAGATAATGAAGGTTTGCGGAATGGTTGGTTTTATTGAAGGTAATATGATGATTGGGGGGACCATTGGCGTTTAATTTTTACGTGTGTAGATTTTTTTTTTTTTTAATTTTTTTTAGGGTGTGTGCCATTGATCATTGGACAGTATTTTATTTTCTTAGTTAAAAAAAAAGAATTAAAAAAAAGAGAGTGTGTAATTAGTTTTTTTAAAATAAAATAATTTTTTTGGGTTAGGAAAGTAGTGCTGTCCATTGACAGCAAGAAGGAAATAAAAAAAAAAAAATTTTAACAAAAAAAGAGAAATTTTTTTTCGTTTTGAGGTTCTGTCAGCAAGAAGTTTGGGTTGGTGTGTCATGAATAATGACGTTAAATTTCGGTTTACACACCAACTTAACAGTAGCGTTTGAGAGTGTGGATGGTATGTAGTAAATAAAATCTATTTTTTCCTATTCCCACATCATCTTCCCAAACGATCTAACATGGGTTCATCGTCTTCAACAGGAGATTGAACTCGTCTCTCTATTTGATCGGCTGAAATCTCAGCCCGATCGGTTCATAGCTCGTGTTTGGAATCGTGGATTTTGCCTGATTCAAAGTTTAGAACCGTTAGTTCATTACGAAACCATTTGAATCTTCGACCGAAAGTTTTTGTTTTGGGTTCGTTTGAAATCCAGTTTTTTTAAGGAAAATAAAAGCCGATTTCCTTGTGTTAGAAAGTTGGAGAGGAAGAGGGGTTAAAGGATCGAATAAAAGAGGTTTTAGATTTGGTTGTATTCATCCCTTAGAGATGATTGAACACTAATAATCTCTGTTTTACCGACTGATCTGTATGGTTTACTTGATCAGATCATGAAAATTGTAGGATCGTTCAATTTGAAATCAGTGATCAAGGTATCGATTTGTTTTCTTTTTCTGGGAATCTATCTTCCCCGATCCGAATTGGTTAGATTTTCTCGGAATGGTTGTTGATGCTCCTAGGATTTCTACGATTGGAATCTCATTGGTTGAGCGGGTTTTGAACTTCAGAAAGAAAGGATGTGTTCGACACTTGAACGACCTAATTAGGATGCATTTGTAGATAACAAAATTAAAATTTTGGGATGCTTCTACAGTCTCCCATTAATGGTAATTTTCTATTTTATCTGCTCAAATTCGATTCCAATGAGATTATCAAGAACATGTTTCGCGGAATTATTGATATGCACTCCAAATCCTATGGAACACATGGAATCTTTATTCCATCATTGGCACTACTTAGAACACGTGTTCGATCAAACATCAAAATAAAAAAAATGGGGATTTTTGCAATCAAAGTTTAAAATTTGGTTTTCTACACCATTCGTTGATTTTTAATTAAGGAATTTCCACGTGAAAGTCGATTTGGGGTGTTAGTTTTTTTTCTCCCTCTTTAATAAAAAATCGGTTTATGGGTTGGATTTTTGGTGATTTTAAATTGGGATTTTTTTTATTATTTACTTTTGTTTTAAATCCATTTAAAAAAAAATAAATAGTACAATCGATTGGTCGATTCTTGTAAAACCACTATGTGTTCCAACAATTACCATTCTATCCTTAATTCGATATTCTCTCAATTTATTTAAGGTCACTCAAGTAACCCTTGATTGAAACACATAAAGAAATATGTTGGATTAAATGTTTGCTTCTAACATGGATATATACTTGATATGCTTATCTTTAATCATGTGATTTGAATGGTGTTGATTTTGATTAAATATTCATGTGATGGGGATAGTGTTTATTTCTATTAAATATTCATGTGATTCATGCAATAATGATTGGTTTGATTAGACCCATGGGCCCATTTGTTTGAAAAAGTCCCCGGGCACACCCCACCCTGTGTTGCACACACCACATGCACGTTTATTGTTTTGCACACTTACACGTCCTATATAGCCAACGTGGCACTAGTGCGTGGCCCGGTTTCTTCGGAGATGCGACGTCATTCACGAAAACCACAACTCCAGTCACGTACCTTAGAGTATATCAAACTGGGACATTAATACAGTCTGATCAAGTGATTCTGAGAGGTATATTGATGCACCTAGGCTGGAGCGACCTGAGCCTTTGACCTATTGTGAGCCACACAGTCACATGTCCCGATTGCCAACGTAGTATTAGTACGTGATCAGTCCCCTCGTGGGATGCCAAACCATTTATGAAAGCTACAACTCTTGACTCGTACCCATAGGAATGTAAAAGATAATCTAAGTATATCAATTGCACTTCTTGGTCAAAACCAGTGCCTAAGAGAGATCTTGCCCCGCTGTACCCTACTGTACAAGGGGGATAGACTACGTTTATTTTAGACGAGAAGTATTTAAGTGGGCCCTTACTTAGCATTGTGCGCCACCTCTCAACTAGAGATCAAACTGGTTGTTTTTGGCTTTAGAGAAGTGAGTTGAGGTTTTAGATTATCACCTATACGGTATATCAAACCAAGTCACCATGTATCGAAAGGTATATATGTGTGCTTGGGCAAGGGTGGCCAGATAAAAATGCATTGCACTTAGTAAGCTTAGAGTCTAGAAACCTTCCTTGTAGGTCACGACTCGAACTTATCGTGGGTGTTCCCGGGTTGTTTATTGAATGGAACCTTTTGATTGATAAATGTATGTGAATGATGGAATGATGAGATCAGAGTGTATGATTGTCCTCAAGGATCAAAAATTTTGTTTTTAAAAATGGGTGCACCGACCCAATAAAGAATCCATTCTTTCACAATAATGACCCAGTCCATACCGATCCAACAATCATGGTGGGCCGGGCTATTTAAATTGAAATAGAAATGAAATTTTCAAAGAAGAAAAATGGTTTACGAAGGGAAAATGTTTCCCAGAAAAAGTGTTATTCTCTACAAAAAATATTTTTCAAGAGAAAATGTTTTCCAGAAAATATTTTCATGAGAACAAGATTTTCCAAAAGAAAATAAAAAATTGATCTTTTACATGGACCTTGGAAGAGTACTAAAATACCCTTTTTGTCTCAAACCAGGATGTTAGCCGCTGGTAATAACCCGATCGACCAGTTAGTCAAAATAACCGTCATAGGGATGTACCTTGTAGAAAAGATCAATTTTGGAAGATTCATGTTGAGGAGTGCTCTTTACTTCCATGAGTTTGAGATAGACTGGAAACTTTTACGTGCTATGGCTAAGCGATGGAACCCCTCTCTTCATATATTCCATATGAGGTATATGTGCTTGTGCCCCATTCACGAGGATTATTGTGGCATCATGAGGATATCTACTTCAGGACCTCTAGTCAGGCCCTCATTGAAGACCAGATATTCTGGTGACCTCGCTACAGGACTGAACATTTCCAAGGAAGAAGCCAAGGCCTTAGTTCATAACGAGAAATTGGACTTAGTACTTTTATTGGGCCTGTATCGTTCATGTAGTCATCCTATCAGTGTAAAACCCGAAGCCTGACGAGCCACTAGAGATTATCGATTATGCTTAAGAATCCTAGCCCAATATATACTGACCTCTAATAGTGATGGTCAAACTATCCCTGAGTCCTTCATAGATATAGCCTCTCAATTCTCAAGGAAAGCCAATCCAGTACCCCTCATCCTAGCTGAAACTTTCTCAGGTTTAGATGCCATAAAAAATTGTGAGCGGGAAAGCTTCAAAGGAAGCCCCTACTTACTCTATATGTGGCTTTGTGATCGTCTCAAAATTGTAGATGTTCCCTCAAACCTCGAATATGGGCCAGAGCACTTTTCCAAGAGAAACATGTTAGTGCGTCACAACTCAGTTAAAGCTTGGAGTAAATGGTTAGACTTTCGTCTTGCCTGTCATATCGGTTTTAGGTGCCCTTGGTGGATGACTGATTCCCCTGTTCTTGGAACCAAAGGATCCTACTATGTCCGTCTGACTGGTTTAGAAGAAACATCTTTTTACCATCCTAATCTGATCCCAGAACAATACGACGTGCCTATAGAGTTATCTTTACCTCAGCACAAAGCTTTCTTTCCCCTGAGCCTTTGACTGAAAAGTTAGTACACCTCATTGAGAAAGCTTAGAATAAACGCACCTTAGGGTATCTAGACGGACCAACAAAATTTAAAGAGCCAGTTGTTAGAGCCAAGAGGGTCAAGCCTGACAGCAATCCTGATGACCATCAAGACAAAGCCAAGCGTCTATGTAAAAATAGTTCAAGTCAAGTTTGTTGAAAGATGTTTTTAATGAGAACATTTATTTGTCAATCATTTTCAATAAAGCTATTTTGTTCTTTCAAATAAACATTTATTTCTTCTTTGAATGTTCGTTGTGTGAATGGATTAATTAATGGATTGGTGCACAAACCTCAATAAAATGATTCCTTAAAATATTATCAAGGGGGTAATACTTAAATTGACTAAATCTACCTTTGATGGGGTCATATAGGATTATCATTGCGCCCAAACTCAAGCGTCCACCTCTTAGTTGGAGTCGTAAGTCCAGTTGGTTAGAACGAACCACAGTACCAAGTCAACAAGTAGAGATGGCATCAGAATCTGAGCTTACAGAGATCCGTAAGATCTTGACAGCCATTGCCAATGATATCAACAGAATAAAAGGCAAAATGGAAGTGTTAGAATAGACCTCGAAATCGACGGGTAATCCTCTAGATGACTCAAAGGGAAAAAAGGTAGAAGAGAAACATCCACGTGAAGTCTTCGAACTCGACGGAGACGAAGAGTATGTTGATGAAAATCCAATGTTATCTAACAGGATGTCTCAATTGGAGTCAGCTATGAAGAGTATAAAGGGTATTGATGAGATTGCAACAGGCATTGAAGCTCTGAACCGCATCCCTAGAATTCATTTTCCAGAGAAGTTTGTGATGCCTGAAATGGACAAGTTCACTGGGACAGGGTGTGCGAAAACACATCTTAAGGTGTATGTTACCAATATGCGCACTATGGGGCTCAACGACGAACAGATGACGTTACTGTTTCAAAGAACTTTATCAGGATCAGTACTACGGTGGCTGATGTCTCAAGATCCAGTTACTGTGGGTACATGGGAGAACATGTCAAAGGCCTTCGGGCATCAGTATAAGTACAGTACAGAGATTGAGACTTCAAGAAGGGATTTGGAAGCAACTAAGCAGAAAAATGGGGAGACATTCACTGATTTCATTGGTCGCTGGAGGGCCAAGGCTACTTAAATGAGGGATAGACTTTCGGAGAAGGAACAAGTAGCGATCATCTTAAAGAACCTCTCACAAGGATATGCTCAGCACCTAGTAGTCCAATATCTTCCTACTTTTGAGTCCTTACTACAAGTTGGAAGCCAACTCGAGGATGCATTTGCCTCTAGGGTTATTTCTAACCCCTCCGATAACAAGTCTAAGAAACCCTATGTTCCCAAACCTAGTACCAACCACATCTACATAACCAACACGTTAGCTACCCCAGCTCAACCCCCAGTCCGGACTAATAACAAGGTTCACCCAAGTCAACCGTGAACTCTACGTCAGTTTACCAATCTAGGGATGAGTCTCACTGTAGCGTTTCACAAATTGATGAAAAAAGGGCTTCTTACCCCTATCCAACCCTGACCTTTACCTAATCCCTTGCCAGCTGGACACAATTCTTACTTGTTCTGTGAGTTCCATCAAAACCCTGGCCATCACACAGATCGATGTATCACCTTGCGCCATGCCATTCAAAACGTTATCGACAACAAAAATATCACAATCCCTAGCCCACCAAATGTTACCACTAATCCACTACCTACCTATCAACCTCCACCAATCTTGAACATGGTTTCTCACATCCCATTACCATTCGACCCTGTCTCTCTTATCCATCCAATCCAAGTCAAACCGCCTAATTATCCCCTTGCCGGGATAGCTTTCACTGATGAGGTTTTCGCTGCGAACTATGAACCATTTGATCTAACCTCGAATGATACATATTGTTTATCCTCGCCTCACTACAGTAGTCCCGCATTCACTAGTTACCTGTTGGCTCAAATGAACCTGAAAAGCCCTGTACCTTTGACAGATGAAGGTCCATACTTGTTGACTGAAGAAGATGAGCCCTTCTCCTTCTCTTGTGATGAAGTTAGACTTATGACTCAAGGGGGAAAAGTTTTTAAGCCACAAGAACTCTGTGTTGATAATCCTGCAACCCTGGCAAGAAAAGAAAGAGAAGATCCCATCAAAGAAAGCATCGCAGAAGATAACTCTATTATCAAGCAGTTGAAGAAATCAGGGGCTAATATCTCAGTATGGGCTTTACTCATGGCTTCCACTGCTCATAGGGAGGCTGTTCTCGAGGCACTAAATACATCCCAAGTCTTCCTTAATACTTTTCCAGATCAGCTAGCCAGTATAGTAGTGGCAACTTACGTGGAGAATATCCTATCCTTCTCGGACTCAGATCTCCCATAAGAAGGGGCAAGCCATACTAAGCCGTTGCACATTACAGTTGATTGTAACGGGATGAGGGTACCTTTAGTTTTGATCGATAACGGGAGTGCACTGAATGTCTACCCTTTGAAGACGGCTACTTGTCTCGGGTTTAAGGCTGAAGACCTCAAACCCACTAATCAAGGCGTTAGGGCCTAGGATAACACCAAGAGGGATGTATTGGGAATTTTGTACCTTCGATTGTCCACAGGCATAACAGAATTTCCTGTGGAATTTCAGGTCATTGATATCCAGTCTTATTTCAATTTACTGTTAGGAAGACCATGGTTACACCAGATCAAAGCCATCCCTTCTACGCTACACCAGAAGGTTAAGTTTATCAAGGATGGGCTAGTAATTACTCTTCATGGAGAAGCTGAAATTGTAGGGATCGTAAATAGTACTGAGGCCAAGAATGAGCCACTGCTTGAGATTCAACCAGAATAATAGGGGATAGAACTTAGTGGGTTCGAATTCGAGAAAATCTGCTCAGTTCAAAGGGATCATTCGGTGAAAGAATATATCCCTATTGAGAATACCTCTAACTGTTATATGGCCAATATGTTAAAAAAATGAGATTTTTCCCGGGTATGGGCCAAGGTCGCAAGTAACAAGGTATCAAAGAGGCACCAGTGATTAAAGAAGTCGTGGGCACATTCGGGGTAGGATATAAGCCTACTAAAAAAGATTGTGCCCAATACTGGAAGACAAAGCAGGACAAGGCGATTGCAAAAAGGCAAAGACGCACCATGGATCTCATTAAAATGAAACCTTATCGAAAGACCCTCAATGGCTACTTTGTGAAAGAAGGAGAAGACTTCCGTTACTATGGGTTCCCAAAGTCGTTCATTGATCACATCACAGGTATTCGTCTGTCGGGGTTTGAAATCTTCTTTGGCATGGAATAGCCTGAAAAGGAAGCAAGTACAGAAGTTAAAGAGAAGAAAGTTGAAGACTGGTAGCTCGATCTGGACTTCCTCAACATTAATCAGCTATTTATAGAAGATCATAGTGTCCTAGTGTTGTCAGTTGAGAAGGGGATCCCAAATCCTCAGTCTGCAATCAAACTTGTTGTTGGGTGTCTCTCTAACTATCATGTAATTAGTCCTGTGTTGCATGTCAAGGCTGGGTTTGTCAGTCCCATTAGTCCTGTTCTGCCTGACATGCCAGTTGAGTCCTTTATTTCTGTTGAGTCAAATAAGTTAGTTGTTTCTGCTGAGTCTGTTATTTCTAGTGAGTCTGTTTTTCCTGCTGAGTCAATTTAGTCTGTCAAGTCTGTAATGAGTTCTGTTACCCCATCTCTTTTTAATGAAATAAAAGAAATTTTTGATTACCCCGAGCGCAATAATAATTTAACTAATAATCTGGCTTTGGAGGGAGAGTCTTCAGACGAAGAACCTCCCCCTGAACTAATCAAATTACTTGAACAAGAAAATGAACGTTGGGCTCAATCTCTAATAGAGGAAGTAGAGGTTATCAACCTCGAAACAAAAGAAAGTCCTCAAGAAATTTGGATTGGGGTCACTTTATCTCCCAATGAACACGAAAGGATAGTAGACATGCTCAGAAAGTTTAAAGACGTGTTCGTGTTATCTTACGAGGATATGCCGGGTGTAAGCACAGATATTGTTCAACATCGGATTTTGTTATATCCTGAAGCTCGACCAATCAAACAGAAAATTCGACGTATGAAGTCGGAATGAACTTCGAAAATTAAAGAAGAAGTTACGAAGCAGATTAACGCTGGATTTTTGGAAGTAGTAGAATACCCTGAGTGAATTGCCAATGTCGTCCCGGTGCCGAAAAAGGATGAAAAAGTCAGGATGTGTGTGGACTTTAGAGATTTAAACAAACCAAGCCGAAAGGATAGTTTCCCTTTGCCATACATAGATGTTCTAGTAGATAGTACAGCAGGGCACACTTTATTGTTCTTAATGGATGGTTTTTCGGGGTACAATCAGATAAAAATGGATCCTCGAGATATGCAAAAAATGTCGTTCATCACACAGTGGGGGATCTTTTGCTACAAGATTATGCCTTTTGGTTTGAAGAACGCTGGAGCCACCTATCAAAGAGCGGCCACGACTTTACTAGATGACATGATACATAAGGAAGTCGAAGTCTATGTAGACGATATGATAGTCAAATCCAAAGAACGACTGGGGAACGTTACTGCGTTAGAAAAATTCCTCACAAGGATTCAAAAGTACCAACTTCGCCTCAACCCGCAGAAATACGTATTTGGAGTAACTTCTGGGAAATTATTGGGATTTGTGGTCAGTCAAAGAGGGATCGAAGTAGACCCTGTAAAGATTAATTCTATCCAAGAGATGCCGCCGCCTGAGACTGAAAAGCTGATTCAAGATTTTCTGGGCAGAATCCAGTATGTTAGTAGATTCATCGCTCAACTTACCAACGTCTGCGAACCTATTTTCAAGCTTCTCAAGAAGAATGAACCAACAGTTTGGAATGAGCAATGTCAAAAGGCTTTCGACCAAGTCAAGGAGTATCTCTTGAACCCACCTATTTTGGTCCTACCTACACCGAGTGAACCACTTCTTCTTTATCTGTCAGTCACAGAAGAAGCTATGTAATGCATGCTTGCACAGTATGACAAAGATATTCGCAAAGAAAGGGCTATATACTACATCAGCAAAAAGATGTTAGAGTATGAACGCAAATATTCGGCTCTCGAAAAAACTTGCTTAGCACTTGTATGGGCTACTCAGAGACTCCGACACTATATGTTGTCTCATTAAATTATCCTGTTATCTCGGATGGATCCTCTCAAGTGTCTTCTCGAGAAGTCGACGTTGATAGGGAGAACCGCGCAATGGTTATTGTTGCTATCAGAGTTTGACATCACGCATGTTACACATAAATCTATTAAGGGGAGAGTTGTAACAGAATACTTGGTAGATCACCCTGTAGTAGAAAGAATAAGGCATGTTGATCAATTCCCAGATGAGAACATCTTGCACGTTAAAGAAGAACCGCAGAACCAAACATGACAGTTTTACTTTGATAGAGCCACCAATCAAAATGGGTATGGAATAGGGGCAGTCCTATTTTCTCTGGAAGGATGCCACATTCCTATCGCTATTAAATTAGCCTTTTCGAACACCAAAAACACAGTTGAATATGAGGCGTGCATCGCGGGGCTCGAAGCTGTTTTGAACCTGGGCATTACAGAAATTGAAGTTTTTGGGGATTCAGCCTTGGTCATACATCAGTCATTGAAAGAATGGAAGACTAGGGATGAAAAGTTGAAACCTTATCATGAGTATTTGTTAAACTTAGTCAGTAAGTTTAAAGCTATCCTGTTCCAACACTTATCAAGGGAAGATAACAGATTTGCTGACTCCTTAGCAACTTTATTTTGCCCCCTGGCATGGAATTGAGGTCGATCACTGTTGAAGTTAAAGACAAACCCGCATACTGCCATCAGATCAACATTGTTACTCGACTACCCGATGGAAAGCCATGGTACACATATATAAAGAGAGTGTTGGAAAAATAAGAATTCCAAGAAGAAGCATCGAGGAAAAAACGACAAACCCTATTAAGATTAGCATCTCAATTCATCCTGTGTGCAGGAAGTTTATACAAAAAGTCTTATGATGGGATTCATTTGTCGTGTGTTGATGAAGATCAAGCTAAACAGATAATGGTTGAACTACATTCAGGAGAATGTGACCCTCACATGAGTGGAAAAATATTAGCTAAGAAAATTATGAGACAAAGATACTACTGGCCCACGATGGAAACAAATTGTCATCACATGGTCAAAACCTGTCATAAATGCCAAATACATGCGAACCTTATATATGTGCCACCATCTCAATTAGTGGGTCTGACTTCACCATGGCCATTCTCAGTCTGGGGAATCGACATTATTGGTAAAATATCGCCTAAGGCATCAAACGGGCGTGAATACATTCTAGTTGCTATTGATTATTTTACCAAGTATGTCGAAGCTGCCTCTTATGCTGTCCTCACTACATCTCGAGTTGAAAAGTTTATCCAAACCAACATCATCAGTCGATATGGAGTACCTTCGGAGTTGATCTCTGATAACGGGTCACACTTCAAAGCTGAGGTTATCGAATTGTGTTCAAAGTTCAAAATCCCACACCACAAATCATCTCCTTACCGTCCTCAGACTAATTGAGCAGTCGAAGCAGCTAATAAGAATCTCAAAACTATCATCATGAAAATGTGTCAATCACATCGAGATTGATCAGAAAAACTGCCATTTGCATTATGGGCATATCGAACTTCAATTCGATCCTCCACTGGAGCTACTCCTTACTCCTTAGTGTATGGCATGGAAGCAGTCTTGCTAGTTGAAATGGAAATTCCGTCTCTCAGGGTCTTATTAGAAAGTCAGTTGTCAGAAGCGGATTGGGTTCGTCAACGGTATGAAGAATTGAATTTGATCGAAGAAAAATGACTAAGAGCTTTGTATCACGTGCAAGCTTATCAAAGAAGAGTCGCCTGTGCGTTTGGCAAAAAGATCAAGCCCTGTCACTTACAAGTCGGGGATTTAGTACTTAAAGAGAATCGGACACCTATTTTTGACCTTAGAGGGAAGTTCAAACCAAATTGGGGAGGTCCATTCATCGTCAAGGAAATACTACCAGGGAAAGCTGTCAGGCTTCAAGATCATGATAGAATCGAATTACCAGAACCAACCAACCTTGACCAAATGAAACGGTACTACATTTAAGGATGTCATCTTTGGCTGAATCAATCCTTATATTACCCAGTTACCTAGTTCAACATAGTCTTTCTCAACTTCTTTGTAGCCTTTTCAAAAAGAAAAATTATGCCTTTTTCTTTCTCAGCCCGATCACCTAACCTAGGGGAGGTAGGCAACCTGAGAAGTTACTTCAGGCCCGACCACATCAAAAAAAATATATATATATTTCCCCACACAATAAAAAATTTAACAGAAAAGAAAAATATCTTCAAAATGGGGAAGAAAATTTAAGGCAAAATAAAAGAAATGCCACACAAGGGGCATTCGGGTGTTTGAGCCTCAAAATCCTTTTCTTTTTATACCCAGTCCTAAGCTTACTTATAAAAGTCCTCCTAAGTACCGTGCGAAAAGTCAGGGAAAATACAAAACATGATCAGACAGTAAATCCATAAGGAAGAAAAGAAAAAAAACCTACTAGGTTGAAAACTCGAAAAGGGCGACTTAGGCAAAAATTAAGGCAAGCTCGTAAGGTTGAAAATCTGAAAGGACAACTTCGGCAACAATCAGAGTAAAGAAAAAAAAAAGGCTCGCTAGATTGAAAATCTGAAAAGGCGATCTAGGCAAAAGCTAAAGCAAGCTGGATAGATTGAAAATCTGAAAAGACGATCTGGGCAAAAGTTAGAGCAACAAAGAAAAACAGAAGAGAATCCCAAGTTGAGAGTGGTCCGAGCTGAAACATCAGAAATTCGAATAATCAAGTTCAATACTTAGCTTAAACCAGACATAGATTCAAAAGCCATAAGTATCTTGTTTACGATCGATCTGAAAATTTTTACTTCCCCAAGTGAACCAATGGAGATAAGGGTGAATTCAATGATGAGTCTCGAAAGGAAATAATTTTGTTCTCTTGAGCCTGAATCAAAACCTTCAATAAAATTAATCAAAATTAAAAGTTGAGTCTTTATTGCGCTTGTGGTAATCAAATATTTCATACCTTCATACAAGGGGCATTTTCTTTCTTCTTTAATGTAACTTTTCCCCCTTATACTAGGGGCATTTTTTTTTCTAATTTTTGCATGATGTGTTCAATAATCTTCAATGCCATGTTCATTGTCAAACTAGGGGCATTTTGTTTTTGAGCAATGTTAATCCTAAAAGATAATGAGACCCCAAACTTAAGGTTACCCTCTTGATAGCAGTTTTTCGAAAAACTCTTGAGGTTCAAAAGAAATAAAAACTCAGGTTTTAAATTCATAAAACTTTTGGATAAATCCTTGAGGTTCAAACAAAAGCATTTTGGATCTCACATGGGAGATAGGGCATTCATTCTGTCCCAGATCTATTTATTTCCAGATTCAACCCCTCTTTTCCAGATTCATTTTCAATTGTTCTTTCCTAGATTTATTCTTTTAGTCTCAATTTTACTCAGCCAGATACCACCGAGGGTTTTCTAGGAATTATGCTCAGATGCTGCCAAGGGCTTTCTCAGAATAATGCCCAGATGTTGCCGAGGGCTTTTTCGAAATTATACCCAAATGTCGCCGAGGGTTTTCTCGAAATTATACTCAGATGCCACCGAGGGTTTTCTTGAAACTATGCTCAGTTACAGCCGAGGGTTTTCTCAGAATTATGCTCAGATGCCGTCGAGGGTTTTCTCAGAATTATGCTCAGATACCGCCGAGGGTTTTCTTGGAACTATGCTCAGATGTCGTCGAGGGCTTTCTCGGAATTATGCCCAGATGTCGCAGAAGGCTTTCTCGGAATTATGCTCAGATGCCGCAGAGGGTTTTCTCGGAACTATGCTCAGTTACCGCCGAGGGCTTTCTCAGAATTATGCTCAGATACTGCCGAGGGTTTTCTCAGAATTATGCTCAGATGCCGCCGAGGTTTTTCTCGGAATTATGCTCAGATGCCGTCGAGGGTTTTCTTGGAACTATGCTTAGATGCCGCCGAGGGTTTTCTCGGAATTATGCTCAGTTACCCCCGAGGGTTTTCTTGGAACTATGCTCAGATGCCGCCGAGGGTTTTCTCGGAATTATGCTTAGATGCCGCCGAGGATTTTCTCAGAATTTCTCGGAATTATGCTTAGATTCCACCGAGGATTTTCTCAGAATTATGCTCAGATGTCGCCGAGGGTTTTCTTAGAATTATGCTCAGTTTATGTTCAAATTATGCTCAGATTATGCTAAGTTATGCTCAGTTTATGCTCAGTCTATGCTTAATTATGCCCAGTTTATGCTCAGTTTATGCTTAGATTATGCTCAGTTATGCTAGTTTATGCTCAGTCTATGCTCAGATTATGCTCAGTTTATGCCTAATTTATATTCACTTTGTGCTCAGATAATACTCAAACTCTTTGAAATCTATCTAAGATTTTTAAGTCCACACACTTGCACAGTTGTTACATTAGTCAAGGAGAATTTTTTTAAATTCAAGGATCTGACACTGTCAATGAGAGCTCGCGCTCAAGGACCTGACAATTTTTTAATTCGGGGAGAGCTTTACCCTCAATGATCCGAATACCTAGACGAATTGCTAAATGAGGTTGCAAAATGAACTGTCACTAGCTTTGGCATTCAGATATCGCACTATTTAACAAAATATATTTGCTATCTAGTTTGTTTCAACCCTCTGCCAAAGAGGGGCATCTGTAGACACCCCATTTTTGCATCCGCCTGATTAATCAACTTGTTAACCCGATCGCAATGATTCCCAATGATGGATGCTATTTCCATTGTTTTATTTTGTTACTAGAAATCTTTCAGAAATCCGGATGAGGTATCTCGAACTGATAAAACTGTAGAAACCATGCTACGTTAGGAAAATACGACTCTTGAAACATAGAAATCATTATTTTGTAGACAAAAATAAGTTTCAAGATAAAAATCACTAAAAAATGACCAAATTACAAAAATACCCCTAATATCAAACTATCCTTAGAGCCTACATTACGCTTAGGAAAACCCATTCAAACATTTAAATAACAAATCGAAACCAAATAAATCATTTCGCCAATTTTAACAGAATTTGACAAAATTACGAAAATGCCCTTCATAAAATTCATGATCATTTCATACAAAAATTTCATAAATGATAAAAACCAACATTCCCATTAAATTCATTATGAAAAATTATTTTTAAAACATCCTAGACAATCAAAAATCGACTTAAAACACGAAAAGTCCTCTCCGGGGGTAAAACGGTAATTTCACAATTTTATAATTAAAAATTTCTAAATTAATAAACAAAATATTAAATAATTAAAGCGAAACATTAATGAAATTAATTGAAATTTGAATGAAAAAAAATCGATCAATCAGGCTCTCAGGCAAAATTGTTGAGGGTTCGCAAGATATTTCTTTAAGGACCCCTCCATTTGGGGGTCCAAAGAATTAAAGATATATGTAGACACCCCATTTTTGCACTCGCCTGATTAATCAACTCGTCAATCCGATTGCAATGATTCCCAATGATGGATGTGTATTCCGTTGCTTTATTTTGTTGCCAAATGTTTTTCAGAAATCCGGATAAGGTATCTCGAATTGACAAAACCTTAGAAACCACGCCACGCTAGGAAAATACGACCCCAGAAACATAGAAATCATCATCTTGCAGACCAAAAAGAAACTTCACGATAAAAATCACTAAAAAATTACCAAATTACCAAAATACCCCTAATCTCAAAAAAATCCTAGAGCCTGCATTACGCTTAGGAAAACTCTCTCGAATACATAAAATAACAAATCGAAACCAAATAAATCATTTCACCAATTTTAAAAGAATTCGACAAAATTATGAAAATGCCCCTCATAAAGTTCACAACCATTTCACACAAAAACTTCATAAATGACACAAAATAATATTTCCATTGAATTACTTACGAAAAATCGATTCTAAAACATCCTAGAACATTAAAAACCGACTTAAAACGTGAAAAGTCCTCTCCGGGGGCAAAACGGTAATTTCACAATTTTTATAATTAAAAAATTCGAAATTAATAAATAAAACATTAAATAATTAAAGTGAAACATTAATGAAATTAATTTAAAAATTTGAACCTAAAAAATCGATCAATCGGACTTTCGGGTAAAATTGTTGAGGGTTCGTGGGATATTTATTTAAGGATCCCTCCATTTGGGGGTCCAAAGAATTAAAGAAATAATGGAAGGGGGTTTTCAAAATTTAAAGTCAATCAAGCAAGACTGTAGTCAAAGTATTAAAGTCAATCAAGTGAGACTAAAGTCAAAATTAAAGTCAATTAAGCAAGACTGAAGTCAAAATGTTAAAAGTCAATCAATTAAGACTAAAGTCAAAACATTAAAAGTCAATCAAATAAGACCAAAAGTCATAATAGAATTCTAATTAAATAATAGCTCTATCTAATAGAGTTCTAACTTAAAAAAAATTATACCTAAAATAATTCTAATTAAAACACAATTTTACCTAAAACAATTTTTAGTAAAACACAACTCTAATTAAAAGATCTCTAATTAAACACTAACTCTATCCAAATCAACCTTAAAAAAATTCTATAAATAGAGGTGCTCACACCCTATTTTCGTATCAAATCATAAACCCTAAGAGAAGTAGGTCTAGAAGCTCCCCTAGCCCCCCATAAACCCTAGTTTTGGAGCCCCAACTCTTTACCTAACATCCCTCTTTCAATTTTAGTCTAGAAAATACCTAAAATCTCTCAAAAAACACCCCCAAATCCACAACAAACTTGAAGAGTTCAGATCAAAAAATAAGGAGATACCTTGATCTAGGAGATCCGAAGTCAAATCCGGAGACAGAACGAAGCAAGGGAGTACAGTACAAGGAGCTCTTTTTGTCAGATCTGAGGGAACAAAATCCTTGCTATCGGAAAGGTATGTAATTTTTTTATTTTTATCTAGGTTTTTAGCAATGTGATATATTTGGAAGTTAGTAGAGACCGGCTTTGACCTGGCGGGGTTGGTGCCTAACACCTTCCAACCCCGTAACATGATCCCCGAATTCAGATTTTTTGTGGTAGATTAGTTCTTTTTATCCATGTTAGAGTCAGTTTGATTCCTAGACCACAATAACTAGGTGGCGACTCCCAAACCTCAAAAGTCAAAGGCGGATCCGCGCACCCTGCAGATCGAGGGCGCTTTCAGTGGCGACTCTGCTGGGGACTATTGAGGATCAAACTGGAAAAACCCCAAGTATGGGAGCATTGCCAAGATGACCTAGATTTTTTTAATTATTTAGTTGGATTTATTTTATTTATTTTTTCTGTTTATTTACTCTTTGTCTTGATTGTAGATGATTTTGGGTATTGTATTTTTTTTTCCAATTAAGGATCACTTTTTGATGACCCCTAAATAATGAAAGATTCAAATTGACCTATGAAAATGATGGAATAATAAAGGTTGGACAGAAATATTAAAACATTTTTAGAGAATATTCTAGTGAGAATTAAGTCTGGGAGCCTATTAATAAAACATAGATCTCGTCGAGTAGATTAATTTAGAATCTGAGTTCACTCAATTTCGTTATCGGAAATCTTAGATATCATCGATGCAAATTCAATCTATAAATCTTGAATTATTTCTGAATGAAAGTTGGGACAGCAATGTTAAAACTTTTTTAGAGAATATTCTAGTGAGAATTAAGTCTGGGAGCCTATTAATAAAACATAGATCTCGTCGAGTAGATTAATTTAGAATCTGAGTTCACTCAATTTCGTTATCGGAAGCCTTAGATATCATCGATGCAAGTTCAATCTATAAATCTGGAATTATTTATGAATGAAAGTTGGGATAGCAACGTTAAAACGTTTTTACAGAACATTCTGGTGAGAACTAAGTCTGGACACCTATTAATAAAATGTAGATCTCATCGAGTAGATTAATTTAGAACTTGAGTTCACTCGATTTCGTTATCAGGAGCCTTAGATATCATCGATGAAAGTTCAGATTGTATTTTCCTAATTCACAGAAAATCTGAATTTATCTAATGTTGGCACAATTAATGTTCTTGAGAGTGAGCTCATCTCAACCATTGTCATTCTATCATCAATGTAACACCTATTGGAATCTCGATTTATTTTGGATCACCCAAAAGTGATCATTGATTGGACTTTAAAAATTATAAAAATTATGCCTATTGCAATGTTTGTTTGATCATTATCATATGCCATATTTATTGATTAATTTACCATGATCTTGCTTGAAATACATGATTGATGTTGATCGTAATGTTAATGTGCTTATGTGATGGGAATAATGTGATCTTAATTGAATATTCATATGATTTGAATGATTTTGGTTTTGATTAAATGTATGATTGGTTTGATTGGATCCATAGGCCCATTTGTTTGAGAAAGGTCCCGGGCACACCCCACCCTGTTTTGCACACACCACATGCACGTTTACTGTTTTACTCACTTACACGTCCCATTTAGCCAACGTGGCACTAGTGCATGGCCCGGTCTCTTCAGAGATGCGACGTCATTCATGAAACCCACAACTCCAGTCACGTACCTTAGGGTATATCAAACTGGGGGCATCAATACCATCTGATCAGGTGATTCTGAGAAGTATGTTGATGCACCTAGGTTGGAGCGACCTGAGCCTTTGACCTATTGTAAGCCACACAGTCACATGTCTCGATTGCCAACGTAGTACTAGTACGTGGTCGGTCCCCTCGTGGGATGCCAAACCATTTATGAAAGCTACAACTCTTGACTCGTACCCGTAGGTATAAAAGATAGTCTAAGTATATCAATTGCACTTCTTGGTCAAAACCGGTGCCTAAGCAAGATCTTGCCCCGCTGTACCCTACTATACGAGGGGGATAGACTACGTCTATTCTAGACGAGAGGTATTTAAGTGGGCCCTTGCTCAGTATTGTGCGCCACCTCTCAACTGGAGATCAAACTGGCTGTTTTTGACTTCAGAGAAGTGAATTGAGGTTTTAGATTATCACTTATACGGTATATCAAACCAAGTCACCACGTATCGAAAGGTATATAGGTATGCTTGGGCAAGGGTGGCCAGATAAAAATGCATTGCACGTAGTAAGCTTAGAGTCTAGAAACCTTCCCAGTAGGTCACGACTCGAACTTATCGTGGGTGTTCCCGGGTTGTTTATTGAATGAATGCATGTGATTGATGAATGTATGTGAGTGATGTGAATGATGAGATCAAGAATGTATGGTTGTCCTCAAGGATAAAAAATTTTCTTTTTGAAAATTAAAATGGGTACACCTACCCAATAAAGAATCCATTTTTTGCAATAATTTATAATGACCCAGTCCATCTCGATCTAATAATCATGATGGGTCGGGCCATTTAGATCAAAATGGAAATCAAATTCTTTTCTAAATTCGGTTTCAACCCATTTTTAAAGAAGAGAAATGGTTTACAAAAGGAAAGTATTTTCTAAAAGAAAATTTTCTAAAAAAAAGAAAAGGAAAAAAAAATATTTTTTAGAAAAAAAATGATTTACAAAAAATCTATTTTTGCATGAAAAATTATTGAAATATGTTTGTGGAAGTTGTTATTCAATGAAAACATTATTTGTCAATATTTTTCAAGAGTGCAATAAAATTAATTTTCTGAATATCATTACATTAATGAATTGTTTAATGGATTGGTGCAACAAATTCAATAAAATCTCAGGGTTCATTTAAAATGTTACCAAGGTGGTGACACTGAAATTGGTTAAATTCACCTTCAAAGTGGTTTAAGGGTTATAATTGTGTCTAAGCTCAATCGTCCATCGTCTAGCTAGGGTTGTAAATCCGGTCAGTTAAAGTAAACGTCAATATCAAATCAATAGTCAGAAATGACCTCAAAATTTCTCAACATCGTCCAGTTGTTCTTTGAAGATCATAGTGCTTCAATCCCACCGGTTATAAGCAATATCTCAGTCCTCAGTCTTAATCAAACTCGTGTGGGTACTTGTCTTGAGTTTTCATGAGTCATTTGGGTTAGTTCGAGTCCTTTTTTTCCAGCAAGGTCATGTCTTCCTTAGATTGAGTCTACTCTTTCCTATTGAGTCAAGTTAGTTCATCGAGTCTATAGAGGTGTCTGTTGGCCCATCTGAAATTAATCGGATAAAGGAAATTTTTGAATACCTCGAGCGCATTAACGAATTAACTAATAATTTGATAGATTTCGTTTCTGAACAAAAATATAAGAGTCGGGCTCAACCTTTAATCGAGAAAGGAAAGGTCTTTGACCTTGAAACAAAAAATAATTCCTAAAGAGATTCAAATAGAAACCATCTTATCCCTAAAGGAACACGAGGAGATAATGAATTTACTCAGAAATTTCAAAAGACTTGTTCGTGTGATCATATGAGGGTATGTTAGGTACAAGCTTGGGTGTTGTTCAACACGGAATAGATACTCGTCTATATCGATGGAATCAAATAAGATGTTATAAAATGTATCAACACTATCCTTACTACATCTTGAGTTTCAAATCACATATTATCAGTCGATATAGGGGTACCTTTTGAACTGATATCTGATAATGGGTCATACTTCAAAGCATAAATCATTACTCTATGTTTAAAGTTGAAGATCCGGAAGCACAAATCATCCCCCTACCATCCTCTGATCAATGGAACGGTTGAAGCCAGTAAAAATCTCAAGACAATCATCGTGAAAATGTGTCAATCACATATCACACCGGGATTGGCCAGAAAAGTTACCATTCGCATTATGGACATATTACACTTCAATACAGTCTTCTACTAGAGTCACTCTAGTATGATATGGAAGCAATCTTACCGGTTAAAAGGGAAAATCCTGTATCTCAAGGTCTTGATAGAAGTTAATTGTTAGAAACAGATTGGGTCTGTCAATGGAGAGGAGTCACTTGCATGTTTGACAAGAAAGTCAAAGTTCATCACTTATAAGTCAAAGATCTAAGCATCAGACTACCCATAGAAAGTTTGAACTCAATTGGAGAGATTCAATCATCAAGGAAATATTATCTGGAAAAACTGTTAGACTTCAAGATCATGATGGAATCGAATTACCAGAATCAACTAACCTTGACCAAATCAACGGTACTACATTTAAGGAGGCCATCTTTGGCCGAATCAATTATCTTATTACCCAGTTCAAAATATCCTTTCTCAACCCTTTCGCAGCCTTTTCAAAAAGAAAAAAATTATGCCTTCTTCTTTCTTAGTCCGATCACCTAACCTAAGGGAGGGAAAAATATTCGAACTACGTTTTGGTCTGATCCCAAAATTCTGGGGTACGTAGGCAACCTGAGAAGTTACTTCAGGTCCGACCACATCAAAAAAATAAAAATAGATTCCCCGACAAGGAAAAAATCTAAAAAAAAAAAAAAAAAATTCAAAAGAAAAAATTGTCAAAGTGGGGAAGAAAATTTAAGGAAAAAGAAAATAATTTAAAAGGAAATGTCACACAAGGGACATTTGGGTTTTTGAGCCTCAAAATCCCTTTCTTTTTATACCTAGTCCTAAGCTTACCCATGAAAGTCCTCCTAAGTACCGTGCGAGAAGTCAAGGAAGATAGCAAAGCATGATCAGACAGCAACTCCAGAAGTTCAGAAGGGAAGAAGAAGAAAAAAATCTGCTAAGTTGAAAACCCAAAAGGGCGGCTTAGGCAAAAATTAAGGTAAGCTCGCAAGGTTGAAGATCTGAAAGGATGACCTTGGCAACAATCAAAGCAAGGAAAAAAGAAAAAATTGTAAGCTCGCTAGATCGAAAACCTAAAAAGGCGATCTAGGCAAAAGCTAGAGCATGCTCGCTAGATTGAAAACCTGGATAGGCAATCTAGGCAAAACTTAGAGCTATCAAAAAATAAAAGAAAATCTCCGTTTAGTTGAGAAGCTGAAAAGGTAGCCCGAGCCGAAATATCAGAAGTCCGAATGATCAAGTTTCAATATCCAGTTTGAACCAAATATAGACTTAGTGGATACAAGTATCTCGTTTATGATTGATCTGAAGAGTTTCATGTCCCTAAGCGAACCGACGGGGAGAAAGAACAAATTCTATGATGAATTTCAGAAAGAAATATTTTGTTCCAATGTCTTTGAGCCTGACTCAAAATCTTCAATATAAAAAGTCAAAATTAAAAGTTAAACCTTTATTGCGCTTGCGGTTATCAAGGATTTCAAACTTTCATAACAAGGGCACTTCCTTTTTCTAAAGAGTACAGTTTCCCCCTTTACACTAGGGGCATTTATTTTCAAATTATATTCAATTATCCCTAGTGCAATGTTCCTTGTCAAACTAGGGGCATTTTTGTTCTGATGCCTTGTCAATTTCAACCCCAAAGGATAAGGTTAACTTTGCATTAAATGTTACCCTCTTGATAGCAATTTTGAAAACTCCTCAAATTCAAAGAGAGTTAAAATATTTACCAGACCTTCATAAAATCCAACTTTTTATTAAAAAAAAAAGTCAAATGTGAGGTTAATCCCTCGTTTGTTCCCTCAAAGCTTAGTTCATTATTCTTGCACCTTGGGCAGGTAGAATAGAACTTCCTAAAAAAGAAAAAAATTAGTTCATTACTCTTTCACTCCGAGTAGGTAGAGTAGAACTTCCCAAAAAAAATTAGTTCATACTCTTTCACTTTGCGTAGGTAGAGTAGAACTTCCAAAAAAACAAAAATTAGTTCATTACTCTTTCACTCCGAGTAGGTAGAGTAGAACTTCCAAAAAAAAAATTAGTTCATTACTTTTTCACCCTAGGCAGGTAGAGTAGGACTCCCAAAACAATTAGTTCATTACTCTTGCACTCCGAGTAGGTAGAGTAGAACTTCCCAAAGTAATTAATTCATTACTCTTTCACCTTGGGCAGGTAGAGTAGGATTCCCAAAACAATTAGTTCATACTCTTTCACTTTGAGTAGGTAGAGTAGAACTTCCAAAAAAAAAAAAAATAGTTCATTACTTTTTCACCCTGGGCAGGTAGAGTAGGACTCCCAAAACAATTAGTTCATTACTCTTTCACTCCGAGTAGGTAGAGTAGAACTTCCCAAAATAATTAATTCATTACTCTTTCACCCTGGGCAGGTAGAGTAGGATTCCCAAAATAATTAGTTCATTACTCTTTCACTCCGAGTAGGTAGAGTAGAACTTCCCAAAATAATTAGTTCATTACTCTTTCACCCTGGGCAGGTAGAGTAGGACTATCAAAAAGCTTGGTTCATTACTCTTTCACTCCGAGTAGGTAGAGTAGAACTTCCCAAAGTAATTAATTCATTACTCTTTCACCTTGGGCAGGTAGAGTAGGATTCCCAAAACAATTAGTTCATACTCTTTCACTTTGAGTAGGTAGAGTAGAACTTCCAAAAAAAAAAAAAAATTAGTTCATTACTTTTTCACCCTGGGCAGGTAGAGTAGGACTCCCAAAATAATTAGTTCATTACTCTTTCACTCCGAGTAGGTAGAGTAGAACTTCCCAAAATAATTAATTCATTACTCTTTCACCCTGGGCAGGTAGAGTAGGATTCCCAAAACAATTAGTTCATTACTCTTTCACTCCGAGTAGGTAGAGTAGAACTTCCTAAAAAATTAGTTCATTACTCTTTCACCCTGGGCAGGTAGAGTAGGACTTCTAAAAAGCTTAGTTCATTACTCTTTCACTCCGAGTAGGTAGAGTAGAACTTCCAAAAAAAAAAAAACAAAAATTTTTCATTACTCTTTCACTCCGAGTAGGTAGAGTAGAGTAGAACTTTCCAAAAAAAATTAGTTCATTACTCTTTCACCCTGGGCAGGTAGAGTAGGACTCCTAAAAAATTAGTTCATTACTCTTTCACCCTGGGCAGGTAGAGTAGAACTTTCTAAAAAGCTTAGTTCATTACTCTTTCACTCCGAGTAGGTAAAGTAGAACTTCCAAAAAAAAAATAGTTCATTACTCTTTCACTCCAGGTAGGTAGAATAGAACTTCCCAAAAAAAATTTAGTGCATTACTCTTTCACTCTGAGTAGGTAGAATAAGACTCTCAAAAAAATATAAATTTATTACTCTTTCACCTAGAGTAGGTAGAGTAGGACATTTAACTTTCTCCCAACTTTTGCTTAGATTTGTCTCAAATATCATTCAAATTTTCTCGAGTTTTGTTTTACTCAGATTTTACTCAATTTCACACAGTGCACACACTTGCACTTTTTAGTTAGGGAGAATTCTCTAAAATTCAAGGATCTGACACTGTCAGTGAGAGCTCTCGCTCAAGGACCTGACAATCTTTTAATTCGGGGAGAGCTTTACCCTCAAGGATCCGAACACCCCGACGAATTTCTAAATTAGGCTGCAAAATGAACTGTCACTAGCTTTGGCATTCAGATATCGCACTATCTACCAAAATAGATTTGCTATCTAGTTTGCTTCAACCCTCTGCCAAAGAGGGGCATCTGTAGACACCCCATTTTTGCACTCGCCTGATTAATCAACTTGTCAATCCGATTGCAATGATTCCCAATGATGGATGTGTATTCCGTTGCTTTATTTTGTTACCAGATGTGTTTCAGAAATCCGGATAAGGTATCTCGAATTGACAAAACCTTAGAAACCACGCCACGCTAGGAAAATACGACCCCAGAAACATAGAAATCATCATCTTGCAGACCAAAAAGAAACTTTACGATAAAAATCACTAAAAAATTATCAAATTACCAAAATACCCCTAACCTCAGAACAACCCTAGAGCCTACATTACGCTTAGGAAAACTCTCTCGAATACATAAAATAACAAATCGAAATCAAATAAATCATTTCACCAATTTTTAAAGAATTCGACAAAATTACGAAAATGCCCCTCATAAAGTTCACAACCATTTCACACAAAAAACTTCATAAATGACACAAAATAATATTTCCATTGAATTCCTTACGAAAAATCGATTCTAAAACATCTTAGAACATTAAAAACTGACTTAAAACGTGAAAAGTCCTCTCCGGGGGCAAAACGGTAATTTCACAATTTTCATAATTAAAAAATTCGAAATTAATAAATAAAACATTAAATAATTAAAGTGAAACATTAATGAAATTAATTTAAAAATTTGAACCTAAAAAATCGATCAATCGGACTTCTGGGTAAAATTGTTGAGGGTTCGTGGGATATTTCTTTAAGGACCCCTCCATTTGGGGGTCCAAAGAATTAAAGAAATAATGGAAGGGGGTTCTTCAAAATTTAAAGTCAATCAAGCAAGACTTTAGTCAAAGTATTAAAGTCAATCAAGTGAGACTAAAGTCAAAATTAAAGTCAATTAAGCAAGACTGAAGTCAAAATATTAGAAGTCAATCAATTAAGACTAAAGTCAAAACATTAAAAGTCAATCAAATAAGACCAAAAGTCATAATAGAATTCTAATTAAATAATAACTCTATCTAATAGAGTTCTAACTTAAAAAAAATTATGCCTAAAATAATTCTAATTAAAACACAATTCTACCTAAAACAATTTTAAGTAAAACACAACTCTAATTAAAAGATCTCTAATTAAACACTAACTCTATCCAAATCAACCTTAAAAAAATTCTATAAATAGAGGTGCTCACACCCTATTTTCGTATCAAATCATAAACCCTAAGAGAAGTAGGTCTAGAAGCTCCCCTAGCCCCCCATAAACCCTAGTTTTGGAGCCCCAACTCCTTACCTAACATCCCTACTTCAATTTTAGTCTAGAAAACACCTAAAATCCCTCAAAAAACACCCCCAAATCCACAACAAACTTGAAGAGTTCAGATCAAAAAATAAGGAGATACCTTGATCTAGGAGATCTGAAGTCAAATCCGGAGACAGAATGAAGAAAGGGAGTACAGTACAAGGAGCTCTTTTTGTCAGATCTGAGGGAATAAAATCCTTGCTATCGGAAAGGTATGTAATTTTTTTATTTCTATCTAGGTTTTTAGCAATGTGATATATTTGGAAAGTTAGTAGAGACCGGCTTTGACCGGGCGGGGTTGGTGCCTAACACCTTCCAACCCCATAACATGATCCCCGAATTCAGATTTTTTGTGGTAGATTAGTTCTTTTTATCCATGTTAGAGTCAGTTCGGTTCCTAGACCACAATAACTAGGTGGCGACTCCCAAATCTCAAGAGTCAAAAGCGGATCCGCGCACCCCGCGGATCGAGCGCGCTTTCAATATAATAAAGGGGGGTTCTCCAAAAAATCAAAGTCAATGAAGCGAGACTAAAGTCAAGGTATTAAAGTTAATGAAGTAAGACTAAATTCAAAATTAAAGTCAATTAAGCACGACTAAAGTTAAAATCTTAAAGTCAATCAAGTAAGACTAAAGTCAAGGTATTAAAGTCAATCAAATAAGACTAAAAGTCAAAATCCTAATAGAGTTATAATTAAATAATAACTCTATTTAATAGAGTTCTAACTAAAATATAACTCTACCTAAAACAATTCTAATTAAAATGCAACTCTACCTAAAACAATTCTAACTAAAATACAACTCTAACTAAAAGAATTCTAATTAAACACTAATTCTATGTAAATCAACCCTTAAAAAAATCTATAAATAGGGGCCCTTATACCCTATTTTCGTATCAAATCATAAATCCTAAGAGAAGTAGGTCAAAAAGTCCCTCTAGCCTCCCATAAACCCTAGTTTTGAAGCTCCGACTCCTTACCTAACACCCATACTTCGATTTTAGCTTGAAAAACACCTATAAGTCCTTCAAAAACACCCCAAAATCCATAAAAAATCTGAAGAATCCAGATCTAAGGAAGGAATACCTCGCCTCGGAGATCAAAAATCAGATCTGGAGACAGACTGAAGCAAGGAATACTGTACAAGGAGTTACTCTGTCAAATATGAGGGAACGAGAATATTGTCTTCGGAAAGGTATAGATTTCTTAACTTTTTTTATTATTACTTAGGTCTTTTAGCGATGTAGGTTATTTTGAAATAAGTAGAGATCGGTGTTTGCCGGGCGGGGTTGGTGCCTAACACATTCCAACCCGGTAACGTGATCCCCGGACCCTTTTTTCTTTCGTAGATTAGTAATATTTACCTTTTTTAGAGTCAGTTTGGTTCGTTGACCATAATAACTAGGTGGCGACTCCCAAACCTCAAGGGTAAAAAGTGGATCCGCACACCCCGCGGATCGAGGGCGCTTTCAGCGAGCTTGCCTTAATTTTTGTCTAAGTTGCCCTTTTCAGGTTTTTAACTTCACATGCCTCTTTTTTTTTTCTCTTTCTTCCCTTCTGAACTTCAGGAGTTACTGTCTGTTCATGCTTTACTACCTTCCTTAACTTTTTTGCACGGTACTTAGGAGGACTTTCATGGGTAAGCTTAGGATTGGGTATAAAAGAAAGGAATTTTGAGGCTCAAAAATCCAAATGCCCCTTGTGTGGCATTTTTCTTTTTCTTTGAACTTTCTTCCCTATTTTGATAATTATTATTATTATTATTTTTAATTTTTTAAGTTTTTTAAATTTTTATATTTTCTGGGGAAATATATATTTTTTTATTTTGATGTGGTCAGGCCTGAAGTAACTTCTCAGGTTGCCTACGTACCCAAGATTTTTGGGATCAGACCAAAACGTAGTTTGGATTCTTTCCACCCTTAGGTTAGGTTATCGGGCTGAGAAATAAAAAGGTATAATAATTTTTTTTTATTCGGCCAAAGATGACCTCCTTAAATGTAGTACAGTTTGATTTGGTTAAAGTTGGTTGGTTCTACTAATTCGATTCCATCATGATCTTGAAGTCTGACAACTTCTCCTGGTAATATTTTCTTAATGATGAACGGACCACCCCAATTTGGTTTGAACTTCCCTCTAAGGCCAAAAAACGTGCCCGATTCTCTTTGAGTACTAAATCCCTGACTTGTAAGTGACAAACCTTGATCTTTTTATCAAATGCACGGGTGACTCTTCTCCGATAAGCCTGCACGTGGTACAACGCTCTTAGTAATTTTTCTTCTATCAAATTTAAATTTTCATACCGTTGACGAACCCAATCTGCTTCTGACAACTGACTTTTCAATAAGACCCTGAGAAACGGAATTTCTATTTCGACTAGCAAGACTGCTTCCATGCCATACGCTAAGGAGTAAGGAGTAGCTCCTGTAGAGGATCGAATTGAAGTTCGATATGCCCATAGTGCAAATGACTATTTTTCTGACCAATCTCGATGTGATTGACACATTTTCCTGATGATTGTTTTTAGATTCTTATTGGTCGCTTCAACTGCTTCAGGTCTGAGGACTATAAGGAGATGATTTGTGGTGCGAGATTTTGAACTTTGAACATAGTGTAATAACTTTGACTTTGAAATGTGATCTATTATCAGATATTAGTTCCGAAGGTACGCCATATCGACTGATGATGTTTGTTTGGATGAACTTTGCAACGTGAGACGCAGTGAGGACAACATAAAAGGCAGTTTTGACCCACTTAGTAAAATAATCGATAACAACTAGAATGTATTCATGCCCGTTTGATGCCTTAGGCAATATTTTACCAATAATGTCAATTCCACATACTTAGAACGGTCACGGTGAAGTAAGACCAACTAATTGAGAAGGTGGCACATGTATGAGGTTTACATGTATTTGGCATTTGTGGCAGGTCTTGACCATTTGATGACAAGCTGTTTCCATCGTGGGCCAGTAATACCCTTGCCTCATAATTTTCCTGACTAACATTTCCCCATTCATGTGAGGATCACAATCCCCTGAATGTAGTTCAACCATTATCTGTTCAGTCTGATCTTCATCAACGCATGACAAATGAATCTCATCATAAGGCCTTTTGTATAAATTTCCTGTGCACAAGATGAATTGATATGCTAATCTTAGTAGGGTTTGTCGTTCCTTCCTCGATGTTTCTTCCAGGAATTCTTGTTTTTCAATACTCTTTTAATGTCTGTGTACCACGACTTTCCATCAGGTAGTCGAGTAACAATGTTGATATGATGGAATATGCCGGTATGTCTTTGACTTCGACAGTTATCTACCTTAATTCCATGCCAAGGGGAAAATAGATCATTGAAGATAGAGTGGCTAAAGACTCAGCAAATCTATTATCTTCCCTTGACAAGTGTTGGAACAGGTTCGTTTGAAACTTATTCACTAAGTTTAATAGATACTCATGATAAGGCTTCAACTTTTCATCCCTAGTCTTCCATTCTTCCAATGACTGATGTATGACCAAGGCTGAATCCCTGAAAACTTCAATTTGTGTAATGCCCAGGTTCAAAGCAGCTTCAATCCCAGCGATAAACGCTTCATATTCCGCTGTATTATTGGTATTAGAAAAGGTTAACTTAATGGCGATCAGAATGTTGCATCCTTTCAGAGAAAACATGATTGCCCCTATTCCATACCCATTTTGATTGGTGGCTCCATCAAAGTATAGTTGCCATGTTTGGTTCTGCAGTTCTTCTTCAACTTGCCTTACTCCTTCTACTACTGGGTGCTCTGCCAAGTATTCTATCACAACTCTCCCCTTGATAGATTTCTGTGCAACATACGTGATGTCAAACTCTGATAACAATAATAACCATCTTGCTGTTCTCCCTATCAGTGCTAATTTCTCGAAGAGATACTTGAAAGGATCCTTTCGATATAACAAGATAACTGAATGAGATAGCATATAGTGCCGAAGTTTTTGAGTAGTCCATACTAGTGCCAAACAAATTTTTTTTAGGGCTGAATACTTTCGTTTAAACTCTAACATCTTTTTACTGATGTAATAGATAGCCCTTTCTTTACGAGTATCTTTATCATACTATACAAGCATGCATCCCATAGCTTCCTCTGTAACTAACATATAAAGAAGAAGTGGTTCACCCAGTGTAGGTGGAACCAAAATAGGTGGGTTCAAGTGATACTCATTGACTTGGTCAAAAGTCTTTTGACATTGCTTATTCCAAACTGTTGGTTCATTCTTCTTGAGAAGCTTGAAAATAGGTTCGCAGACGTTGGTGAGTTGAGCGATAAATCTACTGACATATGGAATTGTACCCAAAAAACCTCGGATAGCTTTAATCTTCACAAGGTCCACTTCGATCCCTCTTTGACTGATCACAAATCTCAATAATTTTCCAGAAGTTACTCCAAATACACATTTTTACGGGTTGAGACGGAGTTGGTATTTTTGAATCCTTGTAACAAATTTTTATAATGCAGCAACGTGCCCTAGTTGTTCCTTAGATTTGACTATCATATCATCTACGTAGACTTCGACTTCCTTGTGTATCATGTCATGCAGTAAAGTTGTGGCTGCCCTTTGATAAGTGGCTCCAGCATTCTTCAAACCAAAAGACATAACCTTGTAGCAAAAGGTTCCCCATTGTGTGATGAACAACATTTTTTACATATCCCGATGATCCATTTTTGAAAGCGCCCTCGATTCGCGGGGTACGCGGATCCGCTTTGACCTTTGAGGTTTGGGAGTCGCCACCTAGTTATTATGGTCTAGGAACCGAATACTGACTCTAAAAAGGTAAATACTACTAATTTATAAGTTTCTACGTCCAAGTCAAGGTCAAACTGAGCCAAACATTTCGTTAGAGGATCAAAGTACCCTAACTCTTGATATGTTTGATTGACTAGCGTATCTATCATGTTCACTTCCTCCATACCATCATCTACATTAATTCTTTGAAAATTGTGAAAGACGTTCAATTTTACTTTCATATCCCCAAATACTTAAGTCATAATCCCGTTTCTACAACGAATGACTGCATCAGACGTGGCTAAGGATGGACGTCCTAAGATGATAGGAATATACTGTTCGAATTGATGACTGGCTCTGTGTCTAAGACAACAAAGTCAACAGGAAAATATAAATCTTTGACTTTAACTATCACATCCTCAACTATATCCTTTGAAATTTTTATGGACTTATCGACTAGACTCAACGTGATATCAGTGGGTTTCAAAACCACCAAACCTAATTATTTATAAATCGAATATGGTAAAAGGTTCACACTGGCTCCTAAGTCTAAGAGACATTTTTCAACCACTTGATTTTCATTATGAATGTAAATTATTGGACATTCAGGATCCTTAAATTTTGATGCAATCATTTGTTGGATGAGCAACGAAGCTTGGGCTACCATGTTGGCTTTCCGAGGAAACGGTGTTTTCTTTTTAGCTGTGGTCAAATCCTTTAGGAATTTCATATAAGAAGGTATCTGCTTAATGGCATCTAGGAATGGGATATTTATATGCATATTTTGAAAAACTTCTAAGACACCTTCAAAGTACTTACCTTTTTCAGAATCTCTAAGGCGATGGAAAAATTGAACTTTTGGAATCGGCAAAATGATGAGAGGATTTTTCAAATCTTTTTCCTTCTCTTTTGGAGACTCTATGACTTCTTTTTTTAACTTTGTCCTTCTATAGGACTTTTTCTCCCTTGTCAATAGGTTGAACCTTGTTGTCCACCTTCTTTCTAGAAATGCAAGGTGTGGATAGCCTGGACTGAGTCTTGTGGAGCTCCAGAATGACTTCCTACTTCGTATTGACCTTTCGATCCGTTTGGAATCAAAGGTTGACCTCTAGGATTAGGGATATTTTGACTAGGACATTGACCTTTCTTTTTATCACTTAAGGAAAGTGCTAACTGTCCCAACTGAACTTCCATCTTAGCTATGGATTGCGCAGTAACCTGGTTAATTTGAATTTGATTTTGATGGATTTATTGTTGAGTTTGGATGAACTATTGTTGCTGCCTCATCAACTCGGTAATCATAGATTTTAAGGATGACTGTTGTTAGGCATGCTGATGGTAATTGGTCAAGGATCTGGTATGATGGCTCTACAATCTGTAGATTATTAAGGTTGATAAGGGACTAGAGGAACAATGGCTTGGTTTGTGAAAGAACCAGATTGCCTAGGAAAACTCCTTTTATAACCTGACGGACCACTAGATTGAATAGGTTTGTTCTGTATGTAGGATGAAACCTATTATCTGGGTGATATGTTTAGCTAAAAAAGTTTGGAGTTGACTTCCTAAAAACATTATAGCCATTAATCGCATTTATTTTCTTAGCTTTGATTTGAGACAAGGTGGGACAATACTCGACCAAATGGTCGTTGCCGTCGCATATGACACACAAAGAACTTGATTTGATAGTCACTGACGTAATTGTACGAGGGTCTAGTTGAGGTTTGGATGCTGAGATGGTAAATGCATCTAACTTCTTCGTGATATTTTTCATCCCACTTATTAGACTAGACATGACATTTTTGAGATCAGGATTTGCCTTCATCTCATACATGCTTGTCTTCCTAACTGGATCGTCTCTATCAAACTCTACCTGGTTAGTATTCCAATTTTGAGTACTCTCGACTAACTTTACGAGGAAATCGTATGCTTGATTGTGAGTCTGGTTCATGAACTGACCCTTATGTATTGACTCGACTAAGGTACCTTGATTCATTGTTAATCCTCTATAAAAACTTTGCACCAACTGTGCTTTGTCAATGCCATGGTGTAGGCACTTGACCAATAAATCATTGAATTTTTCCCAAGTTTGAGAAAATTTGTCATCAGGATGGGCTTTAAAATTTCTAATGGAGTCCTTCATTTTCTCAGTTTTGGCCACAAATTTCTTGGATATAACATCTCAGGTGACTATGGAATTGGGTGTTAGGGAGTTCAATCACGTAGTTGCGTGGTCTTCCAAGGATAACATGAACAGAATAAGCTTGATACTCTCCTCATCTAGATTCTGATTTCTAAAAGTTTGACATATAGTCAAGAATCGATTAAGGTGGGTGTAAGGTTGGTCACACTCTAAACCGTGAAACTTAGGGAACATATTGATGGTAGCATCCCTAATTTCAAACTAAGGTGCATTGTTTAATGGTAAAACAATGCATGTAGGAGGAGATATGGAAGTTGGAGCGAAGAGTTCTTTGAGAGTTCACTCTCGATCGTTAATAATAACAATTGAGGGTCTCTTGCGTATCCTACTAATGGTACATTCGATCTCATGATCAAATGGTTCTAACACATTGTTCTATGAATATCTACCAAGCAAGCAAATCACACAGTTGATCAAACAATCACGAAAAGAAAGGACTGGACTTAGATAGGTTGCCTAAAGCTAGACAACTCCTAACTGGGTAGAAATAGTGCAACTAGCCTTCCAACTCGGTTCTATGAAGTCAATTTTGAATCATTCAGATCTTTAGATTGGAAGTGGCACACAATGCATAAGCAAGAGTACTTTTAAATCACTTTCCTTTCTTGAATAGACTGAGTCTATCCCCTCAAAGGCCAAGATCTTATATGATACAAAAGATGACCAAGAAGCGCAATTGGCACAACTTGAAGTAGAATTTCTCCTATTGAGTTCGTGAGCCCTATAGTCAAGTCTAATTGATTTTATTTAATTTGATTGGATGATTAGTGAGTTGATTATCCTAATTAGAGCAAATAATTGATAATGACTTCCAATCCTTATCTTATCACGCTATCCCTATGAGAGGGGTGTTCTTTACTATTTAATTAATTATTTTACATGTGTGCAAATTGGAAAAATAACACACAAAGGCAAAGAGTAACCCACTAACAAAGAGAGACGTAGGTGTTTCAAGATTACCTCCCGTGTTAGACGGGGTGAAGACGGTTTGAGTCGACTTAGGCCACCAATTTCAATTTTGGTATGCAACCCTAAGGACCTGTGACAGTATTGTCCACCCGTCGTCCTTCCTTAGTCTATTACAATCAAAGCCTTCTTGGATAATTAAAAAAAATTACAAGAAATTCTATACAAGAAGTTCTAAAATAGAAAAATAAACCTAACTAAAGATTAAAGGAAATTGAAAGAAAACAAGAAAAAAAATGTTCACCTACAAGGAGCAAAACAGAAATATTAGAAGAAATGATAGTAAACGGACTTATCACAATCTTTCTAACGATGTCACATTTTATTAAAAATTTCGTTCTACCCCAAATCGATATACTATAATAGTTAATTAGAGATTGGAGCTGAAAGTTACAATCAGTTTAAGTTCTAGTATGTAGGGTGAAAAAGAAAATGGGAATTATTTTTTTTTTCAATGTTTTTTTTTTCTCTCTTAAAACCTCCAGAATACCTGAACTTACAGAAAGAAATCAAAAGAAAATATAAAATAAAATAAAAATGAAATAAAAGAATTTTAAATCAAAACTTACTACTACTATCGTTACCTTTCCTCAGTAGCGGCGTCAAAATTCTGATGAGATTATCGTTGTTCTTCTCACCGGAGTTAATATTAATCTTACTTTTACTTTACTTGTTGGGCAAGTAGGAGATCGAACCTAAGAGAAAGAGGGAATAGAGTTAAGCTAAGAGGATAAATTTTGAATTAACCAAAAGAAATTAAAATTATTTTTCTTTGTATTTTTGAACATATCAAGAAGATTTAAAGTTGTAGAAAATTAACCAAAGTAAATGAAATTAAAGTAAGTAAACTTATGAAATTAAAGCACCATTGGAGGTGAATCTACCTAGAACATGTTGATGAGCAATTTTGAGTCTCTAGCCTTTTTATAACTCAATCGTAAGGGCTTGATGTTAGCTCCTTAGATCGAAAATTTTTGCAAATGAAATTTAATTAGGGAACATAAACAAAGTAGAATTCTTTGAAAACTTCCTACTACCAATTATCTAGTTTAAAAAAACTTTATCTTAATCTAATCTAAGCATAAAGTATCTATATTAAGAATAAAAGGTGCAAATAATCTTAAAAGGAACTCATAAGTATTTTAAATAAAAGAAAGACATGAAATTAGAAATAATACAAGAACTTGGTCTAGACTTTTCCACTCTCCAATGGAGGGGAACTTAACCTAATATCATTGCAAGAGACGGAAGATAAGAGAAGAAAAAACTTTTCTTCATTTCATGGAGAAACATACAAATTCTTCTTATTCTACTTCTTATAAGACTATTTTGCCAAAAGAAAATAACTAGAAGATGAAAATATAAAAAATAAGAGAATAGGTTAAGAGCCTTAGATTAAATAAATCTTGGATAAGAGAATCAAGAGGGGCCTTTTCTATAGAGATTAAGGCTGTATTTATAGAGAAAAATGTGTGTAGAAGAGTCTAAAAGTAGCATCCACTTTTCTTTGTACAAAAAGACAAAAGAGGAGAACATGAGTTAAGGATTAGAGCATGCCAAAGTGGGCCCAAATGCTTTTACCTTGAGATTTTGATTCCAAAATATTGATTTCCTGCACAAGAAACACACTGAAAGCGTCCTCGATCCACAGGGTGCGCGGATCCACTTTTGACCTTTGAGGTTTGGGAGTTGCCACCTATTTATTACGGTCTAGGAACTGAATATCGACTCTAAACAGATAAAAACAACTAATCTACTTAAAAAATAACTGAGTTCGGGGATCAAATTACGAGATTGAAAGATGTTAGGCACCAACCCCGCCCGACAAACATCGGTCTCTACTAATTCTCAAATAAAACTACATTGTTAACCAGACCTAAATAATAAAAAAAAATAAAAATAGTTATCTTTTTCGAACACAATGGTTTTGTTTCCTTAGATCTGATAAAACAACTTCTTGTACAGTATTCCTTACTTCGTTCTATTGCTGGATCGATTTCTGATATCCAAGTTGAGGTATCTCTTTCTTAGATTTGAATTCTTCGAAGTTGTTTATGGGTTTCTGGGTGTTCTTCAAGGCCTTCTAGGTATTTTTTGAGCTAAAATTGAGGTATGGGTGTTAGGTAAAGAGTTATGGCTTCAAAATTAGGGTTTATGGGATGCTAGGGAAGTTTTTTGACCTACTTTTTTTAGGGTTTTTCTTTTGATACAAAAATAGGTTATGATGACCCCTATTTATAGATTCTTTAAGAGTTTGTTAGATAGAATTAGTGTTTAATTATAATTCTTTTAGTTAGAGTTATATTTTAATTAGAATTATTTTAGGTAGAGTTATATTTTAGTTAGAATTCTATTAAATAGAGTTATTATTTAATTAGGATTGTTAAATAGAATTATTATTTAATTAGAACTCTATTAGGATTTTGACTTTTGGTCTTATTTATTTGACTTTAAGATTTTGACTTTAGTCTTACTTGATTGAATTTAATATCTTGACTTTAGTCTTACTTGATTGACTTTAATTTTTTGGAGAACCCCCCTCTATTATATCTTTAATTCTTTGGACCGCCAAATGGAGGGGTCCTTGAATAAATATCTTGGCAACCATCAACAATTTTGCCTGAGTGCTTGATTGATCGATTTTTTTGGTTCAAAATTTTAAATTAATTTTATTAATGTTTCACTTTAATTATTTAATATTTTTTTATTAATTTCAAAATTTTTAATTATAAAACTTGTAAAATTACCATTTTGTCCTTGAAGAGAACTTTTTGTGTTTCAAGTCGGTTTTTGATGTTTTAAGATGTTTTAGAATCAATTTTTTTGCAAGGAATTCAATGAAAATATTGGTTTGTGTCATTTATAAAAATTTTTGTGTGGAATGGTCGTGAACTTTATGAGGGGTATTTTCGTAAATTTGTCGAATTGTATGAAAATTAGCGAAATGATTTATTTGGTTTCGATTTGTTGTTTTATGTGTTTGAATAGGTTTTTCTAAGCGTAACGTAGGCTCTAGGGATATTTTAAGGTTAAGGGTATTTTAATAATTTGGTCATTTTTTAGTGATTTTTATTGTGAAACTTCTTTTTGTATGAAAAATGATGATTTATAAGTTTTTGGGGTTATATTTTCCTATTGTAGCGCGGTTTCTACAGTTTGTCAGTTCGAGATACCTCATCCGAATTTCTGAAACATATCTAGTAACAAAATAAAACATTGGAATAAACGTCCATCATTGGAAACTGTTGCAATCAGGTTGACGAGTTGATTAATCAGGCTAGTACAAAAATGGGGTGTCTACAGATGCTCGTCGTTGGCAGAGGGTTGAAGCAAACTAGATAGTAAATTTATTTTGGTAGATAGTGCGATATCCGAATGCTAAAGCTAGTGATAGTTCATTTTGCAGCCTGATTTAATAATTCGTCAGGGTGTTCGGATCCTTGAACGTAAAACTCTTCCCGAACTAAAAGGTTGTCAGGTCATTGAGAGAGAACTCTCATTGACAGTATCAGATCCTTGAATTTTAAAGAATTCTCCTTGATCAAAAAGTGCAAGTGTGAGTGTATGTACTGTGTGAAACTGAGTAAAAATATGTCAGGTCCTAGAGATCTTCTCTCACTAACAATAATGATTCAAAATTGAAATGTGCTTATGCAATGAAAGCAATCATGGCAAGGTTGAAGAATAGGGTAATTTGAGTCATAACAATGTAGGAACTTTGTTAAATTTTATTTGAAATTCTTTTTCAGAGTTCGAAAAAGTATGAGTCTCATTTATCAGACTCGAACCTATTGTAGCCACGCTTCTCGGGCTAAAGAACTTAAACAATCCTGTTAATTCAATATGATTCAAACAAAGTTTGAGTCTCATTTTTTGGACTCTAGCTAAGGTTTACAGGAACTTAAACAATCCTATTAAAATTGGAGACTCATTTCTCAGACTAGAACTAAGGTTTATAGGCATTTCAAAAGACCTATTCATTCTATTATTCAAAAAGTTGAAGTCTCGTTTCTCGGACTCGTACTTAGGTTTGTAAGCACTTCAAAAAACTTATTTATTCTATGATTCAAAAAGTTGGAGTCTCGTTTCTTGTACTCGCACTTAGGTTTGTAGGCACTTCAAAAAGCCTACTCATTTTATGATTCAACGAGTTGGAGTCTTGTTTCTCGAACTCGAACTTAGGTTTGTAGGCACTTCAAAAAACCTACTCATTTTATAATTAAAAAAATTGGAGTCTCATTTCTCGGACTCGAACTTAGGTTTGTAGGCACTTCAAAAAAGTAATTCATTCTATGATTAAAAAATTGGAGTCTCGTTTCTCGGATTCAAACTTACTAAGCCACGTTTCTTGGGCTTAGATTTATAGGAACTTAAACAATCCTATTAATTCATTCTATGATTCAAAAAAAATTGGAGTCTCATTTCTCGGACTCGAACTTACTAAACCACTTTTCTCGGACTTAGATTTATAGGAACCTCAATAATCCTATTAATTGATTCTATGATTCAAAATAAGTTGGAGTCTCGTTTCTCGGACTCGAACTCACTAAGCCATGTTTCTCGGGCTTAGATTTATAGGAACTTAAACAATCTTATTAATTCGTTCTATGATTAAAAAAAAGTTGGAGTCTAGTTTCTCGGACTTGAACTTACTAGGCCACGTTTCTTAGGCTTAGATTTATAAGAACTTAAACAATCCTATTAATTAATTCTATGATTCAAAATCGAGCTCAAAGTTTAAAAGATGGGGCCTATATTTGCTTATCATGTATCTGGATTCATAGTTATCATTGGACTTCATCAGACTTTTAAGTAAGATTTTCATTTTTATTATGTGATTAAGAACAAAACATTGGATTTAAATGACTTTCAAAAATGCCCTTAGTTTCAAGGTTGGCTTTAATTGAAACTTGACTATGAGACTCATGGAGTGGATTATGCTTGAAAAATATAAACTCTGATTTATGACAGATAGAATATCTAACATTCCCTTAAATTTAAGACTCTTAAAATTATCGTATGTGCAATAAGGGATTGATCATTTTCTTTCAAATTTCTTTTAAAAAATGCTTGAGTCGGACTTAAAAAATCTATATAAATATTAGAATAGAAGATCTTCTTCTTCAAAGTGGTTGATGATTCTACATTTTTCTTTGGCGAACACTTGAACAAGTAAACATACTCTTGAAGATCTTACAATGTTTCAAGATGACTTCTAATTTTTTTGACTTCAACATTGTCTTCGTCAGAGATGAGCTCTTGGCTGAAAAATGAATGTTGTGCCTTGAATGGTTCTGTATTTCCTACTTTCTGCACAAGCTTCCTTCTGAATTTTTCTTTTTGATGGGATTTTTTCTCCTATTTGATGATGCCCTAATTTTTGTTTAGGTTGCATTTTCAGGTTTTCAACCTAGCGGGTTTTTCTTTTCTTTTTCTAAAGATGCTTTCATTTTTGTCTAGGTTGCCTTTTTAGGTTTTCAACCTAGCAGACTTTTTTTTATGGTTATGCCCTAACTTTTGCCTAAGTCACATTTTCAAATTTTCAACTTAGCGGACTTCTCTTTTCTTGATGATCTTGAATAACCAACTCGACAAATTTTTGGTTTCCTACACTATAATCGAGTCAATTAGCATTCAAAAGGACTTCATAGGTGGGCTTAAGATATGGTTTAGAAAGAAAAGATATAAGGCTCAACTTCTCAAAATGCCTTTAGTTTGATATTATCTTTTTATGTCATTCTTTTCTGTAAATTCTTTTGACTCTTTTTTCTAAGACCCCTAGTTTGGCATTCTTTTCTTTTCTGTCAATTTTTTCTAATGCCCCTAGTTTGGCATTTTTTTTAACCTTTTATAGGGGATTTTCCTTTTAGATGACATTTTTCTTAAGAGAATACATTTTTTTTGCGTGACCGAGCCTGAAGTAACTTCTCAGGTTGCCAACGTACCTCAAATATTTCTTTGTTCTTTTGGGATCAGGTCAAAACATAGTTCATGTGATTTTAGAAAGAAATAAGCTATTTGATTTTTTAGAGGCTGCGAGGGGCTAAAAAAGGTTTTTTTTTATTTTTTTTTTGGTAAGATAGGAAAATGGTTCGACCAAAGGAGGCCTCCTTTGGTGAATACTGCTCGACTTAGTCAAAGTTTCAGGAATTCGATATCTGGATTACTCTGTCGAGTAAGGTCTTCTTTTGAGAATGAATATTCTTTAGTCTTCTTTTGTGAAATCAAGTACCTCTTCTAAAACTTTGAGAAAATCTTTTATTATCTTATGAATGAAAACTCTCCTCTTTTGAGTGAAAAACATGGTAGATCTACTTGTAATTCTTAACATCTTTCTCGATGCTTTTAGCTATATCATTTTTGACCAATAATCTTTGACTTTGAAATCACTCTTGACTTTATGTCTTAATCTATGTTTTTGTGTAATCCATCCATATATTCTTATGAGACCATGCAATAACATTGTTGAATTTCTCAAGTAAATTTACTATTCTCTCATGTTCCCCTGAGGATAATGTATCACCAATTTGCACTTCTTGAGTGTACTTTTTAGTTCCAATATTTATTAAGTTTGATTAGTGAGTTCTAAGTCAATTCTCATGTTAGATATCATACTCAAATCATTATTACACGCATGATAATCAAAAGCTTCAATATTTTATTGGAATTGAAAACATAGATTGACAAACTCGACTAAAACTCGAAAGTTGAAGAAAGACTAACGTAACTGAAACAACTAACTGGATTTAAAAACTGACAAAAATTGGATTGAAACTTAAAGAAAACTAGGGACAATTATCTACAAAGAGAGAAGGTCCTTCTATGTGGATGGACTATTTGGACTTGACATTGGTACTTTGACTAGACGACTCTTTTGACGGACCCAAAATGACATAGATGTTGGTTTAGAATGCTTAGAGGCACCTAAGATTAACTATCAATTCTGAAGGTTTGACTCTTAACCACATGATTAAACTTTTGATATAAATTAGCCCTCCGGTGGAAAATATCGAATCCAAATACACTACAAGTCTATATTGACAAAAAATGTGAGAAATTTTAGATGCGGGTCTACCCCTGATTGGGATTAGCCTTTGATCAGATAAAATAATTTGACCCTAAGATCGAATTTTTTTTATGTAAAGTGGTCTGGATCTTTAAAAGTTAAACCAATTAGTCCAACTGATTTTGTATTGATCAGTTTGATCCATTTGTCAATTTGGCAAACTGGTTTAATTGGTTCAAATTGATCGGTATATTTCACCAATTGGGTCGGACCGATATAATGGATTTAGTTTGAATAGTCTAGATCAGTCCGCCCACTTACCTGTTGGTTGGATTAAATAGAGCAACCCGGGAACACCCATAGTCAGTTCAAGTCGTGACCTATAGGAAGGCTTCTAGACTTTAGGTTTACTATGTGCAATGCAATTATTTGGCCACCCTTGACCAAGTGCACCTATATACCTCTCGAGCGTACTCAATCAGACGATACGTGGTAACTTGGTTTGATATACCGTATAGTTGATAATCTAAAACTCCAACTGACTTTTCTAAAGTCAAAAGCAGTCAGTTTAATCTCCAGTTGAGAGGTGGCGCACTATACTGAGCAAGGGCCCACTTAAATACCTCTCGTCTAGAATAGACGTTGTCTATCCCCCTCGTACAGTAGGGTACAACGGGGCAAGATCTTGCTTAGGCACTGATTTTGACCAAGAAGTGCAATTGGTGAACTTGGATTATCTTTGATATATCGTATAGGTATGAGTCTAGGGTTGTAGTTTTCATTAATAGTTTAGCATCCCACGAGGGGACCGACCACGTACTATTACTACGGTGGCAATCGAGACATGTGATTGTGGAGCTTACAATAGGTCAAAGGCTCAGGTCGCCCCAGCATAGGTGCATCGATATACCTTTCAGAGTCACCTGATCAAACGGTATTGATGCCCCAGTTTTATATACGCTAAGATTCGTGATTGGAGTTGTGATTTTCATGAATGTTGTCGCATCTCCGAAGAGAACGACCACGTGCTAGTGCCTCATTGGCTAGATTGGGACATGCAAGAGTGCAAAATAGTAAATAAACGTGCTAGTGGTGTGTGCAAAGTAGGATGGGGTGTGCCCGGGACTTTTTCAAACAAATGGGCCCATGGGCCTGATTATACCATCACACATTGATACCATATGAATATTAGCCAAAATAAATATCAATCTAATAACATCATTAAGATCATTAATAAGCACATCAACTCTATATCTGATCAAGTTCAATGGCAAATTAATTAATGAGCATGGCATATGTAGACATGAAATGTTCGTCATGAACCTCAATGCTACATTGTTTGGAGTCACCACCATTCTTTTTTGGAATTGGGTGTGAATGGGCACCCGAATCAATTTTTTTTGAAAACTTTTTTTTATGGCATTGTAATGACTCTCATGCGTTGGAAAATGCAAGGTCTACCTAAGATCTATGTAAGGAGGTCCGGTTAGAGGATGCGAAAGGTGTTAGGCACCCTATCCTCTCCACCAAGGGTGGTTACCTTGCTTGGCCATTTTATATTGTAAAAACTTAAGAAAATAAATACTAAAATGCATGAGAATGCATGATAAGGGTGGTGCGTGCATTAGAGTGAAATGTCTCTTTTTCAAAGGGTTTTGATTTCAATGTGACATTAAGGGCATTCTATGGAAGAGAATGACCCATGTAGTCACATTAAATTTATGAATATGAATATAGGTTTGAGCTCTTAAAGAGACTCCATGATGGAATTCCCTTGAAGTCACAACCTTGATGCATGTCTGCATGGCTAGAAACTTAGTGTTTCACCCTATCAAGAGGGTGACACATTTCTTTATCATTGCCATGCATAGGTGAGTGTGTGCATTGTGTACAATATGATGCATGAAATTAAGGTAAAAATGACTCAACCCCTATCCTTTCGATCGAACCTTAGTTCAATCTACCGGGGATAGGAGAGGGTATGCATTACATCCTAAGGGATTTCTAAAAAGAAAATAAAGTAGAGGGTTAGAAGAAGAAGATGCAAGTTTTGAAATAAATAGACTACATGTTAAAACCCACCTTTTCCTTTGATGAACTTGAACCTTGAAAAGTAGATTTGATAGTTGAGTGAGATGGTTGGGATTGAGTTGAAGTTTAGGAGATGAAAGAATGAGTAGGAATTTTGATAGAGTTTTAGGTTGAGAAATGGGGGCTTAAGAGCATGAATTGTTCTTAGAAAATGAGGGTATTTATAGAGTATTTGGAGGACTTTTAGGGATAAAGTGGTCCAACCCAAAAAATAAAGAAAATGGACATGAGATTTAGGATGTTTCTTTTTGGATTTTCCATTTGCATGAGGGTAAAGATGACATTTGTGAAGAAACCCTAAAAACATTATTTGATCTTTGGTTTTTTGGTAAATAGAGGTGAGAGAATAAAATTACTTTTGGGAGAATGAATAGGGGAGTGACATGTGTAAAGGTGAAGTGGTAGGTGAAAAATAGACTTTGGTTCATTTGTAAATAACTTATAAAGCAAGGGTGGAAGGATATTTTTTGAAATGGAACAATAGGAGAACAAAATACTTTTTGGGAGGGTGAGTAGGAGAATGACATGTGTAAATGTGAAGTGGTAGGTGAAAAGTAGATCTTGGTTCATTTGTAAATAACTCATAAAGCAAGGGTGAATATATGTTTTTGAAATGCACTAATGAGAGAACTCCATGTATGTACTTGAAAATTACCACCTTTTAAGGGTATGATTGGAAGTTTTCTCACCTTTATGGATTATTGCCAAAGACCAAAGTATCTTTTTGGTTTGACTAACTTTTTTGGGAAGGGCATTCTTGAATTTTTATAAGGGGGAGTTGACTCTCCAATTAGATAATGCATTGGGTATTGAGAGCTTATGGGAGATCAACATGTGTCACCTTTTGAGGGGATGTGAGAGAATGGGCTTGGTGTTGGGTTTAAAGTGAAGTTGGGTTATGGACTTTGGACTTTGAAAGTGGGCTAAAAGAATGGACTTGGATTTTGGTTAGAAGATGGACCTTGTCTTAGACTTAGATAGGATTAGGAATTGGGCTTGGTTATGGTATGGGTGATGGAGCGGTGAATGGGCAATGGACTCGGAATAGGGACAAGGTTGAACATGCAAACTATGTGACATGATGCATGTATGCATGTATGCATGAAAATGATGCCAAGTGGCACTGCTAGTCCGTGATAGGCTTGAGTTCTTAGTTGGAATCAATTCGAGAAAATTTGAATTTTCCTTCAGGTTCGCGCAAATTGGGGTATCTACAGCTGCCCTTCTTTGCAGGAGTTGCTTGCAAAGAAATGCAATGAATAAATTAGACCTTTTATTTGCACGAATCTGAAATAATTTATTACATGATGATTAAAAACGTCGGATGGGTTGAGGAATTTTTTTTGTAGAATATGGCTACCCAAGCATGGGGTCTGATAGGGTTAACCTTTTTGAAACCCTTGATTTCGTGGAACGGAGCTCGTTTGAAATCTTAGATACACTTTTTTTTATGATTTTTGAAAGTGATTGACGTTTTAAACCATGTAATGCAATTTTGAGATATTTTTTTCTTTTTCCCTTGTTGATTTTGAATTTCGAACTTAGTTTCCCCTTCATGGAAGTTATAGGATCATCTTGAGAGAGCTTAGTGTAGCATGACCGTCCTTGAGAGAGACTTGCATGATGGTATGATATTTGAGTATTTGGTGTGTCGTCATGCCTCGGATGTAGAGAGAATCATCGTTGACCAAGCTGCTTAGATCAATGCCCTAGACGATGACTCTTTACCTACTACGCTTCCCAGGGAAATGCTTCAGTAGTTCTTCCTCCGTTGTCCCCTTTTGTACTTTACTTTCAAATAGAGCTGTGTAGTATTGTTTGAAATAAATGAAATGAAAAAATAGGTTTTTTTACGTAGTGGCCTCAGATATATCTATTACTTTTAAAAATTTTTGATTTTAAGAAAAGTCCTAGATTCTTCGTCATAGGCTAAAAATAGTAATTTTGATGATGCATTTTTTTTAAAGATTGCCTTTGTCGAATAATCTGTGACAAACTGTGTTTGAAAACTCTAAAAGTTAACGATCATGGTGCATTTGCCAAATGCCAAGGATACAAGTGTCAGCTAATCCTTAACCTCTTTAAAGTCATCCCCGAGGCTGAAGATTTTGACTGAGTTATCTTAGTTGCATCTGTTGGAAAATTGAGGACTTCGAGATTTTTGTCGTTCACAGTTTATATTCTTGTAGGTCAGGAGTTGTTTTTTTTTTGTTTCTTATTTTTTTTTTTTTTTTTTTTGTTTTTTTCATTTTTGCCCCTGGGATAGGGTTAGATGCTGGCTCTTAAGAGCAATATTGGGGACTATTAGAATTTATCATCTTGACCCCGGGCCAACAATTTCTCAAAATTAAGGGGAGCGCGCCAGTTACGATTTTCACCAGACCCGATTTTCACATTTTTGCGCATCGACGCCCTTTTTGGGTTTTCATCGTACCGGTGATTTTGATCTTGCCATAGACTGATTTTTTTACTCACACTACCTTGGTGTTGGTATATATTTGTTGTTGTTGCTTTAACAACTTAGTGAACATTGATTCTAATATTGAGTTTGTCTGTGCAACTGGGGAAGAGTAATTAATCGTAAGGTCAACAATGATCGCCCTCTAATTTTTGAAGAGTATGTTGTAGAACCACAGCTAGGTTTGTAACGAGTTCAAAGAGCTAAAACAAGGAAACTCGTACAAGGACACTCTCCACTAGTACTGAGAGAACAAATTGTTTCGATCATCTAGGTATATTTTCTTACTTTTTAATTTATTTTATTTTGTTTGTTTTAGGTCTTTTAGTAATGTAATCCTTTTTTGAAAAATAGTAGAGACCACCGTTTGCCGGACCGGATTGGTGCCTAACACGTTCCAACCCCGTAACCTGATCGCCAGACCTATTCTCCGTGTAGATTAATATCTTATCTATTAGTATAGTCAATATTTTGGTTCCTAGACCATAATAACTAGATGGCGACTCCAAAATCTCAAAAATCAAAAGTTGATCCGCACACCTTGAGGATCGAGGGTGCTTTCAGTGACGATTCCAGTGGGGATTATTGAGGATTAGACTTGAAAAGCCTCAAGTATGGAAAGTATTGCCAGAACGACCAAGTTTTTTTATTTTATTTTAGTTGTTTGTTTCTTTATTTATTTTATTTTTTATCATTTTTTTGGTTTGATTATTGATTACTTGTTTAAATAGTGAATATTTTAATTTGACACATATTTTATGGTTCAATTTAGGGTCACCCAGAATGGCCGTAAATAATGCAAGATTTCAAGAGGGTAATGATATGAAATAATGATTGCTAACCCATTTTTTTTTATATTTAGTTTATTTTATATTTTTGGGTTGTATTATCTTCTATTGGCATTATTTGGATTGATATTATTTTGGAGTATCACTTTCTATGATTCAAACTAGGGTCATTTGGGATAACTCTAAACAATGAAATATTCAAATTGACATATGAATGGAGGACGGAATGATGGTGATTGGGACAAGGAGCCATAGACTTTTAAAATGAATTTTTTTTTGGATAAAAATCTTTTTTTTAGCACGTTAATATGCATAGGTGATAAGTTGTGAAAATAAATTATTTGTGAGTGATGTGCTAAGAAATAAAAAAATTATTTTTTTAATGTTGTTTGTGATGAGGAGAGAATTCCAAGAAAAAAAATCGCAAAAAATTTTTGTGTGTGGTGTGTCGTTAGTAGAAAACGATTTTTTATTTTTCATCTTCTTCTCAAATAAATTATTTATAAGTGATGCATTAAGAAAAAAAATTACTTTTTTAATGTTGTTTGTGATGAGGAGAGGATTCCAACAAAAAATATCAAAAAACAAAAAAAATTATTTTTATGCTTGGTGTGCCGTTAGTAGAAAATAATTTTTTATTTTTCATCTTCTTCTCAAATAAGTTATTTGTGAGTAATGCAATAAGAAATAAAAAAAATATTTTTTTTAATGTTGTTCGTGATGAGGAGAGGATTCCAATAAAAAATTGTAAAAAACAAAAAAGTCATCACCCCTTATCTCAATGATTATCATCATATCCTCGATTCAATATTCATTTAAATCTCAATTTATTTTTGGATTTTCCAAAATAACCCTTGATTGGACCATAGAGAAAGAGTCATTTTGTTTTTAGTTCATTTTGAAAATAAAAAATAAAAAATTTTCTTGTGCCTATTTCATTGATTGGCCTATGATTGATTATTTTTGTGCCATAATTTTTGCCTATTTGATGTGCTATAATCGTGCTTATTTTGATATTGATATGATGGGTTTGTGTATTATTTTGATTGATATTTTTATAATACCCATGTTGTGATAATATGATCTGGCCCATAGGCTCATTTGTTTGAAAAGGCCCCGGGCATACCACCTTATTTTGCACACACCACTAGCACGTTTACCGCTTTGCACGCTTACATGTCCCTTATAACCAACGTAGCACTAGTGTATGACCTGGTCTTCTCGTGTGATGCGACGTCATGCATGAGAACCACAACTCCTAAAGATTGGGGATTAAACTGGCGACTTTTGACTTTAGAGATTCGAGTTAGAGTCCTTGATTATCCTCTATATGGTATATCAAACCAAGTCACCACGTACCGTCTGATTGAGTACGCTCGAGAGGTATATAAATGCACTTAGGTAAGGGTGGCCAAATAAATTGGATTGCACGTAGTAAACCTAAAGTCTAGAAACCTCCCTATAGGTCACAACTAGAACTTAACGTGGGTGTTCTCGGCTTGCTTTTCGGAAATAGACTTTTCAAATGTTGAGATCAGGAAATTTCGATTTTGTCCTCAAGTCAAATTTTTGTTTAATTTAACTCTAGGTTATCATATCATTGGGTGCACCAACCCAATAAAGAATCCATTTTAGAACTTGGCAATGGTTCATAATGACCCAGTCCATCTCAATCCAATGATTATGATTGGCCGGACTATTTAAATCAAAATGGAATTCAAATTCTTTGCTAATTCGGGTTTCAATTCATTTTAAAAGAAGAAAAATATTTTTTTGAAGAAGAATATTTTCCACAAAAATATTTTCTAAAAGAAAATACTTTTCCAAATGAAAAGAAAATGAAGGAAAAATGATTTACAAAAGATCTATTTTTGCATGAAAATTTTTTGAAATATGTTTTTACAAATAATATATTTTTTGCATGGACCTAGGAAAATTATCAAAATATGTTTTTCTAAAAGAAAATGATTGCAAAAACTAATCAGATATGTGAAAATTTTTATATAATAAAAATATTATTTAATAATAATTTTAAGAGTGCAATAAAATTGTTTTCCTTCTGAATAATCATTGCATGAATGAATTTTTTTAATGGATTGGTGCACAGAATTAAATACATTCTTAGGATTCATTAAAATATTATCAAGGGGGTACCACTGAAATTGGTAATCCACCTTTGATGGGGTTACAAGGTTATCATTGCACCTAAGCTCAATCGTTCATTGTTTTGCTAGGGCCACTAGTCCGGTAAGTTAGAACGAATGTCAACACCAAGTGAATCGTCAGAAATGACCCCAAAATCTTTCAAAATTATACTATCGTTCCCTGAAGATCACAACACCTTAGTCCTGCTGGTTATAAGCAATGTCTCAATCCACAGTCCTAATCAAGCCCGTTGTGGATACTCGTCTTGAGTTTTCATGAGTCATTTGAGTTAGATTGATTCCAATTTTCTCTTATCAATTTATCAATGTCATGTTTTCTTTAGATCGGGTCTACTCTTTTTTTGTTGAGTCGAGTTAGTTTGTCAAGTTTACAATGGTGTTTGTCGTACTATTTGTATAAAGAAAATTTTTTAACACTTCGAGCGCATTAACAAATTAACTACTAATCTGGCTTCAAGGATAAATTTCTCTCATGAACAAGAAGGTAAGAGTCGGACTCAACTTTTAATTAAGAAAGCAAAGGTCATTGACCTCGGAACAAAAAATAATTCCTCGAGAAATTCAGATAGAAATCATCCTATCCCTAGAGGAACATGAGGGAATAATGAATTTTCTCAGAAATTTCAAAAGACCTGTTCGCATGATCCGATGAGGATATGTTAGGTACAAGCTTGGGTGTTATCTGACATGGAATAGATACTCACTTGATAGAATGGAAATACCAATGAGATCAAAGAAGATGTTACAAAAGATGCCAATATTATCCTCATTGCATCTCAAGTTGCGAAGTTCATCAATGCAAAGTCGAGAATTACTCTATGTTCAAAGTTCAAGATTCAGCATTACAAATCATGTCTTTACATTTTTAGACTAATGAAGAGGTTGAAGCAGCCAACAAAAAAAAACTTAAGACAATCATTAGGAAAATGTGTCAATTGCATCAGGATTGATTATAGAAGTTCTCATTCATGCTATGGGCATATCACATTTCAATTTGATCTTCCATTAAGGCCACTCCCTATCCCTAGTGTATGGTATGAAAGCAGTCTTGCTAGTTGTATTAGAAATTCCGTCTCTCAGGATTTTGATGGAAAGTTAGTTGTTTGAAGTAGATTTGGTTCGTCAACGATATGAAGAATTAAATTTTATCAAAGAAAAACGACTTAGAGCTCTGTATCACGTACAGGCTTATCAAAAAAGACTCGATCATGCATTTGTCAAAAAGATCAAAGCTTGTCATTTGCAAATCGGGGGTTTAGTACTCAAAGAGAATCGAGTACCTATCTTTGACCCTAGAAGGAAATTCAAATCAAATTGGGGTGGTTCTTTCATCATCAAAGAAATATTACCTGGAAAAGCTGTCAGACTTCAAGATTATGATTGAATTAAACTACCAGAATCAATAAACCTTGACCAGATCAAGTGGTACTACATTTAAGAAGACTATTTTCGATTGAATCAATTTCCTGTTACCCAGTTCAATATCTCCTTTCTCAATCCCTTTGCAGCCTTTTTCAATCGAACCTAGGCAACCAAAACGTAGTTCAAATTTTTTCGTTCTCAACCTGATCACCCAACCTAGGAAAGGAAAAAATTTGAACTCGTTTTGGTCTGCTCCCAAAATTCTGAGGGTACGTAGGCAACATGAGAAGTTCCTTCAGGCCCGACCACATCAAAATGAAAAATAGATTCCCCCACAAAGAAAAAAATTCAAAAAGAAAAAAAATATCTTTAAAATGGGGAAGAAAATTCAAAGAAAAAGTAAAAGAATTGCCACACAAGGGGCATTTGGGTTTTTGAGCCTCCAAATTTCTTTCTTTTCATACCCAGTCCTAAGCCTACCCATAAAAGTCCTCTTAAGTACCGTGTAAAAAGTCAAGGAAGATAAAAAAACATGATCAGACAGTAATTCCAGAAGTTCAGAAGGGAAGAAAAAAAAAGAAAAAAAAGCCTGCTAGGTTGAACCAAAAAAGGGTGATTTGGGAAAAAATTAAGGCAAACTCACAAAGTTGAAAATATGAAAGGACGACTTTGGCAACAATCAGAGCAAAGAAAAAATAAAAGAAAGCTCGCTAGATCGAAACCTGAAAAGACGATCTAGGCAAAAGTTAGAGCATGCTCGCTAGTTTGAAAACCTAAAAGGACAATCTAGGAAAAAGTTAGAGCAACAAAAAAAATCTTCGTTGAGTTGAAAAGTTAAAAGGCAGTCCGAGCAGAAACATCAGAAGTCCGAATGACCAAGTTTCAGTACCCAACTTAAACCAAGCAACGACTCAGAAGTCACGAGCATCATCTACGTTTGATCTAAAAATTTTCTACTTCCTTAAGTAAACCAAGAAGGAAAATGGTGGATTCTATGATGAATCTCGAAAGGAAATATTTTGTCTCTTGAGCCTAATTCAATATCTTCAATATAAAAAGTCAAAATTAAAAGTTAAATCTTTATAATGCTTGTGGTAATCAAATATTTCACACCTTCGTAATAATGAGCACTTCTCTTTTTTTATAGTGTGTAATTTTTCCCTTTACACTAGGGGCATTTTTTTATAGTATTTTCTATCAAATTAAGGACATTTTTTCCTCGAGCTTGATCAATGTTAATCCCAAAGGATAATGGGAATCCCGAATATAAAGTTTTCCTCTTGATAGTAATATTTTTGAAAATCCCTGAGGTTCAAAGGAAGTTAAAAATTCATAAAAATTTTTAAAGACTTTGAGGTTCAAACAGAAACATTTCTGATCTCATATTTGATTTTGCCTAGAGATTAACTCATTACCCTTTTCACATAGAATAGAAGATAGGGCATTATTTCTTTCCTAGATTCATTGATTCCTTCCCAGATTTATTCATTCGTTTCCAGATTCATCCATTTTTTTTCAAATTTATTCATTATTTCTCAAATTCATCCATTCTTTCATAGATTTATTCATTCTTTCTCAGATACCGTCGAGAGTTTTCTCAGATTTTACTTAGATACTACCGAGGGTTTTCTCGGATTTTGCTTAGATATTGCCAAGGGTTTTCTCAGATTTTGCACAGATGCCACCGAGGATTTTCTCAGATTTTGCTCAGATGCCGTCGAGAGTTTTCTCAGATTTTGCTCAATTTTGCTCAGATACCGCTGAACATTTCTCGGATTTTGCTCAGATGCCGCCGAGGGTAATATCAGATTTTGTTCAATTGCCGCCGAGGATTTCTCGGATTTTGCTCAGATACCGCCAAGGGTTATCTCAGATTTTACATAGATGCCGTTGAGGGTTATCTCCGATTTTGCTTAGTTGCCGTCGAGGGTTATCTCCGATTTTGCTCAGATACCTCCGAGGGTTATCTCAGATTTTGTTCAATTGCCGCCGAGGGTTTTCTCAAATTTTGCTCAGATGCCGCCGAGGGTTATCTCAGATTTTACTCAGTTTATACTCAAATTATGCTCAATTTTTACTTGAATTTGCTCAAATGCCGCCAAGTGTTATCTCGGATTTTGCTCAGTTTATACTAAAATTATGCTCAATTTTTACTTAGTTTTTGCTTAGACCACATGAGATTTATCTCAAATTTCAAATACACACGTATACATTTATTTCATTAGTCAAGGAGAATTTTCTAAAATTCAAGTATCTGACACTGCTAGTGAGAGCTCGCGTGTGGCGCCCCGCCAAACGTTAACACCAAACCTCATGTTAGATCTCGAGGTACAAGTTGACACTCCAAAATTTTTGCATGGTCTCCTCTGTTTATGTTAGCATTCTAAGACGTTCAACTTGTACCTGATAAACGACATACATTATTGTATATATACATAAAAATATAATACTAACGGAAGCCTATATACATCTAATAACGTATGAAATATTAGAGTATGGAAGAATAACCAGAATACAGGATTATACAAATATTCCTTACTCTAACAAAAGTTCTAACGCTTAGCACAAATCTATAACACTCTTGAAAAAATTGAGTATAATCCCAATACTCACCAGGTGACGGACTTTGGTTGTTTATCTGACCCACCAAATGATCTTCACTTGTTTTCTACACCTGCCTCGCCAAACTTAGGATCTGGAACTAAAAAAATGGAGAAGGAAATGGTAAGTAACAATGGTTACCCAGTAGGAAAGCAAACAGTTTCTACCAATAATCTCTCCTAACATGAACGAATAAACATACTGAATCATTTTAAAATACATAAAGTTTTACAGAAGAAACTATAATTAACTTGTACATATAACCAAGGATGAGCAACTAAACGTTTTAAAACTCACATTACATCGATCAACAGTACTCACTATAACATTCTTTTTTTTATATGCAAATCTAATTGATCAAATGAAAATATTAAACATGCACTTCATTTTATATATCAAAATAAGGCAACAGATACATAATACACAATGGTGGAATAGTGGAACTAGAGAGTTGCGATTCACGACTAGATCACTCCCAGTTGGGACATGATGTTTCATAATAAAGTAGTAGTTCCTGATTTTATGACTGGTCGCTGTTTACCACACTTGTGGGATCATTTATTCGACTCAGGCTGGTCGTTTGACGTGACCGTAAGCAATGGGTCTCTTTTCGATGTGTCAGAATGTTCGACAACTATATATTGTTAGTGATCACTGACTATTCATCTTCGTCTATGCCTATCAGGCGTGTATGTGATTTTCAAATATAACAACCATTCGTATACGATCACCTTTACATTACAAGTTCACTAGTAAAGATAGAGAAGAATAACCCAGATTCCAGTTGTGACTCCACTCTCATACGCGTCCCATACCACGTATGAGCTTAGTGGTCCCTACCATACATCCCAGGATAGTACACCACTTCGGATGATATGACGCACTATCTCTTCAGGCATTCACAGACTATTTAATAGTTCAAAAAATAGCTATATATATATATATATAATTTTCATTTTAAAATAAAAGAGAAATTAACAATACAAGATTGAGAATGGATATCCATTTTCCTACCATGCAAGTATGGCCACCTGGCCTAAACTAAATAACAGAACGAAAAAGTAAATAGCGCCTCGCGCTAATAGAAAATAAATAAACATGCAACTAGTAACATTATCCCTGGATATCCGTTTACCAACTTACACATAACACAACAATGTAAAATGCAAATATCACCCCTCGGGTGTGACTCTGACATTTTACCGTTTCATATCATTTTTCCCTTTATTTGATTTTTACACTTTTCAATCTCTCAAACGAAATATCCACTTTTTCATATTCATCAATTCAATATGAGTTCACTAAATATTAAATCATTTTTCAAACCTTAAAATTCATTTTTTTTTTCAATTAACTTGAAAAATTACAAAACTTTTATCAACATGGGATCCGATCAGTACACAGAACCCAATTGGCCAACATAAAATCCGATGAAATATCCTACGCATGTATAACTTGTTATAAAATACAATTAAACATATCAAATATGCAAGTTCTGCCGTGAATTTGAAATAACCAATTAAATTCTATATTTTTGGAAACTCACCACAAATTTTTAATAAAATCCTAAATGCAATTTTTACAATCTACGATCACTAATAGAAATTGAGAATTCCTTACAATCTATAGACGACAGAATTGAAGCACGTGCACAAAAATCGAGCCGATCGACATAGAAATTGAGACGGATCAGACTTTGAGATGGTTGATTTTTATATTTGACCCGATGGTTTCGAAGATCTCGACGCCGTCGTCCTTTCTCCCTTCTACGAAGGATGATGGTTAGATCACGAAATAGATGAAATCCTCGGTCAAAGTTTCGAAATCCTCGTATATAAATACAGTTGATTTTTGACAATACAGGATGAAAAAGAAAGTGAAATGGAAAGAGGTTGGGTGGGTTTTGTAGAGAACACGACTGCGGATGTTTCTCCCTTATACATCGGTCGACGACAACGAGTTGTTATCGTAAGTCTGAGGTTGAAGTTTAAAAAAAAATTTAAAAAATTTCGTTGGCTATTTTGAATAGGTTGGAGAAGACGAAGAAGAAGAAAATGAAAAATTTTATTTATATAAATTTTGGGACGAAATCGGTATTTCGCATATTATTTCGATCGATGATAACTTGACCATCCGGACTGCAAAATTTACAAATGAATACTCTATTTAATCTAATTTTTCATTTTGGATCTAATGATATGGTCAATTTCTACAAATTTTATCTTTAACAAAAATTTACATTTTTAACCTAAGGTGACTCCTAAAATTGACGTCATTTTCGTTTTTGACAATAATTCGACTTTCTATGCCCCAAAAATGACAAATAAATAATCCATGTTGAATAATTTTTCGTTACGAATCCAATGGTATAATCAAATCTAAATAATTCGTACTTTAGTAAAAAATCACTATTTTAGCCTGGTTCGACTCGGTAATCGAAGATTTTGAAACTTTTGTGTTCGGACTCGCATTTGAGCGTGCTTATAAGCTAAAGTATGTTTTTTGAACATTTTGAATCCAATGGTAAGGTCGAATTTCATTAAAAATGATCATAAATATCATAAAGTTTTACCCCTAAGTCTCACTTTCAAAATTTACTCAAAATTCCACTATTTATTTTTCCTCGAGATACAAATTGAAAACTCAGGATTTTACATTCTCCTCCCCTTAATAAAAATTTCGTCATCGAAATTAAAATCATACCTTATCGAGATTTATTACGATTCCACTAACAAGACATGTATAATAAACAACACCTATTTTCGATTACCATCTATTCTTTGTCCCAAGCCAATCTCCTTTATAACTCATAGACTTATGTCTCTCACATTTCGTCAACCCAACACATTCATTAATTAATCATTCTAATTCAATTTATAGTCCAACTAATTCATTATTTGTATAACACTAAGATAACAATCAATTCACCATGTATCACTTCCCCACCAATGTCTATCAATAACAATCCTTGCACATCTTCTCTATTATTTATCTCTACTTGTCTTACCAATTATACCGTTTATTATGTTTTACTCATAATTGCTATGAATATTACTCCTCAATACATAGTCTTACCGCAACACACCACTATCTTTATATTCGATTCAATATTATATTTTCTACTTATTGTGATATTTTCTCAAAATCTCTATCATAACCTTTATAATTTAAAATCTGGCTCGAGGGGATATATCCTACATCCCATCAACTCTAATTCGAGATATATATGTACTTCCCATTCTACCTTACATCAATCATCCTACCCTTCTTCTTTAAACACATCCAATAAATTATCTTACAAATTAACCACGTGTGAAGGGTCTGGCAAATACTTTTTCAACATGGACACGTGGAACACATTGAAGGCTTGCTCAAGTTGCGATGGTAGAATCATTTTACAAGACACACACTTTCTTACTCTACTCCCAAAATTACAACTTATACTAATTACTACTTAAATATCATTATAATATTGATTAAATCTTATTCATTTAACTTTATCTTACCCACATCACACATATTTTTACTTGTTACATAGTCACATCACTAGCCTTACAAATCGCACTCGTCTTCTCACACTTTACAACTATTATAACACCTATGTTTTGTAGATTCCTAAATGATCTTCTAAAAATCTCTGTGACGCACTGCCAAACGCTAACACAAATCCCAAGGCCACCTCGAGGCATTAGGTGGCGCCTCGAAATTTTGGCATAGTCTCCTCTGTTTATGTTAGCATTCAACGGAACACAAAACCTGATAATCTAAGTTATAACAAAACTTGTTTATAAAGACGTAGATACAGGAAAAATAACAGCAAAAGACTAATTATATCTAACATATAAATAGATCCGAGTGCGAAAGTTTAGCGATATACCTGATTACAAAAATCCAACCTCACTCTAATACAACCCTCAAACTCAACTTCAAAATATGTATACACCTGGACGAAACTGACTACATAAAAGGGTATGGCCCTAATGCTCAACGTGCAACAAATTCTGGTCGTCGATCTGACCAACCAGGTACTCCTCACTTATCGACTTTGTGCTTGCCTCCATAACCGCAAGTACTGAAGCTAAAAAATAGGAAGGAAAGTGTGAGTAACAATGGTTACCTAGTAGGTCCACAAACAATTCCTACTAATAACCTCACTTAACGTGATCGAATAATCATACTGTATCGTTTCAAAACATGTAAGTTTTACAATTGAAACTACGATTAACTGATATATACGACCTAGGATAAGCAACTAAACAGTTTAAAAGTTACACATAACATCAATCATTCATACTCATTATACATTTGTCCTTTTTTTTGTAAATACAATTGACAACATTGAAGTAATAGACATGCTTTACAGTTTATAATTCGAAATATAACAATAGATATATAATATAAGTGGTAGAGTAATGGAATTTGAGCGTTGGGATTCACGATTAGATCGGTCCCAGTCGGGACATGACGTTACTATGTAAATCTGTCTTTTAGTTCTTGATTTTGTGGCTGGTCGTGTCTACCACGCTTGCGAGACTATTTATCCAACTCAGGCTGGCCGTTTGACGTGACCGTAAGCAATGGGTCACTTTTCGATGTGTCAGAATGTTCGACTACTACTAGAGTGTTAGTGATCACTGACCAATCATCTTCGTCTATGCCTATCAGGCGTGCATGTGATTCCCAAAATAGCACTCCACTCGTGTACGACCACTTTTACAATACACGTTCACTGTTAAAGATAAGAAATGAATGAACCCGGATTCCAATTGTGACTCCACTCTAATACGCGTCCCATACCACGTATGAGCTTGGTGGTCCCTACCGCACATCCCAGGATAGTGCATCCCTTCGGATGATGTGACGCACTATCCTTTCAGGCATTCACAAACCCTTTAACAACTCACAAAATAACTACGTATATCTATGATTTTCCATTTAAAGCAAAAGGGAAATTAACAGATCAGGGTTGAGAATTGATATCCAGTTCCTACCATGCAACTGTGGTCACTCGGCCTAAAATAAATAACAGTATTCAGCGCACGCGCTAACATAATCGTAAATAAATATGCAACCCTTTCATTAATAACTTGGATATCCTTTCACCATACAACATACAATGTAAAATGCAGACATCACCCCTCGGGTGTGATTCTGACATTTTATCGTTCATCCCTTTCCCCATTCTTTCGGTACTTTCACTTTTCGTCTTCTTGAATCAAATCATTCATTTTCAATCTTTCAAAGTCATTTTTGAGTTTTCAATTGAAAATCATCAAGATTTCTTCAAAACGAGATCCTGTGATGCACGGTACCAAAGCTGGCCAAAATGGTAAAAACTGGTGAAAATTTTGACTAAGTGTTGGAAACTCAATTTTTCAAAGTTTTCGAAATTGAAACGGATTTTTGGAAATGAAAGCCTCAAGCACGAGTTTTGACATCATATAAATTTTATAGCCTAATTCAAAATAACGCAAAAGTTATTACATTTTGAAAATTTATCGAAAACGTCGAAATTTAAGTTTTGTTCTTGAAACCAAAATTTGGATTCTAATCCTTTGAGATTTGGATCTTGAAACCATCCCCATTGTTCCAAAATGGGGGGTAAAATGTTAATTTCATTAAAGAACTCAAAGTAAAAATTAAAGAGGACATTTACTTAAATATTTTTAATGAAACGAAGGGTGGGAAATCAAGTATAGGAAATGGGAGAGTCAAGGCAAAAATCAGAACTCAGTTCTGAAGAGAACTGTTTCTATCTGTGGATGGTCGGTGGCAGAACCATAGTTCTGTCGGTGGGTCCGACAGGATGCCTTCAGCAAATGTCGGTGGGACCGAAGCCTCCTACCGTCAGCATAAAATTTCACGTGATCTTTGGGTTCATCGGTGGCAGAACCCTAATTCTGTCGGCGGGACCGCCAGAATACCTTCGGTAGGTGCCGGTGGCACCAACCCTTCCCACCGACCGCACTGAATCATTACTTGAGGTTTGGGAGTTGCCACCTAGTTATTGTGGTCTAGGAACCAAACTGACTCTAACATGGATAAAAAGAACTAATCTACCACAAAAAATTTGAATTCGGGGATCATGTTACGGGGTTGGAAGGTGTTAGGCACCAACCCCGCCCGGCCAAAGCCGGTCTCTACTAACTTCCCAAATATATCACATTGCTAAAAACCTAGATAAAAATAAAAAAAATTACATACCTTTCCGATAGCAAGGATTTTGTTCCCTCAGATCTGACAAAAAGAGCTCCTTGTACTGTACTCCCTTGCTTCGTTCTGTCTCCGGATTTGACTTCAGATCTCCTAGATCAAGGTATCTCCTTGTTTTTGGATCTGAACTCTTCAAGTTTGTTGCGGATTTGAGGGTGTTTTTGGAGGGATTTTAGGTGTTTTCTAGACTAAAATTGAAGGAGGGATGTTAGGTAAGGAGTTGGCGCTCCAAAACCAAGGTTTATGGGAGGCTAGGGGGGCTTTTAGACCTACTTTTCTTAGGGTTTATGATTTGATACGAAAGTAGGGTGTGACCACCTCTATTTATAGAATTTTTTTAAGGTTGATTTAGATAGAGTTAGTGTTTAATTAGAGATCTTTTAATTAGAGTTGTGTTTTAGTTAAAATTGTTTTAGGTAGAATTGTGTTTTAATTAGAATTGTTTTAGGTAGAATTGTTTTTAAGTTAGAACTCTATTAGATAGAGTTATTATTTAATTAGAATTCTATTATGACTTTTGGTCTTATTTGATTGACTTTTAATGTTTTGACTTTAGTCTTAATTGATTGACTTTTAATATTTTGACTTCAGTCTTGCTTAATTGACTTTAATTTTGACTTTAGTCTCACTTGATTGACTTTAATACCTTGACTTCAGTCTTGCTTGATTTACTTTTAATTTTTGGAGAACCCCCCTCCATTATATCTTTCATTCTTTGGACCCCCAAATGGAGGGGTCCTTAAAGAAATATCCCACGAACCCTCAACAATTTTGCCTGAGAGTCCGATTAATCGATTTTTTAGGTTTAAAATTTTAAATTAATTTCATTAATGTTTTACTTTAATTATTTAATATTTTATTTATTAATTTCGAATTTTTTAATTATGAAAATTGTGAAATTACCGTTTTGCCCCCGGAGAGGACTTTTCACGTTTTAAGTCGGTTTTTAATGTTCTAGGATGTTTTAGAATCGATTTTTCGTAAGGAATTCAATGGAAATATTAGTTTTTATTATTTATGAAAATTTTTTGTGTGAAATGGTCGTGAACTTTGTGAGGGGCATTTTCGTAATTTTGTCAAATTCTGTTAAAATTGGTGAAATGATTTATTTGGTTCCGATTTGTTATTTTATGTGTTCGAGAGAGTTTTCTTAAGCGTAACGTAGGCTCTAGGGTTGTTTTAAGATTAGGGGTATTTTAGTAATTTGGTCAATTTTAGTGATTTTTATCGTAAAGCTTCTTTTTGATTTGCAAGATGATGATTTCTATGTTTCTGGGGTCGTATTTTCCTAGCGTATCGTGGTTTCTAAGTTTTTGTCAGTTCGAGATACCTCATCCGGATTTCTGAAACATATCTGGTAACAAAATAAAGCAATGGAATACACATCCATCATTGGGAATCATTGCGATCGGGTTGACGAGTTGATTAATCAGGCGGATGCAAAAATGGGGTGTCTACATATACCATTTAGAATAATTTTTCATTGCGGACCTAACGGTATCATCAAAACTTTTCGATTCTCGCTCTAAAGAAATTCCACTATTTTAGATCCCACTTAACGAGAAATTCGAGGATTTTATAACTTTTTCATTCGAACTCGAATTCGAACTTGCTTATAGGCTAATGTATATATTTCGATCCTTTTGAATATAATGGCGAAGTCGATTTTCCTTGAAATTAATCATAACAATATTCGAGTATTTTACTCTAAGTCTCTCCTTCGATACTTTCCGCCAAATCTCACTATTTAATTTTTTCGAGATATGAGTTGAAAATCCGGGGTGTTACATTCTCCCTCCCTTAATAAAAATTTCGTCTTCGAAATTTGAATCCTATCTTATCGAACTTTTTCGCCACCCCACTAACACAACATGTATAACCAACAACATCTATATGCGATAATCACTCATTCAAGTGTTCAAGCCCATTTCTTTTGTCCGCATGTCACATAGTTTTCATCAACCCAATATATCTATCCATTCATCACTCCAAATCATTCTCATGCCTCAACTAATTTATCATTTGTATAATCATAAAAAATACAATAAACTCACATCATATCAATTCCCCACCAATTTCTATCAATAATTCTTTCATACCTCCTCTATCATTTATCATTGTTTTCCTTACCAACTACATCGCCTATTATGCGTACTTGTACCTACAATGAAAATCACTCTTTAATACGTTGTTTTACTACAAACACCACTATTCTAACACTACTTCACAAATCACATCAAACCTTTATTCCCAATACACCAATATTTCTACATTCGACTCCATAGTCCAAGTTTTGCTTATCGTGATATCTCCTCGAGGCCTTTGTCATAATCTTCGTGATTTAAAAACCTTAATCATGAGGGTAACTCTTACATCAAACAAATTGTTTCACAATTAAATCACGCGTGAAGGGTCTGACAATACTTCTTGGCATAGCACGTAGAACACGCGATGAACCTACTTAAGATCTATTCGAGTACTTCAACGGTACCATAAGTCGTAAGTCACATGCTTTCTTTTCCTACTCCCAAAATCACAGTATTGCGTAGTTACTGTTTAAATATCATTGTAATATCAATTAATTCTTATTCGTGTAACTTTATATTTTTCCTAAATCATACATATTTCCACTTATCACCTAATACTGATAGTACCATGATTAGCCTTTACAACTCTCACAACTATCTCTCGTGAATTTCAATTCATAAGTAGTATCGTTGTCTTGCCTTGTTCATCTATTTTCTCACAATTCCCTTAAGTCACCATTAATACAACCTTATCACAACATTATTCTTTCTCGCATCTTATTTTGATCCATCTTGCTTTCAAAAGTACATTTTCTACCTAACTCTTCCCTACTATCATTTCAATCGTTTTAGTAACTTATAAAATCGTCAAATTCAACATGCTTCCCCATTCATAAATTCATTTCTTACCTGTCTTAATGAAGCGCATCTTTCACACATCAAGTTTTACCTTCAAAGACTCGTTCATTTTTGTCACACACCAAATTTTAGTTGTTAGATTGCACACTTCTATTCGGTAGATTCCTACATAATCTTTCCAAAAACCTCATTCTTCCTTCTCAAGGTATCATTCTAACCTCACTTTCTAACAATTACTTTTAGCCTTAATTCACACATACTTAACACCATATTATTATCTTGTTATGAAAACACTTACACCACAACACACATTTCTACTCATAATACTCCTTCCTACCTTACCTAATTGTGCCTATCTCATCAACATTCTTTGTCCCACAGTTCTCATCAACTTTTTTGGTAGTGGTGTAACTAGTTTTATTACTCGATCCGTCTCAATAAATCCCTAGCTCCCTCCAATAACTGTGCAAACCCTTAGTAACAATACATGATATAAAGGAAATCAATATTGCATAGGACTCTAATTTTTAACATCATAATAAAAAAACCATACCTTCTAAAATATTGTCGGAGACAGTTGGTTCCTCTTGGGTCACAATCCCTACCTGTGACTGTGATAGATGGCACTCTCTCCTAATGTGTCCCACTCGACCACACCCATAACATGTTAATGATTTTATTTTTATAGATTTCTGTGGAGTGGGCAATTGATAAACTGGAGCTTGTAATCTCTGGGTTTGTCTCGTTGGTACTCTTGGCCTCATTGTAATTCCAACAGCTCTATGACTTGGTGATGAGGAAACCCCACAACTCGGTGGTTGAGTAGCTCTATACTGTGCATACGCTGATCTAGTGGCAGTTGGCCTCGAATACATTGGCCTTTTGGCTGAGTCTGATCTGGAAGGATGAGAGGTCGGGAGTTGACTAATCTGTCCCTGGGATATCTGTAATTCCATCCTCTCTCGTTTTCCATCGCTAGTTCGATTCGTCTGCGATGGTATGAGCATGTTATCGCTCACGTTAAATTTCGATGGCCTGATTGTTCCTTGACTTGGCCCATCCAACATCTTTCTGAGCCACGCATCTTTAATTGGTTTCCGTCGACCCGAACATTGCACCCCTATGTGTCCCAACTTACCGCATTCATAACATGCTACTACTTTTTCCTTCGATTGATTTAACATCATATGATGTTATTTATTACAAAACTCCTCCATTTCTTGAATGGGTATTTCTATAGTCTCGCTACTTATGTATGGTTGTTTTTCCCGTGACCCTACTTGTTTCGTAATTGTCTGTCTCTAGTTGGATCCTAACTGCCCTTCTTCAAATAGGCTTGGAGGCGATGATTGTACTATCCTTATTTCTTCTCGTAGTCCTCCCTGTGCTGGGATATCTACTCTAGGGTCCTTTTGGGATTCATCCTTAAGATAGTGGTCGAGCTTTTCTTCTGTCTTCTCTAACATCTTTGTCAGTTGCCCCACCATAATCATTTGGGCCTCAAACATCTCTGATTGTCTCTTTTCCATGCGTGCTTGACTTTGGGATAATTCTGAGATTGCTCCTATCAACTGTTCTATCTTGGTGAGTTTACACAAGCAAGTTGATCTGATGAGATGCCAACTTGTTTCATGGTATAAATTGGTATGATGTTGACTGCAGAACCACAATCAAGAAAGATTCTTTGAACTTTTTTTTCCTTCTCATAACCTATGATGTTAAAATGCCTATTATGAGGTTGATACCTCAACTAGAGATCATCGTCAATGAAGGTAACCGTGTCCATGCACATACTGCCTTGTTGTAGATCTATGTTAAGTTGAACTTCCTATTTTGATTCAGCTAAGTTTGGCTTTGAAGCATGTTGAACTTTCTAGAATTCATTGGAGAAACCTAAGTCCACCTACAAATTTTTCATTTTTGAGGCGATATTGTCTTCATCAAGTCTCTAATCTCTATCACTGGATGTAGTAAGATGCTCCTCAGATTTATCATCACCTTTTAGTACTTCCACTTCCACTTGGTGATATGAAACCGTGCAGACTTCTTTCAAGAGCTTCTTGGGTAAGAATTTTATAAGAGTAACTGGCACATGGGGAGGTTGTTGAAGGACGACTTCAGAGTTTTCAGATGAAACTCTAAAAGTTATCTTTTTTATTGTCCTCTTTCAGTTTTTTAACTGTATTTAGTTTTGACTTTCTTCTCTTTCTCTTTGGATTTGGAGTTGGAGGAGTCGACATGTGCGTAAAGCTTCTTTTTCGACGAGTGATAATTATCCACCTTTTGTCACCAACTGAAGTGGATTATGAGAGCCTCGATTTTAAATTTGAATTTGAATGAAATTATTATCCTTGTTGAGGTGAAGTGGGAAATGTGATGATCTTACCTTGACTTAGCCATGCCCCAGTGCGAGATGGACCTTTTCAACGTTAGAACGTACGGACATGGATTGTGGTTGTTGAGATAAAACTTTTGTAATTTGGGAAGATGGAATATGTGTTGCATATGGATTTGACAAGGTATTGGACCAAAATATCCAAATGTGATAGAGGTCATGTTATAAGTGGTAACTTTTTCGACACAATCAAATTTAATATTTCCTTGACGTGTCAAAACCATGATTTTCTCTTTGAAGACGAAACACTTTTTCAATTGGTGACTAATCACTCTATGATAACGACAATACTTTGGATCATTGTCACGACCTACTTCCTTGAGTAGTTTGAGCATTAGAAGTTCAATGTGTTTCAATTTCAATAGCTCTTTGAACATGTCTGAGATGCTAATATTAGGAAAAGTGTACTCTTTCGCTTCAAACTCTTTCAGAATTTTCTAAGTTTTTCCTTTTTCTTGTATCTGTGATCTTGATAGGTTTGCTGGTGATGGTAAATAAAACTTCCTTAGTTTTGAAGAATTTGCCATCCTTCTTATCCTGCCTTTTAAGCTCACTTGGTTGTAGAGTCTAATGCACAGCAATACTCTTCTCCATGTTGTGGGCTCGAGTAACTAGCTCTTCGAAAGTATGTAGCTTAATTACTTTAAGGATGTAGAAGAGTTGTCAATGCATCCTTTGAATACACTTCTCGATAGTAGAAAACTGAGAGAGATGATCTATGTAGTTGAGGGAAAGATTTCTCCAACATTTGATGTACTTGATGACTAGTTCATCATTCCTTTGTTTGATGGCAACAAGCTCTAACATACTTACTATTCTTTTAATGCTGTAGAAGCAACTAATGAATACTATTTCAAGTTAATCCCAACTGTCTATTGAGTTGGGTTCCAAGTTGATGTACTAATTGAATGCATTGCTGCGACGAGAACATACAAAATGTTTTACCATGAAATTATCGATGTACATGCATTGTTGCAAGTTTTGATGAAGTGGGCAATGTGTTGTTTTGAATTGACGTTTCCCTCAACTTATTGGAATTTTGGTAGTTGATATTTTGTCAAAAGATGCATTTGTTCAATGTGTTGAGCGTAGGGTTTAGAGTAGACCAATGAGGACTCTGGCATGCCCTCATACTGAGTGTGAATGGTGTCAATGATAATCGTTTGTAGTTGTTGAATAGAAAATGAGGCAATAGATCCCTGTGGTAGGTTTCGTATAGCATGTCGTGGGCCAAAATAATCTCCTTGCTGCATTTTTTTTTTGTACGAAGCCATGTACGCTTCGGGAGTGAATCCTGGATGATACGAGGGTCCAGCACTTGATTTGTTCTCTTTGTCCTTCTACTTCAAATGACTGACATGGGTTGCAATTTGAATGCCTTTTTCTTACATTGTCTTTGCCAGCTTGTTGATGGTGTTTGCCATCTGGGCAACTTGTTCTTCTATCGTTAGCATTTCAGTTGTCATTATTACTCTAATAGAGGTGTGAGTTTGCAATGGGGAAGTAATGTATAAAGATCCGGACAAACCCTTGCTTGACTTTGACTTGGATCTAGAATCTGATGACTCGTCTTCCATAATGTTTGCCCACAATGTCTTCGTTGTGAATGCCATTTATGTGGCACGCTATTTGGAAAGAGTTGAAAGGGTGCAATTAGTTTGGAACAACTAGTTTTTGTCATTGTTCGTGTTATAGGATGATCATGACCAGTAAAATGCGTATATTCAAGGTTAGAGGAAAATATTTTCTTACTTTTCTCAACAGAAATAGATGCGATAGCATTAACGTTGCGTGATGCCATTGATGTTTTTTTATTTTTTTGTAGTTGACTGAAAGATGAGAGGTTGATATCATCCCATTGAGCATGCCAAAAATTTATCGATAATAAATTTTACAAATCTACCTCGAGATTCATGAAATAAGATCATAAATGATTTTATGTATTTAAATGAAAATGAGAGTACAAATCTTAGTATTTTTCTCTGATTATAGTTAAGTACAAAAGATGATGTATGTAGTTTTTCTTCTCTCTGGATTTCGCACTTTATTAGTTGAGAAAATTACTTGGATGATAGCTTTGTTTGTATTTGATCTTCTGTAGAGACTTTTATAGATTTTCTTCTCTCCTAACTTCTAACTTTATCAGTTGAGAAGGATTTCTTGACTTCTGGATTAGGACTTTAGGCTTTATCTTCTCTTTAATCGGAGTCCTGGTCTCTGGAAGAACTTCGTTTGTCTCTAGAGGAGGGTTTGAGAGCTTCTTCTGAGAAAAAGTGATCCAGATCCCCCCTAAATAAGGGAAGCTCTTGTATTTATAGACTTAAAGATAATTTAACTTTCCAATTATACCTGAACTTAAAAGCAAATTGATTGGTTTTTCTTCCCTTCATTTCTTTCAATTATTTTTATTTTAAAAATGACGAAATTCCTGACCGACCGTTGATCATGAGGCTAATATGGATTGAATTATGCAATTTTTTGGGATTTTTGACAAGCAATTATGCTTAGTTGGGCCCCAAACCCAATCTTTGGAAGTCTTATCCCAATCAGTGGGGCCCAATTTTGACACATGAATCCATTTCCAACTTTTTAAGGGCCTTACTTTGATTTACAAAGTTTGCAAGGGCCTCAAAATTTTGATGTCTACAACTCCATCTAAATCACATATGGTTTGTCTAATGTAATAAATTTTTTGAGCTTACATTTACTGTTTTGGATTGGACTACTCCCATCTTTGGTATCATTTGTCAAAATAAATATTTAAGTTCAGATTGATTCATTTTGTTTATCAATGTTGTATTTTCATATATTCTTTTTAAGGTTGTAGAATTTCTATACATTTATTTTCTAGTTAAGCAAGTAAGATTACTTTTATTATATAAAGATTTTGTTTTTGCTCACCGCGTGTCTCAAATGGTCGGCCGTCAACACCAAGTTCAGCTTATTTGAATGGAATTGTGAAACAAAACTTGGATGGATTTGTATCCTTCACTGGTTTCAAGCACACTTCGTGGTTCTACATTGACTATAGATGTAGGAAAGAAAATTACTACTATGTATGAAGTTTGGAATTTTCCATTGTAAATTATTTTTGGTTCAAGATTATATGATCCTAAACACAATTATAAGCAACTATTGAAATTTTTTGAATAGAGTGTTATAAAGTTTTATAATGTTTAAATTATAATATGACACAATTATAAGCAACTAGTGTTCTCTTATCTATAATTGGTATTTGATAAATAACATAAGAAATTGGGGTGCCAAATTCATTAAAAAACAGCATTCCCGGTGGTTATGAAACATCCACTAGATGTATCTTAAATAATATTAATTAATTAAAAAAATGACTTTAGGGGCTGTTATTAAACTGCCTGTAGTGGCATTTTATAAAATTTGAATATTGTATTTATTGGTGGTTTTATGACTGCCACAATAGTTTAAAAAAAAAAGCAGTTGGAACCATTTCTTTATGGGTGGCTTTTAAAGAACCGGAATAGGTAGAATATTAGTGGCGGATCTTAAAATTGTCTAAAAAATTGGCCCAAATAGAATTATTGACCTTGGAATTAATGGACGTTCTTTAAACTACCGGTATCCACTTCAATGGAGGTTATATACCCTTCACTGGCTGTTTAAAAACGCCCCAATTTTTGTGTTTTTTTTTTGTAGTGACTATAGAACCTCTTCTACCACAAGAAAAATAAGAGAAATGATTTGATAAAAGAAACTTAAATTTTACTAATAGTTTGACCTTTGAATAATATAAATTATATGTTTAATTTAGACCTTCAAACTTATAATAACTACACTTTGTACCATTAATGCATTTATTGAACATCGAAAAACTTATTTAAAATAGAGAAACTTTCTAAAAATGTCTGAACTCAAGCTAAATCGAAAGCGTTAAAATATAATATATTGAAGAAACTACCTCGTAACCTTACCCATCGACATCTCAGATTGATTCATGAAGTTAAGTACTTGCACTTTTAATCTTATGAGTCAACCTGTAGATCATGGTGACACCCCCACCTTCGAAGACATGATCTTCTCTTATTCACTTGTGCTGATGGAAAAGAGGTCGATGCCTGTCCTTTGGCTTGGGTGGGGGGAATAAAGGTATACTCGGTTGCTGTCTTGTTCTCTACCACAAACTGGGATCGCTCGCCAGCTAGGTTATATTGAAGCAATATTGTATGAGAATATATTACCCATTTTCATGGACAAGAGGTTGATCGACTTCTAGGTGGGTCCCTTTCTCTTTTGTCACGTGACTTCAAAATTTCGGTCTTGTTCTTCTCTTCCCTTGATTCACGATCAACATAGATCTTAATACTTTAATAAAAGAAGTTATGTGACAAGATTTGAGATATGAGATACTAGTTTTAACCCTCCTCCCTAGATGCATACAATCTAGATTTTTTTAATAAAAAATAGAAAACAAAACTCAAAATGTATATTTTGACACTCAAAATAGTTATTTTCATATTCTTTAACATGCCCAACCACGGTTTTAAAACTCGATTTTGCGTCTCGTCTCGTCCACGCTAGATATCGAGTTGTCTTGGATGAGTTTTCTAATACGTTTGAGATGCCTTGTTCAAAAATGATAAAAATGAATGTGGGGTTTTAAATATTGTCTGATACATTGACTTGTCTATCCATCTTGTCCATGCCTGATAACAAGATGACTTGGGTGATACATCTTGGTCTTGGACGAGTTTTGAAACCATGTGCCCAACAACTTTTCCTTGTTATCTTTGTTGAAATACTCGTCATAATTTTATCTTTTTTATAATTAATATTATAATAGTAATTTTGATATACTATTAATGTGGGCTATTAGCCTATTAACCCAGCTTCTCTAATCAAATTACATGGTTTTAAAGTTTTTTCATGATCGAGTCGCCTGAGCCAACTAACATTGTTATTGGGCAAGATGAGATGCAAAAATGGGATTTATTTTCTTGTTATTTTTCAATTTTATTATTTCCTTTTGTTTAGTTCAGGTAAAGTACCTAAGTTACTCTTAAAATTTTTTGGAAATTGAGATGACTCACACGAGTCATATCTGTTACGTAAAAGAGTCGAAACTCAAATGGGATTTACTATTATATAAGGAGCTAACTTATAGGATCCATCAAAACCCTAGCCTACATCTAACACCTTGGAGTCGAACCTTTGTTTGATTGAAAGGTTATTCCACTATTTTCAGTCTAGATGGGTTTGTTTTATTGAACCATTTCTTAATTCCTATACTTCCAATGAATCCCAACCCCGATTTAGCAGATCAAAAGTTCAAGTTAGGTTGAAAAAGTAAAACTTTGATCGTTAAAATATAATTTATATATCGATTTGATTTTTAATAATGCTTTTTTTATAGCTTTATCTAGAAATTTTGATCTATTGGAAACAAACAGTCTTAAATGGTCTTTTGGATCAATTCATGACCTTAGATACCAGTTTTAAATTTCTTTCCTTTCTTATTTACTCATCTCGGATTTAACTTATAGGATCCATCAACACCCTAGCCTACATCTAGATTTTTTTATTATTTTTACTCATTCCGGAGTGTGGGGCAGTTTATACTCATCTTGGAGCACTTATAATAGTTTAAAACTCATTTTGAAGCTCTTGGAAAATTATCATGACAAGTCGATGAATCAAATGAAATTCAAAAATGTGGTGTCTGCAATTGGTTATACCCAAGGTACTCAAATCTGATTAGTTTTTTCTATTTTTATATTATAAATAGTTGAAGGCTTCCCTTACTTTTAAAAATGACAAATATTATATAAAATTATCAAGTTTCCATTTAGTCTATGTATTCTACTTTAAAACATTCATCTAGAAGTTTAAATTACTTGTAAAGAAGATTAATTTTAGTTGTTTGAAAACTTAAAATAAAGTAAGGCTTTAAACACTTTCTACCCAGTGATAAAATCTTCAAAGCATTCAACTATTTACAAAAAAAATTATGCATATAAAAGATTAAAATTATCTTTTCAATTAATTTAAGAGTTCTTTTTTTAAATAAATATCCTAACTTTACAACAATGTTGTCATTTAATATAACTTGATGATATTTTGAATCAATATGCTCATGCCTCTCATCATAAAGTATATATAAGTGTATTTAAACCAATGTAGTAACATTAAATTTTAAAATGTGAAGTACTTTGCTTGTTTTGTTTTTTATTCCATAACTAATTTTATAACGTGCCACATGACTTACATAATTTAAGGAAATGGAAAGGCATGTATAATTTTGAAATTAATTAATATTTATTTACATCATTAATGTCACCCTTCTCTCAATATAATAGTAAGGAAGTTATACAACTTTATCGAGATAATGAGTTGGGATTGATGGATACATGCATGTACAAGAATTGTATGTACTTTCTTGTTTACATTATTACTTGAAAAAAAATGAGTTGTAGATGGTAAAACAAAAAGTTAGAATTTTACATCGTTGCCTTCCTTTATCCTATTCTGCTTATTTTAAGTTAATTGTTTGCAATTTAATTAAATTGGCTTATGTAACTGAATAGTTAAAGATGTTTTAGTTCAATATCATGCATAACAACATTTAATAGAGCTTATAGTAAAAGTTGGCCTTCTGATTTAACCCAAACCTATTGTGGAAATTTCAACATAACTTAGGTTCCATTATTGATGAATCTCAGAGCAATAACACTCATGTAGAGGGTAATAATTGCATGATTATCCAGATCGTACACGTGTCCACACCGATTAAATGGTATTATGTGTAACTCAGCATTCCCAACACAACCCAACAACAAGACAGACCAAGATAGAAGGCATCCAACCTGGCCAGTAGGGCAAGGTAGCATTAATGTAGACTTGATCTACTTAGTAGGGCATGCCTGATCTAGGAAGTTGCACGATCCTGACTTATGTATGTCAAGTTCGGAGATTTCATAGGAGGTTTCCCTGGAATCGTGGACCCAATCCCAAAGATCCCAATTCTGTTTAAGATCTAGGTAATCAGGGGATTCTTTGGGATCATATCCCGTTAGAGGAGAAAATCCTGATTCAAATGAAGGATCAATAATTAGATCAATTGATAGAGGTTAAAGGATCTTTTGGCTGATTGAGGAAGAACAAAGTTCTATAAGTTAATACAATGTGGAGAAGTTAAGAAAAATGAGCTCCCCAAGGAAAAAGCTCAGCAATAACAATTACAATGGGGGGAAGTTGAGTAAAATGAGCTCCCTTACTGTAAAACCCCGAATTTTTTATTTGTATCTCGAGGAAGAAAAAATAATGGAATTTTGAGAAAATCTTGAAAGTGGGACTTAAGGTAAAACTGTAGGATTTTGTTCTAGTCATTTTTAATGAAATCTGACCTCACCATTAGATTCAAAATGGTCAAAAAACATACTTTAGCCTGTAAGCACGTTCAAATACGAGTCAGAAGATAAAAATTACAAAATCCTCAATTATCGAGTCAGACCAGATAGAGTAACAATTTTTAAAATTCGATCACACCATTAGGTCATAGCAAAAAATTATAGAAAATGACCTATTTATTTGACATTTTTGGAGTACAAAAAGTTGAATTAAGGTCAACAACGAAAACGACGTCAATTTTAGGGTCCCATCGAGCCAAAAATGTAACTTTTTTTATAGAAATGGACCACACCATTAGATTCAGAATGAAAAATTATACAAAATAGAGTATTCACTCGTTTCTTTTGGAGCCCAGACAGTCAAGTTATCGTCGAACGAAACAATACGCAAAATATCGAAATTGTCCCAAAATTTTATATAAATAAATTTTTTAAATTTTTTACTATTCATCTTCATTTGAAACAAACTAAAACCAGTCAACGAATTTTTTTTTTTCAAATCTTCAAACTTAGATCCATTGCGAACGGGTAGTCGTTGACTTCCGCCGTAAAAGAGAAAAAAGTCCACAACCTCGATATCTACAAAACCCACACAACTTCTTTTTGTTTCATCTTCTCTTTCACCTCGTATCATCAAAACTCAGTCGTATATATATATGAGATTTTCGTAACTTCAGCCTCGAATTTTGCTTATTTCAGGGTCAAACCATCCTCTATCATAGAAGGAAGAAATGACAACATCATTGAGATCTTCGAAACCACCGAACTAAACTCAAAAATCAGCCACCTCGAAGTTTGTCCATATCGATTTTAGCACCAATCGTCTTGATTTATGCGTACGCACTTCGATCATCTTGCATAGAGATAGTAAGGACTCTCAATCTCTTTAGTAACCATAGATTTATGAAAATTGCATTTAGGATTTTATCATAAATTTGTTATATATTTCCAACATATAGAATTATTTTTCATTGTTTCAAATGCACGTTAGAACTTGCATATTTGATATGTTTAATTATATTTTATAACAAATTATACGTGGATAGGATATTTCATCGGGTTATTTCCGTCAGTTGGATCCTATGCACCGCTCGGACCTGTTTTGAGATAAGTTTTATATTTTTTCAATATTATTGATAAAAATAAATTTCATAGTTGAAAAAATAATTTAATATTCAATGAACTCATATTGAGTTGATGAATATCAGAAAGTGGATATTTTGTTTGAGAGATTAAAAACTGTAAAAAAAAATAAAAAAATGGAAAAGGATATAAAACGGTAAAATATCAGAGTTACACCCGAGGGGTGATTTCTGCATTTTACATTGTTGTGTTGTGTGTGGGTTGGTGAATGGATATCTAGGGATAATGTTACTGTTACATATTTATTTACTTTCTATTAGCGCGAGGCGCGGTTTACTTTTCTATTTTGTTATTTATTTTAGACTGGGTGGCCACAGTTGCATGGTAGGAAACTAGAAATCCATTCTCAACCTTGTATTGTTAATTTTTCTTTTATTTTCAAATGAAAATAATATATATATATATATATATATATATATATATATATATATATATGTAGTTATTTTGTGAGCCGTTAAAGAGTCTATGAATTCCTGAAGGGATAGTGCGTCATATCATCTGGAGTAGTGTACTATCTTGGGATGTACGATAGGGACTACCAAGCGCATGTGGTATGGGACGCGTATGAGAGTGGAGTCACAACTAGAATCCGGGTTTATTTCTTTCTATCTTTACCAGTGAACTTATAATGTAAAGGTGGTTGTATATGAAATCGCCTCGACCCGTTTTCCACCAAATTGCGAATTGGGGTCCAATTGATAAATGGGGGATTTTTAGGGAATAAGGAATCGTCCCCTAGTTTAGGTCTAGGAACCATAAATGACTCCGAAATGGATCGGATCGGTCCACAGATAAGAGAAATGGGTTAAAGGTCAGATTACGGGTTTCGAAAGGTGTTAGGCAGCGAACCCGTTCGATCGAGATGATCGGTCTCTATTACGATCCAAACTATCGTATGGTCAATGGATAGAGACTAAAGTCAAGACTATGGTCCAATCATCATTACCATCATCATCAAATTATATCGAATGTGCTAAACGAATCTCAAGGCCAATATTGTTCCAAATCTCACGTGATTTCTCGAATTACGCACAATAATAAAAATATTTGAAAAAGCCTTAATTTCCTTATCCTCCAAGGTCCACGTGGCAACATTTCAATTACAAATCCAAAAATATGAAGATTTTCCAAATCGACTAAAATAGGAATTTGTGAAAACTTTCTAAAATGGAAAATTGGGAATATGAAACTTCTAATTTGGGAATTTATGAAATTTCTAAACTAAAAATTAGAAATTTCCTAAATTGGGAGATTATAAAAATATGAGAAGGTACCAAATTGGAAACTTAGAAAAATAATCTTCTTGAAATAGAAATTTCAAATATGAGAGTCCCAAATTAGAAATTTGTTAAAGGATTTTCCAAATCAGAGAATTATCATTATTGAGTTTCCCAAATTAGAAATTTACAAACATTAATTTTCCAAAAATAGAAAATCATGATTTTAGAAAAATCACCAAATCAATGAAAAACCCATAAATCCCCAAAATTAGCAAATTGTGAATTTTCAAGAATCTATTTTTGTCACGTGAATTCTTCATATTTCGCAAAATCCTATGTCCACAAGATCAATGAGTCAACTCAAATCCTTTTGTATAAACAAAATCCGACTTTAAACCTCCAATGAAATCAGTGAATTAACTCAAATCCTTTTGTATACACAAAATCCGGCTTTAAACCCCAATGCACACCCCAAATCTGTGAGTTAACTCGACTCGTTTTATTAAAAAAATTGATTTTGAAATTCCAATGTACATAGAAATTAGTGAGTTAACCCACGTGGCAACTTTATTAAAAATCAATTTTGAAATTCTAATGCACATGCAAATCAGTGGGTTGACTCATGTGACAACTTTATTAAACAAAATGATTTTTGAAACTCCCAGACATGCACAAATCAGTGAGTGACTCATGTGGCAACTTTATTAAAAATCTTAACGCCACATTCGATGCCTCCCCCTAAACAGCGAGTTGACTCAATTGTCCCTTTGATGAAAAATCCAATTTTGAATTTTGTCTATGCACAAGAGGCAAATCGATTTACATGTCAATTCAATTAACAAAATATTTCAAAACTTTATGCACACAAAATAAAACAGCAAGTTGACTCATGCCACAATTTTATTAAAAAATCGATTTCAAATATCTTATGTGTACCAAAAAAAATAGCGAGTCAACTATATCTAGATTAACGAATCAATCCAATAGTGTCAAACCAATGAGTCCACTTGATAATATCAAAACCAATGAGCCGGTTCACTTACTTGATATGTAAGAATTAATTCAATTAATCCATTAACATAAAAATTGGCAAATTAATCCACCAATCTCCTTTCCGAATTGATTTGAGTTTTAATTTGTAATTCCATTCATTCAAACAATAAATGTGTGATTCACCATATATCAAATTATGTTAGAAAGGAGATTGGTAAATCATCGAATCGAGATCACAATCCAATGGACACAATCATCTACATATATCGCAAACCCATTAAATAACATAGAAATTAGCTAATGAACCTCACCTTGTCTATAGTGAATTAGGCACCATTATTAAGATAAAACAAAGTGCAAAAGTGGTCTCCTAACTGTAGTGGTTGTCGTGATTTCCTTCAGAATATATAAACAATCCGAGATAAGTAGTGGGGATGTCATAATGAAGCGAAAAGATCAGTGGTTGCTGTACGTTAATGGAGAGGATGATGGGGCTGCTATATGTGATGAGTGAGGGCAATTCTATAGGCTGAAATATTTAGTGAATGGTGCTGAAAAACGTGGTGAAGGATGGCTGTTTTACAGGCTGAAATATTGAGTGAATGTTGCTGAAAAATGTGGTGAATGATGGCTGTTTTACAGGCTGAAATATTGAGTGAATGTTGCTGAAAAACGTGGTGAAGGATGGCTGTTTTACAGGCTGAAATATTGAGTGAATGATATGATCCCTCTTGAATGATATGAACCCTCTTGAAGATCTCTTGATGATCTCTTCTAGGAACCCTTGAATTCGATGTCTTCAAAACGTGTTAGATCACTTGGGAACAAAAGATGTTGATCGGATTAGAACCTTAACGAAACTAAGTCCCTAAGACCCCAACCTTGAGACGCCACAAAGGATGATCACTCCTTTGATAAGTCGAAGATTCATGCCCTCCTTCAAGAACTCATAAAGAACTCATAAGGATCTCATAAAGAACTCAAACTAGAACACATGAAACAAAACAAAGTTCTTGAAGAAACTTCAATTCTCATAAAAAGTAAATTGTCAATTGTATTTCAATTACAAAATGTAACGCCCCGCCAAACACTAACACAAATCCCAAGGCCAAATCCCAAGGTACTAGGTGGCACCTTGAAATTTGGGCATGGCTCTCTCTGTTCATGTTAATGTTCCACGGAACTCAAAAACATCGCAATCTAATATACCATAAATTCTGATCATATATAAAGACAACACGAAAATAACAGTGGAAGACTGAAAATATCTAATACATGAGTATATCAGAGTGCAGAAGTTTAACAATATACAAGATTTCCAAAATACTCTTACTCTAATACAAACCTAACACTCACTCCAAAATCTACGTGCATCTTGGACCAAACTGACATCACTAAGGGGTATAGCCCCTAGTGCTCACTAAGCAATAGACTCTGATCGTCGATCTGACTGACCTGATACTCCTCACGTAACGACTCTGCGCCTGTCTCGGGAACTGCAAGTACTGAAACTAAAAAAAAATAGGAAGGAAAGGGTGAGTAACGTTGGTTACCCAATAAGTTCACAACCAATTCCTACTAATAACCTCCCCTAAACATGGTCGAGTAAGCATGCTGAACAGTTTAACATATGCAAGGTTTTACAAGAGAAAATACGATTAACTAGTACATATAGCCAGGGATGAGCAACTAAACAGTTTTAAAGATTCACATGGCATCAATCATCAGTACTCCTTATACATTTTCATTTGTTATCTAACTATGATTCATCACATTGAAATAACAATCATGCTTTGCAATCTATAATTTAAAATATAACAACAGATACATAATACAATTGGTAGAGTATTGGAATTAAAGAGTTGGGATTCACGACTGGATCGCTCCCAGTCGGGATATGATATTCCTCAATAACATCGTAGTTCCTGATTTTGTAGTTGGTCGTTGTTTACCACGCTTGCGAGATCATTTATCCAGCTCAGGCTGGCCGTTTGACGTGACTGTAAGCAATGGGTCTCTTTTCGAGGTGTCAGAACGTTCGACTACTTGTAGATTGTTAGTGATCACTGACCAATCATCTTCGTCTATGCCTATCAGGCGTGCATGTGATTCGCAAAATAAATACTCCATTCGGATACGACCACCTTTACAATACACGTTCACTGGTAAAGATAAGAAAGGAATGAACCCGGATTCCAGTTGTGACTCCACTCTCATACGCGTCCCATACCACGTATGAGCTTGGTGGTCCCTACCGTACATCCCAGGATAGTACATCCCTCCGGATGATGTGACGTACTATCCCTTCAGGCATTCACAGACCCTTTAACAGCTCACAAAATAGCTACATATATATATTGGTTTTCATTTAAAACAAAAGAGAAATTAACAGAACAGGGTTGAGAATGGATATCCAGTTCCTACCATGCAACTATGGCCACCTGGCCTAAAATAAACAACAATACTCGGAGCCTCTGCGCCAACATAAATTTAAATAAACATGCAACCCTTTCATTAATAACTTGGATATCCTTTCACCAACCTACATACAACATACAACGTAAAATGCAGACATCACCCCTCGGTATTATTCTAACATTTTACCAATTCATCCCATTCCCATTCTACCGTGTTTTACTTCTCAACTTTTCGAACAAAGTATTTCTTTTTCAAGCTTGTAAAATCACTTTTATCATTCAATCGAAAACTATCCAATTTTTGTTAAAATAGGGTCCCAATAAGTATGCGAAGGCAAATTGCCCAAAACTGGGAAAAATCGATGAAAATTTGGCTAAGTGTCTAAAACTCGATTTTTCAAAGTTGTCGAAATTGAAAACGGGTTTTTATAAATGAAGGCCCTCGATAATATAAGAAGATCCATGTAATTTTGTAACATAATTCAAAGAAATGCAAAAGATATCACACGAATACTTAAAACATTCCCGTCGTGATGAAAATTTGTTTATTTTTTTCCCGCTTCGTTTGAAGGAGTTATAGGGGCCATAAGTAGTCGATTTGGCATGTTAAAAGCATGAGGAATCCAAAAACAATATCAGAAAAAAAAATTTGGACACTTTTTAATTTTCACAGTGGCTCACGGTAGCACCGTGCCTGGAGCACGGCGGCTCACGGTGGCACCGTGACTATTCACCGTGGAACCGACAGAAACTTCATTTTTGCAAATTTTCTGATTTTTCTTCTTCGTTTCTTCGATTTTTTCACTCCTTTTTTATTCTACTAAGCCACCCACGAATTAAACATTTAAACTACGATAAAACACATCAAACACAACTATTTCTAGCATGAATTTGAAGTAAATTAAGCGACATTCTATAAATTTAAAACATACAAAAGTTTCGAAAGAACCCTAAATGCAATTTTCTAAAATCTATGGTTATTAATAAGAATCGAGAGTCCCTTACTTGGTTGTGGTTATTGGACATGATAAGCTAGCTTGGAAATGAAGGAGTGGCGGTCCTGAATATCGAATTTGGTGGACTTGAATGCCAAACGAATCGGTTTGGTTGCAAGGAAGCGTTCTTCCCCTTTCTAACGACAAACAACGACTCTCCTACGATTTGGATGAGGTTCCAAGTGGTTATAAACAAATCCACTTGCTGATTTTTGTGGGAGACCAAGAGAACGAAAAGAAAATGGAGGTTACATGGGATGAGCACGTGGAGCTCGACAACGCCGACGACTTTGCCTTCTTCGTCGAGGTTCAACTCGGACTCGCTTGCGATAGATCTTGATGGGAAGGGTTGAAACCCTAGGTTTGGAGAATGGGCTGATCTTTTGTGAGTTGGAGAGGAGTAAATGAATAAAAGAATAAGTTGGTTCTTTTTATAATAAAAGCTGAAGGCATTTTTGTATTTTTCCTTCGTTTACATTGTCGACAAAATCTTGACCTTTCAAACTCAGAAATTGGCACATGAGTACTCCATTTCGAATAACTTTTCGTTGCGGACCTAACGGTGAAGTCAAATTGCTCTGATTCTCGCTCTAACAAAATTTTACTATTTTGGGTCCCACTTAACGCGAAATTCGAGGATTTTATAACTTTTTCATCAGAACTCGAATTCGAACTTGCTTATAGGCTAAAGTATATATTTAGACCTCTTTGAATCCAATGGTGGAGTTGGTTTTTGTTAAAAATGATCGAAATAATATCCGAGTGTTTTACTCTAATTTCTTCATTCGTTATTTTTTCTCAAAATATCACCCTTTGACTTCTTCGAGATACGAGTTGAAAATCCGGGCTGTTACACAAAATGAGATGCCCTTTTATAGACAAATTAGATCAAGATTAATTCTAATTAGTCTTTGGAAAAATAAAGAAAGTCTAATTAGTCCTTAGGAAATGAAGAATTCAAAACTAAGGACAATTAGAACATAAAAATTCCCAATTAACCCTTGCATTCAAATTGATCTTCCAAATTGATCTCTTGCATAAAAAGATAGTTGACCATCCTTGATGAAACTTTGATATCTTCGAAGTTAGTCTTAGAATCTTCTAGAATTGCCTCTTTGTATTGAACTTCCACAATGAAGCCTTGCAATACCTCTTCCATCCTCTTTGTCCTTGTCCTAGTCATCAGACTACCAATTCCTTGCAATGGTTCTTGAGAAGACTTGGAAACAGCAACTCGATCTCTATTATTCTCCCCCTCTTCAAAAAGATTCGTCCTCGAATCACCTACATTAAACAAGGATAAATCAGCAACATTAAAAGTTGCATTAACATTATCATAATCACTTGGCAAATCGAGTTTGTAGGCGTTAGCATTGATCCGTTCCAAGACTTGAAATGGACCATCTCCTCGAGGCTGCAATTTTGATTTTCTTTGGGTAAGAAACTGCTCCTTAAGTAAGTGCACCCAAACCCAATCTCCAGGGTGGAAAATAACTTTCAAGCGGCCCTTATTGGCTTGCTTAGCATATTGCTCATTCTTCCTGTCAATGTTGGCTCGAACTTTGGCATATAAATCTTTCACAAAATCTGTTTTTTTCTTACCATCAAGATTAGCATGTTCATTAGTAGGCAAAGTAAAATATTCACAGGCGTTAAAGGATTAAAACCATAAACAATCTCAAATGGAGAAAATGAAATAGTTGAATGAATAGTCCTATTATATGCGAACTCAATATGTGGTAAACACTTCTCCCATTGTTTTAAAATTTTTTGAATGATAGCACGCAACAAGGTAGTGAGTATCCTATTAACTACTTCAGTTTGGCCATCCGTTTGAGGATGTGCAATAGTAGAAAATAGAAGTTTAGTTCTTAATTTACTCTATAAAGTATGCCAAAAATAACTAAGGAACTTAACATCTCTGTTACTAACAATTGACTTAGGTAGCCCATGCAATCGAACTACCTCTTTGAAAAATAAATCAGCAATATGTGTTGCGTCATTGGTTTTAGTACATGCAATAAAATGGGCCATCTTACTAAACCTATCAACAACAACAAATATACTATCTTTACCATTTTGAGTCATTGGCAATCCTAAAATAAAATCCATAGAAATATCAGTCCAAGGCTGATTAAGTACAGGCAAAGGGGTATACAAGCCATGCGGTCGAATTTTAGACTTTGCTTGCCTACATGTAATGCACTTGTCACAAATAGATTGAACATCATGCTTTATATAGGGCCAATAAAAATGCTCACGTAAGATATCTAAAGTTTTTAGGACACCAAAGTGACCCATTAAACCTCCCCCATGACTTTCACTTACAAGTAACTCATGAACAGAATAATTAGGCACGCACAATTTATCTTTCTTGAAAAGAAATCCTTCATGCCTATAAAAGTCACCAAACGCACACTTAGAACATGCATTCCATACTTGGCTGAAATCAGAATCATTGGCATACAAATCTTTAATCAATTCAAAATCAAGTAGTTTAGTTTGCAATGAAGTAAGTAATACGTACCTTCTTGATAATGCATCGGGCACAACATTTTCTTTCCCACGTTTATATTTAATTACATAAGGAAATGTTTCTATAAACTCCAACCATTTAGCATGTCTTTTATTAAGCTTACCTTGGGTCTTCAGGAATTTCAAGCTCTCATGATCAGAATGAATGATAAATTCCCTCAGCCATAAATAATGTTGCCATGTTCGAAGAGTTCTCACTAATGCATAAAGTTCTTTGTCATAAGTAGGATAATTCAAATCTGCCCTACTTAGCTTTTTACTAAAATGAGCTATTGGCTTAGAATCCTGCATCAAAATAGCTCCTACTCCAATCCCAGATGCATCACACTCTATTTCAAAAGCTTTATCAAAGTTAGGCAAACACAACAAAGGTGCATTAGTTAACTTATCTTTATAAGTTTGGAAAAACTGATCATGCACATTAATCCAATTAAAAATAACATTCTTTTTAACAAATTCATTCAAAGGTGCAGCAATAGAACTAAAATCCTTAACAAACCTTCGATAAAAACTTGCTAAACCATGGAAACTTCTTACCTCGTTCGCATTCTTAGGTGTAGGCCAATCCTTTATTGCCCTTACCTTTTCCTCATCAACACTAATTCCCTGTGAACTAACAACAAATTCAAGAAACACAACAGATTCCATACAAAATGTGCATTTCTTAAGATTAACATATAATTGGTGTTCTCTTAACACACTAAACACAGTACATAAGTACTTCACATGGTCATCAACATTTTTGCTATAGACTAAAATATCATCAAAGTAAACTACCACAAATTTTCCCATGAAAGCACGTAAGACGTGGTTCATTAATCTCATGAATGTACTAGGTGCGTTAGTTAATTCGAAGGGCATTACTAATAATTCATACAACCCATATCTAGTTTTAAATGCAGTTTCCATTCATCTCCCTCTTTCATGCGAATTTGATAATACCCATTTTTTAAATTAATTTTAGAAAACAAGTGAAAGCCATGCAATTCATCAAACATATCATCTAACCTAGGGATAGGATGCCTATATTTTACCGTTATCTTATTAATAGCTCGACAATCTACACACATGCACCATGTTCCATCTTTCTTTGGTACTAAGAGAACAGGAACCGAACATGGGCTGAGACTTTTCCTTACAAATCCCTTCTGCAACAATTCATCCACTTGCCTCTATATCTCCTTTGTTTCCTCGGGCTTAGCTCTATAAGCAGGTCTATTTGGTATAGTAGAACTAGGTATGAAGTCTATTTGGTACTCAATTCCTCTTAAAGGAGGTAAATCATGTGAAATCTCCTCGAAAAAAAGATCATCAAATTCCTACAATAAAGACACAACAACACTAGGCAAAGATGAGTTAAGATCGTCAATGGAAAAATAAACATCTTTGTACATAATAACTAGAACTTGTGGCCTTGCTATCATTACACTTTTAACATCATATTTTTCAGCAAGTATACTCAGTATTTTATTCTTCTCTCCATGTTGTTCACTTTGCTTTCCTTTTTGCTCACACCTTTGTTTCTCTCTCATTTTGCACTCACTTGCTATCCTGACCTGGTCCTCATAAGCTTGCAAAAGTTTGAGAGGGGCCAATATAATTTTTCGATTGTTCATTACAAAAGAATAACGGTTTTTATACCCATCATGCGACACTCTCCTATCAAATTGTCATAGTCGACCAAGAAATATATGACCAGCATATATCGGTGTCACAGAAATTTGTGATGCCTGAAATGGACAAGTTCAGTGGGGTTATAATGGGTATGAATCTTTGTTGGGAAGTAAGGTCTACCCCCATTGTCCTCTAATTCGAATGTCACCCGAACCAAATCTTCGAAGAATTACTTCAATCTTGATGTATTTTCCAGCAATTTGGGGCTCTGATACCAAATGATATGATCCCTCTTGAATGATATGAACCTTCTTGAAGATCTCTTGATGATCTCTTCTAAGAACCCTTGAATTCGATGTCTTCAAAACGTGTTAGATCACTTAGGAACAAAAGATGTTGATCGGATTAGAACCTTAAGGAAACTAAGTCCCTAGAACCCCAACCTTGAGACGTCACAAAGGATGATCACTCCTTGGATAAGTCAAAGATTCATGCCCTCTTTCAAGAACTCGAACAAGAACTCATAAAGAACTCAAACTAGAACACATGAAACAAAACAAAGTTCTTGAAGAAACTTCAATTCTCATAATAAAGTTCCAACAAAGAAAAATAATGTTACTCCTTATGAACTTTGGTTAAAAAGGAAACCTAATCTCAATCATCTAAAAGTGTGGGAGTGTCTTGCCTATGTAAGAAAATCCAGTCCTAATAGACCAAAGTTAGGAGTTAGAACCTATAAGTGTATTTATTGGTTATTCTCAGAATAATCTAACTTATCATTTCTAGATCTGGAAACTGGTGATATTATTGAATCTATAGACATATAATTTTTGAGGATTTGAATAAGTCAAGTTCTCATGATCCAATTTCTACAAATTCTATTCCTAAATAGATTCATCAACCTATTCAAGATAATACTAGTGGTGACCCAGGTTCTGATCAACAAGATCCTAAACCTAGAAAATGTAAAAGACCTAGGGTTGAACGCACATTTGGACTTGACTTCCTGGTTTATCTTATTAAAGGAGATAAATATGAAGTCGATAATATTACTAGATTTATATTAAATGTAGAGAGAGATGAACTCTCTACATCTTCTAAGGCTATGAACTCTAGAGATTCATTATTTTGGAAATAAGCCATTAATGATGAGATGAATTCGATTATTTCTAATTAGACTTGGGTTCTATCAGATTTACTCCCAAGTACAAAACCTATAGGGTGTAAATGGAATTTTAAGAAAAAATTGAACGTAGATGGATCAATAAATAAGTTTAAAGTTAGATTAGTTGCTAAAGACTTTAAACAGAGATACGGGATTGACTATTTTGACACTTATGCTCCAGTAGCTCAGATATCTTCTATACGTCTCTTGCTTCCATTCATAAAATGGTTGTTCATCAAATGGATGTAAATATAACATTTCTAAATAGTGATTTAGAAGAAGAAATTTATATGGAGCAACCGGAAGGTTTTGTTAAATCTGGTAAAAAAAAAATTTGCAAATTAATTAAATCTCTTTATGATTTAAGGTAAGTTCCTCTTTAATGGCATGAGAAATTTGATAAAATAGTCTTATCTTATGATTTCAAAGTTAATGATGCTGACAAATGCATTTATTGCAAATTTAAAAATAATGCTAGTGTCATTATTTATCTCTATGTTGATGACATGTTAATCTTTGGAACTAACATTGAATGTGTGTAAGAAATCAAAAGGTTTCTATTTATTAATTTTGATATGAAAAATTTAGGGGAGGTTGACGTAATGCTAGAAATTAAAATCCTAAGAAAAAATAATGCAATGGTTTTGTCTTAATTTCATTATATTGAGATAATTCTAAAGAAATATGGTTATTTTGATCATAAACCAGCTCCTACCCATATAAATCCTAGTGTCAAGTTAATGAAGAGCACTAGTCATGCTAAAGCTCAACTAATATGTCGGTATTATTGGGAGTCTTATGTATGCTTTGTATTGCACAAGACCTAACATTGCACACATAGTAGGTGTGTTATGTCGTTTTACTAGTAATCAAAGAACCGAGTATTGGAATGCTGTATCTAGAGTTTTAAGGTACTCGAAAGGGACTTTAGACTATGGACTACATTATCAAGGATATCCAAATATACTTGAAGGGTACAGTGTTGCAAGTTGGAATAATGTCGAGTCAAATTCAAAGTCTACAACTAGCTGGATTTTTACGTTAGGTGGAACTGCTATTTTTTAGGCATCTAAGAAGCAAACTTGTATTTCAGACTCTACCATGATATCAAAAATGATAACATTGGCAGATTTATGTAAAATGGTAGAGTAGCTTAGAAATCTATTAATGGATATACCATTATGGAAGAAGCCCACTCCAGCTATAACGATCAATTGTGATAGCCAGGCAACATTGTACAAAGTTAAAAGTAAAACGTACAATGAAAAATCAAGGCACATAAGCCTTAGACACAATTTTGTGAGACAATTACTCAAAAGTGGATTAATTACAGTCGACTATGTGGAATCCAATAAAAATTTAGCGGATCCTTTAACTAAAGGACTTCCAAGAAATATGATATCTAAAACTTCTAAAGGAATGGGATTAAGGTCTATAAAATAAATCAATCACCCTTGATGGAAACCCAACTTTTGTCTTGAAATAGATAGACAAGGTTCAATGGGTACAAATAAGTCAAATAAATGGTTTAGCAAGACACTAGAACTAATTTACCCCATTTTTTAAATCTTGTGTTGGTTTCTACAAGATAAAGGATGGATGCATATCCTTAATGAGTTCTAAAATTTTAATTAGTGACTCGTAGAATCACTTCAAGTGAACTTACCTATAAGAGTGAGGAAATCAGGCCGTTTCCTGTGAAAGCTAGACCGTTTCTAAAAAGCATTCATAAAAATAGGATATAATGCATGGTCATTAATGTGCAAAGCAAATAGAACACTCAACCTCATGGAGAAAAATATGTGTGAAGAGTCTGGCTCGTCTCTAAGGGTCCTTGGTTCAAGATACATTCACCATAACACCTTCAAAAAACTCTAGTTATTTACACTAAGTGAAGGTTCAAATCCAAAAGATATATCTCATTTATGTATTAGTCTCTACGATGATGCCAATTTTTGTAAACTGATATATTTGTTTAATCGTTCTTTAGTTGTAAGAACTACGAAAGCTTGATCCCTATTTGGTTACGTAGACAGCCACTTTAATGTGCTGTTGTTTTTTATATATATATTTCAATTATTTATATTTTGAAATAGTGGGGGATTTATTGAATATTTTCAAAATAAAATAAATTTTTTGTGGTTTATTGGTTTGTTTTTTCTTAAGTTAGATTTTGAGATTTTTATGTTTATAAGATTTAGTCTCACATTGCTCACAAATAAGAAAGTGGTGTAGCTTATAAGTAATAGTCAACATAGTTAGTTGTATTTGTATCACACTTTTAAGATTTTAATCAAGTGCTTCGAGGTGGTGCGCAGCACCATCCGCGCATGCGTACATGCGACGTACAAAAGGGAGATTGGGCATTTAGGACGCATTGGGTGCTTTGAGGCGCACTTTACACTACGCACGTACGCATCGCCATGAAGAGTTGGGAAGCCTTAAAATTTTCGAGATACAAAACCATCCAACGCTTGTGGTTGATTCGTCACGTATGATGGATCGGGTGCGATCAGCACTGCATGATCAAGTTAGTATCTGATCGGATACGATGGGTCGAAATAATACTTTATCGAGAATGATCCGATGTATTGGATCAAGATTATAATCGATCAGAATTGATTAAGTGTGTTGGTTCATGATTAGTATTTGATTAGGGATGATTGAATCTATTAAATCAAATTGCAACTGATCGGACACGATCAGAGCCACTAGATCAAAAAGATTCAACTAAAAGGTGTTGGTTAAAAGGCATGAGACACATACCTTCCATAGGATGCAATCTAGATCGTTAGATCTCAGATCAGACACTATCTAATAACTATTAAACCAAGAGACATTAAAGCATGACTTTTGGTCAACAAACACAAAAATGACTATAAAAAGCCAACCAGAATTTAGATTTTTTTATTGAAAAATTATGTATTCTCCTCTATCTAAGCTTAAGATCTAGGCATCATCAGTTTCTTATTTTTTCGAGTGTTCTAAAATAAATTGGATCGTACATAATCTGATTTAGTAAATTGAGTGTAAGGCTTCTTTGTATCCGGAAGGCATTTGTTCATTGATCCCTTGTGTACTTTGGTTAAACCAATAGGGGAGAATATTTGTCTAAAAGAGATCAAATCAGATTCGAGCCTAGAAGTTATTTTCTTCCTTCATCAAATTACTCCCGTTATTTTCCAACACTTCTGTAATTAAAAGTTGCTGCCAATTGCTGTCAAAAGCAGTGTAATAAGTAAAAGTTGATGTCTTTTAACTACTAATACACTTCAAGGAAAAGAGGAAAAAGAGATGTGAAATAGAACTTTTTTACTTGGAAGAACCCTTTAATCATAGATGAAGAGATCAAAGAAATAAAGAGTTTGAGCTCTTTAATGGCAGATTCAATCGGAGATGACGCGAAGGTTTGAAAAGAAAGAGTTTGAAGAGGAAAGCTTTAACTCTTTAATGGTGGATTTGATTAGAGATGACAAGAGTGGAAACCATAAACAAACAAGACACAATGGAGAAAAATCTTCAAAAACACTGAGAAGATACCGAAAAGATTTGCTGCCATGTGATTTTTGTGGAACGTCATTCACTTATCAATGGTCGAGAAAATCGACCAAAATTTCTATATGAATAGACTGCCAAAAAGAGTTTTTACTCTAATCAAGCAACTGAGTTTGGAAACTAGGAATGTGTTCAACATGTTGGGGCTGTCACACAGCTTTTCGAAACACTATATTAGAACAATGGCATCATAAAAGCCCTAGAAAGCCATCAACAAAAAGGAAATCCTTTGTAGATGTATTCAATGCGATGATAATGAAGAAATCGTGCAACATCTCTTTATCATATGTTCATTACGACCCACTTCAATAATTATTTTTAAATTCCTTTAATGAAAAAAAATTGACACAACTAGAGTCAAGCATTGGAAGAAGGCTCAAGTGGAGAGATTTTTGTGTTGTCATCAATCTATAAATCAGTGTTATAATAAAGAAATTAGAATGCATTAACCTCTTTTCCTCTTAGAAAAGAAAAAGTAAAATAACATGCAATTTTCTTTTTTAGTATCAAAGTCAACATGATGGACTTTAAAATTATAATAGGCAGAAACTAATTATCTGATGACATTTTCTTTAGTTAATCCAAGGACTTCCATCAATTTCATCAGCTCCATCTTTTCATCTCCTCTAACTATAACCATCTGAGCTTCCTCAGTTTCTAACTTTTCGTCTCCTTCATCCTTTGAAAGACTATATAGGTTCAGCATCACTAATAATTAGGTCAGTCTTCAGCTTCTCCCTTATATGCCTTCATCTATGTTCTCTGTTTCTTCTTATCCTTCAATCACTTTTCCTGATAAACCTGAATCCACCAATAGAAAATACAACACAAGAATTCAAGTTGAATGGGTTTAATGTCAGAAGTAGAACATAAAGCACTTATCTTAAATGTTCTATACGATAATTTATACGTACCCCATTTAGTTTTATGTTTATTTGAGATACCCTTGAATTTTCAAACTAATGATTCTTTTACACAAGAATCATTTGTCTTCAACCTTGGATTTTAGTATTTGTTCAAGAGACAATTCTACTGCTTCATCAAGTTTTTCTAATGCCACCCCAATTCATATGTAAATCACCAAAAAATTAGCACACTTGAGGTGGCATTAGAAAATGTTGGTGTGGCAATAGAAGCTCTCCTGATTAATAACTCATTTTTTTCTATTGCATCTCTTCTTAACAACCAATGAACACAAAATAACCGAGGCAACCGCTTTTTTCACCTTTACACTAGTCGTGTTGGAGTAACATTGAAATTGACATTGTTTCACATTGGAGTATACAAAACCACTCGTATCTCGATGAAAAACATATATGGTTCTGTACACACATCCACATCAGCAATGTGTGAAATGATATCAATTTCAATGTTACTTCAGCCTTTTCCGTTTGCATGTCAAGTCGTTTTTTATTAGTCACTCATAGAAGACCATGGTAAAGGGATCTGTCATCAATTTGAAATAGAGGGGTATCTAAAATATTCAACAAAACCCAAGGGATATATATATCGAATTAGTAAAGCGATGGTGTTTTCCACTTATAGCTTTCTCTGTCTTGATCAGTTTATTCCACAGTTTGCCAATCATCTTATTGATTTCCCTATACTTTCCCTAGATGATGTGGTTTTCACCACTCACTATAGAATTGTGGAGACCAAAATTCATTTGGCTTACGGAAGGACTGGGCTCGTCAACACTAGATTGATTGCCACCCAATGCATATGGAATTGTGACGACCAAAATTCATTTGGCTTACGGAAGGATTGGGCTCGTTAACACCAAATTGATTGCCGCCCAATGCATACTCCCTGTAAGGCCAAATCACAGAGCTTAAATCATCAAAAACTGGAAGAGATAGAAGAAATAAAACTAGAGATCATCAATAATGGAACCTAAGTTATGCTAAAAAATTTCACAACAGGTTTGGGTTAAATCAGAAGGCCCGTTTTTACTATAAGTTCTGTTAAATGTCTTCATGTAGGATACTGAACTAAAACATCTTCAACTGTTCAGTTACATAAGCCAATTCAAATAAATAGTAGACAATTAACTATAAATAAATTGAACAGGATAAAAGTAATGAGGTAAAATTCTAACTTATTTTTTTTTACCATCTATGACTCATTTCTCTCTTTCCTTTCTTTTTTACTGAAATCAAAATCTCTTAAGAACCATTTTGAAAAAATAAAAACGAAGAAGTTCTTTTAGCACTAGCTTGGGGGATCACTCCTTTACAACACTATGCATACTATAAAAAATTATATCAAGTAATAATGTAACAAAGAAAAAGGTTGACGGAGTTCAGAATACATACAATTCTTGTACATGTATGTATCTATCAATCCCAACCCTTTTGAAGGGTGATATTATCCCAATAAAGTTGTACAACTTCTTTACTATTATATTTAGAGAAGGGTGATATTAATGATGTAAATCGATTCTAAAATATCTCAGAACATCGAAAAACGACTTGAAACCCAAAAGTTATCTTTAGGGGCAAAACGGTAATTTCGAAATTAATAAATAAAACATTAATTAATGTAAAGTGAAATCTTAATAAAATTTAAAAATCTGAATCAAGAAAATTAATCAATCAAGCCGTCGGCAAAATTGTTGATGGTTACCCACTTATTTAAGTGGGGCCCACTTGATATTTATTAAAAGACCCTTCCATCTTGGGGTCCAAATAAATAAATATATAATTAGAAGTGTTCTCCATAAAACTTAAAATATATTTTTTCATTGTACGCAAGATTAAAAACCTTAATTTAAAGGACCAAGTCAATCTAATAAGACTTAAGTCAAAACCCTAATTAAAATCCTAACCTAAAGAAACCTAGTCAATCAAATAAGACATAAGTCAAAACCCTAATCTAAAAGGAGACCTAGTCAAACCCTTATTCTTCCAAAAAATCTATAAATATAGAGCCTCCACAACCTAATTCGCAGGTTAAAATAACCCCTTAAAAAGTAGGTCAAAAAGTCTCCCTAGCCTTCTCCAAACTCTAATTTTGAAGTCCTAACTCTTTATGTATCATCCAAACCCTAGTTTTTACTAAAAAAATACTCAAAAACCCTCCAAAAAATATAAAAAATACTCAGATCTAAGAAGAAGATACCTTAACTTGGAGATCTGAAGCAGATTCAGTGAAAGAATAAAAACAAGGAAACTCGTACAAGGACGCTCTCTGCTAGTACTGAGAGAACAAATCGTTGCGATCATCTAGGTATATTTTCATACTTTTTTATTTATTTTATTTTATTTATTTTAGGTCTTTTAGCAATGTAATTCTTTGTTGGGAAATAGTAGAGACCAGCGTTTGTCGGGCGAGGTTGGTGCCTAACACCTTCCTACCCCATAACGTGATCCTCGGACGATAGTCTCTTTTTATTCATAGATTAGTTGCTTTCATCTATTTAGAGTCAATGCTCAATTCCTAGACCGTAATAACTAGGTGACAACTCCCAAACCTCAAAAATAGAAAGCAGATTCGTATACCCCGCGGATAGAGGGCACTTTCAGTGGCGACTCCACTAGGGATTATTAAGAATTAAACTTGAAAAACCCCAAGTATGGGAAACATTGCCAGAACGACCTAGTTTTTTATTTTATTTTTAGTTGTTTGTTTTTTTGTTTATTTTTATTTTTTATCATTCTTTTTGACTCGATTATTGATTACTTGTTTGAATGGTGAATATTTTATTTTGGCACATTTTTTTATGGTTCAATCTAGGGTCACTCGGAATGATCATAAATAATGCAGGATTTCAAGAGGCTAATGATATGAAATAATGATTGTTGATCCATTTTTTTCATCTAGTTTATTTTATATTTTTGGGTTGTATTATCTTCTCTGGCATTATTTGAATTGATTGTGAGTATGTTATTTTGGAGTATCATTTTCTATGACTTAATCTAAGGTCATTTGGGAGGACCCTAAATAATGAAATATTCAAATTGACATATGAATGGAAGACGAAATGATGATGGTTGGGACGAGGAGCCATAGACTTTTAAAAGGAATTTTTTTTTGGATGAAAATCTTTTTTTGTGAGTGATAAGTTGTGAGAATAAATTATTTTTGAGTGATGTGTTAAGAAATAAAAAAATTATTTTTTAATATTGTTTGTGATAAGAGAATTCCAAGAAAACAAAATCACAAAAAAATAAAACAAAAAGTATTTTTGTGCGTGGTGTGCCGTTAGCAGAAAATTTTTTTATTTTTCATCTTTTTCTCAAATAAATTATTTGTGACTGATGCGCTAAGAAACAAAAAAAATTATTTTTTTAATGTTGTTCATGATGAGGAGAGGATTCCAATAAAAAATCACAAAAAAAAAAAAAAATTATTTTTATGCTTGGTGTGCCGTTAGCAGAAAATAATTTTTTATTTTTCATCTTCTTCTCAAATAAATTATTTGTGGGTGATGCGCTAAGAAAAAAAAATTACTTTTTTAATGTTGTTCGTGATGAGGAGAGGATTCCAATAAAAATCACAAAAAAAAAATCAAATTTTTTTTTTATGTGTGATGTGTCGTTAGCAGAAAACAATTTTTTATTTTTCATCTTCTTCTCAAATAAATTATTTGTGAGTGATGCGCTAAGAAATAAAAAAAAAAAAATTTTAATGTTCGTGGCGAGGAGAGGATTCCACTAAAAAATTACAAAAAAAAATAAATAAATAAATCATGACCCCTTATCTCAACGATTATCATCCTATCCTCAACTCAATATTCATTAAAATCTCAATTTATTTTGGATCGTCCAAAATAACCCTTGATTGGACCATAGAGAAAGAGTCATTTTGTTTTTAATTCATTTTGAAAAAAAAAATAAAAAATTTCTTGTGCCTATTTCATCGATTGGCCTATGATTGATTATTTTTGTGATATAATTTTTGCCTATTCGACGTGCTATAATCTTGATTGAGATATGTGTTTGACATGCTTATTTTGATCTTGATATGATGGGTTTGTGTATTATCATGATTGATATTTCTATGATACCCATGTTGTGATAATATGATTAAGTCCATGGGCCTATTTGTTTGTAAAGGCTTTGGGCATATCCCACCCTGTTTTGCATACACCACTGGCACGTTTACCGTTTTGCACGCTTGCATGACCCTTATAGCCAATGTGGCACTAGTGTATGGGTCGATCTTTTCGTGAGATGCGATATTATGCATGAAAATTACAACTCCAGTCACGTACCTTTATGGTATATAAAACTGGGGCATTAATACCATTTGATCGGGTGACACTGAAAGGTATATCGATGCACCCAGGCTGGAGCGACTTGAGCCTTTGTCCTATTGTAAGTCACAATGTTAAATGTCTCGATCGCCAACCCTAGATTCAATATCAAGGTTAGTCTAAGTTCACTAATTGCACTTCTTGGTCAAAATCAGTGCCTAAGCAAAATCCTGTCTCACTGTACCCTACTGTACGAGGGGGATAGACTACGTCTATTCTAGACGAGAGATATTTAAGAGGGCCCTTACTCAGCATTGTACACTACCTCTCAACTAGGGATTAAACTGGCTGCTTTTGAATTCAGAGAAGTGTGTTGGAGTCCTAGATTATCACTTAAACGGTATATCAAACCAGGTCACCAAGTACCGTCTGATTGAGTACGCTTGAGAGGTATATAGGTGCACTTGGGTAAGAGTGGCCAAATAAATTGCATTGTATATAGTAAACCTAAAGTCTAGAAACTTCCCTATAGGTCACTACTAGAACTTAACGTGGGTGTTCCCGGATTACTTTTCGGAAATGGACTTTTCAAATGTTGAGATCATGAAATTTCGATTTTGTCCTCAAGTCAAATTTTCGTTTAATTTAACTCTAGGTTATCATCTCACTAGGTGCACCAACCTAATAAAAAATCCATTTTAAAACTTGGCAATGGTTCATAATGACCTAGTTCATTTCAATCCAACGATCATGATGGTGTAGACACCCCATTTTTGTAGTCATCTGTTTAATCAACTCGTCAACCTGATTGTGACGATTCTTAATAATGGATGATTATTCCAATGCTTTACTTGTTACTAAATATGTTTCAGAAATTCAGATGAGGTATCTCAAACTAACAAAACTATAGAAACCATGCTATGCTAGGAAAATATAACTCCAAAAACATAGAAATCATCATCTTGTAGACAAAAAGAAGCTTTACGATAAAAATCACTAAAAAATGATCAAATTACCAAAATAACTCTAACATCAAAACATCCTTAGACACCCCTTACCCTTAGGAAAACCCTTTCAAACACATAAAATAATATAAAAAAATGAAATAAATCATTACTCCAATTTTTACCAAATTTGATAAAATTACGAAAATGCCCTTCATAAGGGTTGACAATTATTTCACGCCAAAAAATTTTATAAGTGACATAAACCATTAATCTCATTGAATTCCTTACGAAAAATCGATTCCAAAATATCCCAGAACATCGAAAATCACCTTGAAACGCAAAAGTTATCTTCGGGGGCAAAATGGTAATTTTTTAATTTTTAAAATTTTTAATTTAGAAATTAATAAATAAAATATTAATTAATGTAAAGTAAACTTTAATAAAATTAATTTAAAAACCTAAACCAGGTCAATCTAATAAGATTTAAGTCAAAATCCTAATCTAAAAAGATCAAGTCAATCTCATAAGACTTAAGTCAAAACCCTAATCTAAAAGGATTAAGTCAATCTCATAAGACTTAGGTCAAAATCCTAATTAAAATCCTAAAAGAAACCTAATTAAACACTAACTCTGCTCAAAAAACTCTATGAATAGAGAGCATCTACAACCCAATTTCGTAGGTCAAAGAAAATCTTAGTAAAAATAGGTCAAAAAGCCATCCTATCCTTCCCAAAACCTTGATTTTGAAGTCCTAACCCCTTACCTATCATCCAAACCTTAACTTTTATCAAAAAAATTCTCAAAACTCCACAAAAACCACCTAGAAACCCATCAAAATATTAGGAAAAACTCAGATCTAAGGAGGAGATACTTCATTTTAGAGATCCGAAGTAGTTTTGATAATAGAACAAAACGAGGAGAATTTATCCGAGAAACTGTTCTATAATATCTGAGGGAACAAGTCATTGCGATCATCATAGGTATAATTTATTTGTCTTTTTTATTTATTTTAGGTCTTTAGCAATGTAATATTCTTGGGAATTAGTAGAGACCGGCGTTTGCCGGGCGGGGTTGGTGCCTAAAACCTTCCAACCCCGTAACGTGATCCCCGGACTTAGTATCTTTTGCAGATTAGTTGTTTTATTCATTTTGAGTCAATGCTTGATTCCTACATCGTAATAACTAGGTAGCGACTCCCAACCTCAAAAATCAAAAGCGGATCAGCACACCCCACGGATAGAGGGCGCTTTCAGTGGCGACTCCATTGAGGACCAAACTTAAAAAGCCCCAAGTACGGGAACATTGCCATTTAAACCTAATTTTTTTTTTTTGTCTATTTTTATTTTATTTGATTGGTTTATTTTTGGGATTGTATTATATTTTCTCGACATCATTTTAGCATATTATTATGGAATATTATTTGCTATGATTCAATTTAGGGTCGTTTGGGATGCCCCTAAATAATGCACGATATTGAGTGGATGATGATCTGAAAAAATGGGTGATGACTCATTTTTATTTGGATTATATTTTGGGTTTGTATTATCCTTTATTGGTATCATTTTCTTCGATTTTGAATACTTTGATGTGGCATATATATATAGATTTTTTTTTTACTTGAATCGGGAGTCATTTAGAACTGCCCTAAATAATGAAATATTCAAATTGACATATGAATTGAGGACGGAATGATGGTAGTTGGGATGATGAGCCTTAGACTTTTAAAAGAATTTTTTGTTTTTTTTTTTTTGGATGAATTTTTTCAGCACGTTAATATACATGGGTGATAAGTTGTGAAAATAAATAATTTGTGAGTTAGGTACTAAGAAATAAAAAAAATTGTTTTTTTTAATGTTGTTCATGACGAAGAGAGGATTCCAAGAAAAAAAATCATAAAAAGAAATATTTTTTCTGCATGGTGTGCTGTTAGTAGAAAATGATTTTTTAATTTTCATCTTCTTCTCAAATAAATTATTTGTGAGTGATGTACTAAGAAATAAAAAATTTACCTTTTTTAATGTTGTTCGTGATGAGAAGAGGATTTCAAGAAAAAATAAAAAATAAAAAATTTCATGGTGTGTGCCATTAGTAGAAAACGAGTTTTTGTTGTTTTTATCTTCTTCTCCAATGAGAAGAGGATGAAAAAATAGCAAGAAAGAGAGATGTCTCTCTCTTTCTATCTTCCTCTCTCTCTCTCTCCCTCTCTTTCTCTTTCTCTTTCTGTTTCTCTCTCTCTCCCTCCCTTTCAATCTTACACGATGTCATCAAAGGAAAATCGATATTTTTTGCTATCAAAGAAAATTACAGAGTTTCGATGATCTCTGATCGGTGGAAAATTGTTGATTCTAAATGAAAGAGTGGGACATCAATCGAAACAAAGTTTTTTTTTTTTTTTTTAAAAAAAAGAGAAAAGAAAAGACACATAATCTGGTTTGGGTTTCTTGCTAAAAATCATTTGATTTTTCGAGTAAAAGTTTATGTTTCAAGCTCATGTGAAACCTAAAAGTTTTGAATAAAAGATTAATCCAGATTTCTGTGGATTCGAAGATAGGGAGATTGAATTGAAACTACAGATCAAGATTTGGGTTCATCAACTTTTCTAAAGATTGTCCACTGATGTGGAAAATTTTGGGATTCATAGATTTAAGGAATTTTTTTTTATTTTTTTATTTTTTTTTTCTTTTCTTGTGAGTGTGGTTGGCCGCAACATGTATCTAAGAAGAAAAGAAAAGGTTTTTTTCTTTTAAGTTATATGTGGGGGCATCATATTTCTATTAAAATAAAAAATGATTAGGGAATTTGTTTGTTTGTCATGCTGGTAGCAACACGTGATTTGTAAATAAAGAATTGATGCCAACCAATGTTGGTGTTGAAAGAGAGAAATTTTTTATTGGCACTCCAATTTTTATCGATAGCACACAAGTTGATTGGAATACTTACAAGTTGGAGTGACAATAGAATCATTTTTTTATGAGGTGTTTTTAGCTTGTTTCATAGCTAGCAATGGTTTTTTTTTTTTTTTAAATGGGTTACTCCTTACCCCAATAATGATCATTCTATCTTCAATATAATATTCTTTGAGAATCTCGATTTTTGTAGGGTCACCTAAAATAAGCCTTGATTGGACCATAAAAAGAAAATTTGGTTTGGACTAAGAATTGTGTGCTTGTTAAAACGATCGAATCCGATTATTAGTCCTTGTGTTGAATGCCTATCTAATATGCCATAATCTTCATATATGTTTGATGTATTTATTTTTGATCTTAATGATGTGATTGGATTGGTATTTGTTTTGGATAATATTCATGTGATACCCACGTTGTAATGATATGATCAGGCCCATGGGCCCATTTGTTTGAAGAAGGCCCCGGGCATATCCCACCCTGTTTTGCACACACCACTAGCATGTTTATCGCTTTGCACATTTGCATGTCCCATATAGCCAATGTGATACTAGTGTGTAGTCCGGCTCTTCGGAGATACGACGTCATTCATGAAAACCACAACTCTAGTCACGTACCTTAGGGTATATAAAAGTGGGGTATCAGTACCATTTGATCAGGTGACTCTGAAAGGTATATTGATGCACCCAGGCGGGAGTGACTTGAGCCTTTGACCTATTGTAAACTGTACAGTCACATGTCCGGATTGCCAATGTAGAACTAGTACGTGGTCGGTCCCCTCGTGGGATGCTAAACCATTTATGAAAGCTACAACTCTAGACTCGTACCTATACGATATATCAAAGGTAATCCAAGTTCACCAATTGCCCTTCTTGGTCAAAATCAGTGCCTAAGCAAGATCCTGCCCTACTGTACCCTACTATACAAGGGGGATAGACTATGTCTATTCTAGACGAGAGGTATTTAAGAGGGCCCTCGCTCAACATTGTGCGTCACCTCTCAACTAGGGATTAAATTGGTTGCTTTTAACTTTAGAGAAGTGGGTTGGGGTCTTAGATTATCATCTATACGGTATATCAAACCAAGTCACCACGTATCGAGAGGTATATGAGTGCACTTTGACAAGGGTGGCCAAATAAATTGCATTGCACGTAGTAGACCTAGAGTCTAGAAACCTTCCTATTGGTCATGACTCGAACTTATCGTGGGTGTTCCCGGGTTATTTATAGAATGGGACCTTGTGAATGATGAATGCATACAAATGATGAGATCAAGAATATACGATTTTGTCTTCAAAGATCAAAATTTATTTTTTAATTTGATTCGAAATTACTGTCTCACTAGGTGCATCAACCCAATAAAGAATTCATTTTGACTTGGCAATGGTTCATAATGACCCAGGCCATCTCGATCCAATGATCATGATGGGCCGAACCATTTAAACCAAAATGGAATTCAAATTCTTTGCTAATTCGGGTTTCAATCCATTTTAAAAGAAGAAAAATATTTTTCAGAAGAACAATATTTAAAAAAAATGTTTTCCAAAAGAAAAGAAAAGGAAGGAAAAATGATTTACAAAAGATCTATTTTTGCATGAAAATTTTTTGAAATATGTTTTTTACAAAAAATCTATTTTTTGCATGGACCTTGGAAAATTACCAAAATATGTTTTGTAATAAAAATATTATTTTTCAATAATTTCCAAAAGTGCAATAAAATTATTTTTCTTCTGAATAATCATTACATGAATGAATTATTTAATGGATTGGTGCACCTAACTAGATAAAATCTCAGGATTCATTTAAAATGTTATCAAGGGGGTAACCCTGAAATTGGTAATCCACCTTTGATGGGGTTACAAGGTTATCATTGCACCTAAGCTCAATCGTTCACCATTTTGTTAGGGTCATTAGTCTGGTCAGTTAGAATGAACGTCAACACCAAGTGAATCGTTAAAAATGATCCCAAAATCTTTCAAAATTACACAGTGCCTCAGTCCTGCCGGTTGTAAGCAATGTCTTAGTCCTAATCAAGCCCATTATGGGTACTTGTCTTGACTTTTCATGAGTCATGTGGGTTAGTCTGAATCTAAATTTTTTTATCAATCCATCAATATCATGATTTCTTTAGATCGAGTTTACTTTTTCCTTGGTGAGTCGAGTTAGTTTATTAAGTCTATAGAGGTGTCTGTCGTCCCATCTGAATTTGATTGGATAAAGGAAATTTTTGAATACCTTGAGCGAATTAACGAATTAACTAATAACCTAACTTCAATGATAGATTTCTTTCGTGAACAAGAAGATAAGGGTCGACCTCAACTTTTAACCAGAAAGCAAAGGTTATTGACTTTAAAAAATAATTCCCAAGGAATTCAGAAAGAAATTATCTTATCCCTAGAAGAACACGAGGGATAATGAATTTACTCAGAAATTTCAAAAGATTTGTTCATGTGATCTTATGAGGATATATTAGGTACAAGCTTGGGTGTTGTTCAATACAGAATAGATAGTTTCCCATATCAATAGAATCAAAGAAGATGGTAGAATGTGTATTAGCGTTAGCCTTACTACATCTCGAATTGCAAAGTTCATTCAAGAACATATTATCAGCCGATATGGGGGTACCTTTTGAGTTGATCTCTGAGAATGGGTCGTACATCAAAGCTTATGTCATTACTCTATGTTCAAAGTTCAAGATCTGGCATGAAAAATCATCTTCCTACTGTCCTTAGACTAATGAAGTGGTTGAAGCAACTAATAAAAGTCTCAAGGCAATCATTAAAAAAAGTGTGTCAATCGCACCATGATTTGTCAGAAAAGCTACCAGTTGAAAAGGAAATCCCGTATCTCAAGGTCTTGATAGAAAGTCAATTGCTAGGAACTGACTAGGCTCGCCATTGGGTACGATGAGCTAAACTTGATTGAAAAAAAAATAACTTAAGTTTTGTACCACGTGCAAACTTATCAGAGAATAGTCACTCGCACGTTTGACAAGAAAATCAAAGTTCTCCATTTACAAGTCAAGGATTTAACCATCTCAAAGAAAATTGAACACTCATCCTCGACCATATGAGGAAGTTCAAACAAAATTGGGAAGGTCCGTTCATCACCAAAGAAATATTACCAAGAAAAACTGTCAGACTTCAAGACCATGATGGAATTGAATTACCAGAACCAACCAACCTTGACCAAATCAAACGGTACTATATTTAAGGAGGTCATCTTCGGCCGAATCAATTTTCCTGCTACCTAGTTTAATATCTCATTTCTCAACTCTTTGTAGCTTTTTTGAAAAAAAAGATATTTTTCTTTTTCAGCCCGATCACCCAACCTAGGAGAGAGAAAAGTCGAACTACGTTTTGGTCTGAGAAGTTACTTTAGGCCCACCACATCTAAATAAAAAAAAAATTTCCCACAAATAAAATTCAAAAAAATAAATATTGTCAAAATGGAGAAGAAAATTCAAAGAAAAAGAGAAAATGTCATACAAGGGGAATTCGGATTTGTGAGCCTCAACATTGCTTTCTTTTTATGCCTAGTCCTAAGCCTACCCATAAAAGTCCTCTTAAGTACTGTGCGAAAAGTCAAGGAAAATAGTGAAACATGATCAGACAGTAATTCCAGAAGTTCAGAAAAAAGAAGAAAAAGAAAAATGGGGTCTACTAAGTTCAAAATCCGAAAGGCGCGATTTAGGCAAAAAATGAAGGGAAGCTCGCAAGGTTGAAAATCTAAAAGGACGGTCTTGACAACAATTAGAATGAAAAAAAAGCCTGCTAGGTCGAAAATCCGAAAAGGACGACTTAGGCAAAAATTAAGGCAAGCTCGCAAGGTCGAAAATTTGAAAGGACGAATTTGGCAACAATCAGAGCAAAGCAAAAATTAAAGAAAACTCGCTAGATCGAAAACCTGAAAAGGTGATCTGGGCAAAAGCTAGAGCATGCTTGCTAGTCTGAAAACCTGAAAGGGCAATCTAGGAAAAAGTTAGAGCAACAAAAAATAACAAAAGAAAATCTCCATATAGTTGAAAAGCTAAAAGAAGGTTCAAGCTGAAATGTCTGAAGTCCGAATAATCAAGTTCAACACTTAGCTTAAAACCGGCAAAGACTTAGAAGCTGCAAGTATCTTGCCTACGATTGATCTGAAAATTTTTACTTCCCCAAATGAACCAAAGGGGATAAGGGTGAATTCCATGATGAGTCTCAAAAGGAAATATTTTATTTTCTTAAGCCTGACTCAAAATCTTAAATATAAAAAGTTTAAATTAAAAAATTGAATCTTTATTGCAGTTGTGGTAATCAAATATTTCAAACCTTTATACAAGGGGCACTTTCTTTTTTCTTTGATATGTAGTTTTGCCCTTATACTAGGGGTATTTTTTTTAGATGTGTTCAATACAATGTTTCTTGTCAAACTAGGCGCATTTTGTTCTCAAACTTGATCAATGTTAATCCTAAAAGATAATGGGAACCCCAAATTTAAGGTTACTCTCTTGATAGTAATTTTTTGAAAACCCTTGAGGTTCAAAAGAAGTTAAAATTCATAAAATTTTGAAAAACTTTGAGGTTCAAACAGGAGCATTTCTAATCTCATATTTGGTTTTGTCCAGAGATTAACTCATTAGTCTTCCACCTAGAATAGTAGATATGCCATTCTCTCTTTCTTAGATTCATTAATGTTTTTCCCATACTTATTCATTCTTTTCTAGATTTATTTATTCTTTCTTTGATTCATTCTTTCTTTCTCATATTCATTCTTTTTTTTTTAGATTCATTCATTCATTCCCAGATTTATTCATTATTTCTCAGATTCATTGATTCATTCCCAGATTTATTCATTCATTCTCAGATTCATCCATTCTCTCCCAGATTTATTCATTTTGTTTAGATGTCGTCGAGGGTTATCTCAGATTTTGCTCAGTTTCCACCAAGAATTTTCTTGGATTTTGCTCAAATGCCATTGTAAAACCCTGAATTTTCAATTCGTATCTCGAGAAAAAATAAAGATTGGAATTTTAAGACAATCTTGAAAGTGGGACTTAGGGGTAAAACTTTAGGATATTTTTAATCATTTTTAATGGAATCTGATTTCATCATTAGATTTAAAATGATCGAAACACATAGTTTAGCCTGTAAGCACGCGCAAGTGTGAGTCCGAATAGAAAAGTTGCAAATCCTCGATTATCGAGTCGGATCAGGCTAAAATAGTGATCTTTTGCTAAAGTAAAATTTTTTAAAATTCAATTATACCATTAGATTTATAATGAAAAATTATTAAATATGGACTATTTATTTGTCATTTTTAGAGATCAAAAAGTCGAATTATCGTCAAAAACGATAACAACATTAAGTTTAGGGGTCACCTCAGGCCAAAAATGTAAATTTTTGATAGAGACATAATTTATAGAAATTGACTATACCATTAGATCCGGAATGAAAAATTAGGCGAAATAGAGTATTCATTTGTCAGTTTTGGAGTCCGGATGGCCAAGTTATCATCGATCAAAATAATAGGCGAAATACTGATTTCGTATCTCATCTTCTCCAACCCGTCAAAATACAACCATCAAAATTTTAATGAAATTTTTTTTTTCTTCAAAATTTCAACATCGAATTCGCCGCAAACGATCCACCTTTAACGATCGTCGCACAAGGAAAAAAGATCCGCAGCTTCGACATCTACAAAACCCACCCAAGATTCCTTCATTTCTTCTTTTCTTTCACCCTGTATCGTCAAAAATCAGTCATATTTTTATACGGAGATTTCGTAACTTCGACCTCAGATTTCATCCGTTTCGAGGTCAAACCGTCCTCCGTCGCAGAAGGGAGAAAGGACAACCACATCGAGATCTTCGAAATCATCGGGCTGATTTCGAAAATCAACTGTTTCGAAGTTCATTTCATCTCGATTTTTTTGCAGATCGTCTCGATTTTCACGCACATTCTTCAATTCCGTCGCCTAGTGATTGTAAGGAACTTCAATTTCTATTAGTAATCGTAAATTGTGAAAACTGCATTTAGGATTTTATCGAAAAAATTTTGATGTATTTCCAAAATATAGAATTTTTTTGTCATTTAAAAATTCACGCTAGAAATTGCATGTTTG